>NW_017728906.1:199581346-199645864 GCF_001723895.1 Crocodylus porosus | reverse complement strand
CCCTGGGGGGGAGGGGGACGCCGGGGGCTTTCCGCAGCTCAGCAGGCGCAGCCGTGTTTTGCGCCCCTCGTCTGAGCTTGGCCAGAGCACGTGACGCTCGCGCCCGTCCTCCCAGACAGGGGGTCTCGCTCTGGCCCTGACCGGACTCTCCTCAGCCACAGGGCCCCGTGGGCTCGTGGCTGCGCGCGAGGGTCGGGACAGGCGGGAATGAGGCATGGATTGCTGCGTGCCCTCACGGAGGTGGTTTGGGAGCAGCTTCGTCTGTCGGCGAAGCCCTCGATTGCGTCGCAGACCTCGTAGGTCTCGGACGTCTCCTTTCCTCGCATGGTTTTAATCTCTCCGGAGGCTGTTCGTCCCTGTCTCGCTGTGCGAGCAGATGCCTCCACGTTGAAGGGTGTCCTTCCCGCTCTGGGATCTTCATCTGCTGGTAGCTCCAGCAAAAGCCTGTGAGTTCAAGTCCCGGGTGTGAGGATTTCCCGGGTCACAATCGAGTTTAATTTATACCTTTGCAGCACGAGGTTGGCGTCTTGGTCAAGCGCTGCTTTCTCGTTTTTTGTGTTTTGTTTTCCCTCTTCTGTTTTATACCTTCACTCCCACTTTTTTAACTACTGATTTTTGGTGGTGGTTGCAAAAAGTGGGATTCAAACCTAGTGCGCTGAAGGGTTGACACGACCCCTTGTTTGATTAATGACAGAGAGGCTCTAATAACTATACCACAAGCAAGCTATAAAACTAAATGACAGGAGGGGTGGGGAAACAACTCCTTCCCAATATTCAGTAAATGAGCTGTCACAAAAGTCCGGTATCTGTTAGCTGCGATGGTGTCTCTCGCCAGTACAGTCAAGGAAGCGGCTTCAGTCTTTGGAGTGGCACCGGCGTGGATGAGAGCGATCAGCTGGGTGCAGGTTGCAATGCTGTGGTGATTTTTCTCTCTCTCTTCTGAAGCCCATTTTGCTAGCAACTCTCTTTCTTTCTTCAACTCTTGAATTGTATAGCTTCAAAGTATTCCTCCTTGGTAGCTGGTCGATTGAAGTCTGAACAAAGCAGGTAGGGAGGGACCATCATGTTACAGTTGCTAGCTGATCAGATCCTGTTTTGGGTCATCCCGTTGTACAGCGGTTTTTTGCAAGTTTTTGATCTGTCTGGAGGTTACAGTTGGATCTAATGGGGTGGGTCTTGATTGACTGAATGTGACACCTTGGGACATTGCTGCTGTTTGGGGTAATTGTTTGAACAGTGGGGCAGAGCCCCAAATTTTCTGAACCCGGTAATGGTTTGTGGAGACATTTACAAAACCCCAAACAGATATTTCTTCTTGTTTTGAGAAATATGTTTTAATCAAGGGAGGATGTGTCAACCAGGAGGATACAGTCACAGAGGGAGATGCAGTTATTTATGAATGGTTTTGCATAATAAGACATTGGGTACATTTGTAATTAGAGCAGGAGATGAGATCAACTGGGATTGTTTCATTTCACATGGTCCCAGTTATGATCTTGCATTCTTGTGCAAGATGCACTGTTATTGTATTTCGGTCATTTAAATTTCATGGGTAGGTCTGGCCAAGCTTTCATGGTCAGCCATGGTAAAGTAATTCTACTAAGGACCTGGAGTTTGCAAAGGGCATTTTTGCTCTGTCTGCATAAATACATAAAAAGGAAGCTTTCCAGAAGTGGAAACTTGGACAAACGACTAGGGAGGAGTATAAGAATATTGCTCGGGCAAACGGGTGAAATCAGGAAGGCCAGTTGTAACTGGAGTTGCAGCTAGCAAAGGATGTGAAGTGTCAGAAGAAAGGTTTCTACAGGGATGTGAGGAACAAGATCAGGGGAAGTGTGAGTCTCTTACTGAATGGGGGAGGCAACCTAGTGAGTGCGTCTACACAAGACATTTACTGCAGTGCTGACTAATAAGCTCCACAGTAAAACTTAAAGTGTCTACGTGTGTGACACTAAACTAATTTACTCTGCCGCAACATAGTACTTGTATATACGAGCATTATCCTGCAGCGGAGTCCAATATTCTGCCACAGCACGCGTGTAGACTGGAACCGGGCTGGCTGGGGCATGAGGGTGCTTCGGCACAGGGGCTGCCTGCTGAGCATCTTCGTGTCTCAGCCATCCCCTCTGCATCATGTTGAGCTGGGTTGCAGCAGCCCTGGGGTGGCAGGCTGACCTCGCTGGTCCCCTGCCAGCCAGGGCTGCTCTGACCCGGCTCAACGTGCTGAGGTCCCAAGTGCACATGTAAACACAACGCCTGGGAGCAATAAACTCTGGTGTGATATGTGCCGGAGTTTGTATCACATTAATTGAACATGTAGATGTGCCCAGTGATGATGTGGAAAAGGCCAAAGTACTCAATAACTTTTCTACCTCATAGACAAGGTCAGCTCCTAGACTACTGTACCTGGCAGCACAGTTTGGGGAGGAAGTGAGCAGCCGACTATGGTGAAAGAGCAGGTCAGGGACTATTTAGAAACACTGGACGTGTACAAGTCCATGGGGCTGGATGCAGTGCACCCAAGGGTGCTGAGGAAGTTGTCTGATGTGATTGCAGAGCCGGTAGCTGTCATCTTTGAAGACTCATGGCAATCAGAAAACGACCTGAACAATTGGAAAAGGGCAAACATAGTGTCCATATTTAAGAAAGGGAAGAAGGCGGGTCCAGGGAACTACAGACCAGTCGGCCTCACCTCAGTCCTTGGAAAGATCATGAAGCAGATCCTCAAGGAATCCATTTTTAAGCACTTGGAGAAGAAAGTGTTTAGGAACAGTCAGCATGGATTCACCACGGGCAAGTCATGCCTGACTAACGTGATTGCCTCTATGATGAGATGACTGGCTTGGTTGGTGCGGGGAGATGGGTGGATGTGGTATATGTTGATTTCAGCAGAGCATTTGATACGGTCGTCTGCAGCATTCTCGCAGGCAAGCTAAGGAAGTACGGGCTGGATGAATGGTCTGTAAGGTGGATAGAAAGCTGGCTGGATTCAGTGGCTCAGTCTCTAGTTGGCAGTTGTTATCATGGCTCAGTCCTGAGGCCAGTTTTGTTCAAAGTCTTCATCAATGACCTGGAAGATGGGATGAGTGCGCCCTCAGCAAGTTTGCAGATGACTCCAAGCTGCGGGGAGCAGTAGATGCACTGGGCTAAGATTCAGAGAGACCGTGACAAATTGGAGGATTGAACCAAAAGAAATCTCATGAGGTTCTAAACTCTCCATCCTTCAAGGCTTTTGAGACCCAGCTAAACTAAGTCTTGGCTGAGATGGTGTAGTCGGGGCCAGTCCTATGTTGAGCAGGGAGTTGGACTAGATGTGACCTCCTGAGGTCCCTTCTAACTCTCACTCTTTTATGATTTTATAAAGTATCTGAGGGAGGTAGGTTCTCAGACTTTTCTTTCTGTTATGAGGAAGGAAGGCATAGGTATTCAGAGCAGTCAATGCATTTAACCAGGAGGTATTCTTGGTGCACTTTTGTCCTTACTTGTTCCTACAAGAGTGGCCCTAACCTTTTTCAGTTAGATCATAAAATCTCCCCTTTTCCCACTCACTATTTAAGTGCCAGTTGCAGTGTACACTGCAGGCATTTGGCTGAGATTATCCAAAATCTTCTATTTCTCCTCCCATGTGGGCTGTATTACTGAGCAGGTTTGTGCAAGATCCTTGTTTTACTTGGGCATCTTCCAGGAAACGTCAGGCCTGTTGTAAGTTAGCCTGGAGAGAGTGAAAAAATGACTTCTAAGCTGAAGTTCGATAAAGTTATGAGGAGGATTATGATGCGTTAGCCTGTGTAAGCAGGGAGCTGGACTCAATAGCTCCAGAGATCCCTTGTTGCTGCAGACGAGAGACATGATTTAATGTTTCAGTGCTTCAGCTCTGTGAATTACCGCATGAGTGTCAAGTGTAAACCCCAGGCCACCAGCTAGACTCTGACTGCTTCAGTTGGTATCTAATCATGCTTTTATTTCCTCCTCAGTGTCCAAGAGCTTCACATTTATCAAATAACAATGAGCCAAGAGCTAGCTTGAAATGTGACAACTTAGCAGAGCTCAGGCATAGTATACCGGTACAGATACTAGCCCTTTGACTTGGTTGGTGGGAGAGGAGAGTCATGTACTGATTGTGATCGAGTTTGGAGCGCACCCACTACTCTTCCAGGCTTGCTGCTAACCAGTAGACACAGTCCCTCGGCCTAGGAGGGGTTTTGCACCTCTTCAGGCAGAAGGCAGGTCAGGGTGGCACCTTAGAGACTGATTAGTTCAAAGAGGCATAAGCTTCCATAGGCAATGGCCTGTTTCACCTTTGAAAGTTTATGCCTATCTGAACCAGTTTCCAGTCTGCCCTGTCTTTTGCTTGTCTTCAGAGTACTTGTTCAGGTAAGCTCCAAACTCCCACTTCTGCAGTCTTGGGTTTGTCGCTGAATCTCTCTGAGCTTCAGTTCTTCATCTTATTTGTCACTGCTTGGAAGATACTCACTGCTGCAGTGCTGGGTGATAATGCAAAACCCCAGAAGAGAATACACCTCCTCTCCATGTCTTGTTTCGACTGTGTAAGCTCTGTGGAGCAGAGGCTCCCTTGCTCCTAGTGGTTACAGCATCCAGCCTGACAGAGCTGTTGGGCTCTTTTATTATTTTTACGGAAGTACAGGGTTTTTTTTGTTTGTTTTTTTTTTTTTAGCCACTGGTGTCACTGTATCTATCAGTCCTGCTGTTTCCCAAAATAATCAGCTGGGTTCCCTTCCTAGCCCCAGTCTTATGCAGCATAGGACAGGTGGAGGGAGAGAATTCTTTAAGAATGAAAAAGGTCATAGTAAAGCCACAAAACATGGCAGGGTGATTTGAGAGCTGCTTCTAGTTGGTTATGGACTTAACCAGTCAGACTTTACCCCCCTCCCCCCCCTTTCTGTAATTTTTCTGTATTGTGTTGTTTTTTGTTTGGTCCCAGCTAAGGAGACTAGACTGCCTTTGGCCTTTCTCTTTAAGGTAGGTATCCTGGAAGTAGGAAGCTGATCTGCTTTTATATTAGTGTTCTTTGAAACTCTTCATTGAAGTGATTCGTGCTCCTCTGCTGCAAATGCTCCAGGGTTCAGTCATCATCATAGTTTATTTGCAGTTGGGCCTGGAGGTGGAGGAAGGACTTCATGACGGTCTTGAGGCCCTTCCTGCCCTGTGGGTCTGTGCTGTGGCACAGTAGGAGCCCCATGGTTCTATGCTTTTGCACCCTAGGCAGCCTGTAACCTGGGAGAGCAAAAGTGAGGAGACTGTCACTTCTTGTATTCAAATATGCCTTACATTTGTAGTGGCAAGGTGTGAGCCTGCCTTTACTGCTGTGGTTGTACTGAGAGGCCCTCATGTTGTCCATGGGAGGTCTAAGGGGATTTGAAGCAAAGTGTGCAAATGTGTCCAGCACACTAGTCCAAAAAGATAACCTGCTGGCCAGGGTGAAGAAAACCCTGCCCCATGCTCTCCACTGTACCTTGTACCAAAGCCAAAGCATTGGGCATGGGCCAATAAGTGCTCTGTCTCCAGTGTGTTTGTTAGAGCACTGATCGCTTCTCAGAGCTCACTCTAAAGGCAATGCAGACACCATCAAAATATCTCACTCAGAACAGTGTTAAATAGAATGAGGGTGGGAAGGGATCTTAGGAGGTCACATCTGGTCCAACCCCCTGCTCAAAGCAGGACCAGCCCCAATTACATCATCCCAGCCAAGGCATTGGCTAGCCAGGGCTTCAAAACCTCCAAGGATGGAATGTCCACCACCTTTCTGGGTAATCTGTTCCAGTGCTTTACCACCCTCCTAGTGAGAGAGGTTTCCCAAATATCCAACCTCAACTTTCCTTACTGCAACTTGAGCCCATTGCTCCTTGTTCTGTCACCTGCCACCGCTGAGAACAGCGAGAGCTGTTCAGACCTGTTCATAACAGAAGTCCCAGTATGGGGAGAGGGGAGGGAAGGAGCATTATCTTGGTACTTCACAGGTATTTGGGGTAGGGCAGTGGGTTTGTGAATCTCTAGGATCCCAGGATAAAAATCTTTGTCCTCTGATAAATTGGTTGCATTTTTTTTTTTTTTTTGCTTTATGCTTGGTAGCCTTACTTCTCTTCTCTGGATTAACTTTTTGCAGACAGGGCTGAATGCTGGAGAGTATGATGCCAAGCCTCTTGGTGATGAGACACTGGGAAGACAACTCCCTTAAGGTATGTCTGCCCAGCAAAATGAAGGTGTGGTTGAAGTATGTTGGTATGCTGGAGTTAGCTTGATTTTTAGCTAGCACAAGTAACAAAAGGAGTGAGAACATGGGAGTTAGCATGTGCTAGCAAGTAGAGCATGGCCTGAGGATGCCAGAAGGGTTGGTACCCTTGTTAGTAGCATATGCCAAAGTTCACAACGTTGTGCTTCCACTGCTGTTGTTACTCCTACTAGCTAGATTATGTTAGCACATGCCACAGTCGCACCTTCCTTTTGCTGTATGGGCATATTCTATGTTGGAAGAAATCTGCTGTGTTGCCATTGGCCTTGCTAAATAGAAAGAAGAGGCAGAACAGCTTTGTAGAGCACTGTGCAAGAATTCCTTGACTGTAGATAATGCTCATAATGCCTTGCGTCATCTCACACCTCACCTGCAAAGGAAAAGCTGGAGAAGGAGGCTGAGATGCCACTACGTCAGAATATTTGAAGCTCTCAGTTGTCTCCCTGTCCTATGGAGAAGAGGTTAAAAGACTTGACCAACAATGGTGCTTCTTGATTTGCCATCTCTTGGTGCTTCCAAGTGGGTGGGTTGCAGGCCACAGTTTTTCAGATCCTTAGTGAAACTCAACTGAAAAGTGCAGCAAGTCTGTCCTGATTCAGTACAGATCAGCTCTTTTGAAGGAGGCTGAGCCAGTTTAAGTGCGGCTAAATTAATGGAGCCGATTTGACACGTAGTGCTAAACTTGGGCCCTCTGCTTTTTTCCATAAGTAATTGAGCTGTGGTTGTGGGGAGATTTTTCTCCTTAATCTGGGCTGGGTGAGGTGCTGTGCATTATGAAATGTCAGTGTGGTATTCTGTAATTTCTAAAGTCTTTCACTTGTATTTTAAATTCTGTTCTAGGCCAGTTGTAAGGTAGCTGTTTTCAAAGCATAAAAGTGCTCCAGATACAGCAAGAAGGGAATGCTTATTTTGTTGCTCTGTTGTGCAGTCTTGCTTGGGATTCTTGTGGGATTCTCCTGAGATCCAAGCTGTAGATATGGGTATGTTTAGTAGCACTCTTTTTGCTGGATGTAAGGAAACTTCCCAATTAGATTTGGCAAACAGATTTAAAGGGACATGGTCAGAGATGGAAACCAGTATTAAGAGATTGAGGGAGCCTTACCTGCTGTTAAAAATACCACTGGATTTTGTTGCTGTTAAGAGTCAGAGATGTGATTTTTCTCTCTTGGTAGTCTGAAGATTTGCTTTTTGCCTTAGTGTTGTCTTGGAAAATGTACATGGTGTGAGCATACTCATTCTTCTTATTGGATTCCACTTTCAACACCACATTCACTACCTAGGTGTTGCTAGTGTACACTGCGTCTGGATAAATAAAACAAGCGGGGAAAGTGTAGCTGATGCATATAGAACTGGATTTGATAACTTCCAAGTTTTGGATCAGACTGGATCTGACCCCTTCTTAAAGAGGCACATGAGAAATTTGAGTTAGTGCATCTCTCCAGCTGGTAGACCTGAACATGCATGTGAGTCTTTCTGATGGCAGTGAGCTCCTTTGAATATTGTTTGTGTACTTACAAGTGCTCTTGTGCTTAAGGCACTGGATGGTGACTTAGGAGACATAGGTTCCATTCCAGCCTCAGCGGCTGAGGACTTGCATGCCCTTGGTCAAGTCACTTATCCATGCTCCTAGTTGGCTATACTGAGTTCTCTTGGGGATTGTTGCTATTCCTGAGTTACTTGTATTTCTTACATCCTGGCATTTCAGTGTGCCCTTGAGGTTTAGGCCTCATGCCATGATGGCTTTCTTGGAATAGAAATACTTATTTCTCTTACACTGTGGGTGCCAGCTGGCACCTAGTCTGAGTCACCTGTAATCACATTAATAGGCCTCTCTTGGGCTTAGACCCTTCACTTCTGTTCCTTCCCAAAGGCACTGCCGATGGTAATTAGTAAGCAGATTCCTTAAAACAGTAATTTGAGAGCACAAGCACAAGTGTATCTGGAACAATAGCTAGCACAGAGGTGGCTCTTCCCTAAGGCTTACCTTGCTCTGTCTGGATGGACAGAGTCCTTTGAGCTTTCTTCATAAAGCTTGTACAGGCAGTGGCCTACAGTTCACCTGTCTCCCCTTCTGCTGCCTCCAAAAAGATTCCTAAGTGCTTTGTGGTCTTTTGATCTCTAGACCCCAGCCTGGAAAAAACAAAGCTCACAGTGTATTGGAGGAGAGATGCACAGGACCCTTGAAGTGAATAGCAGGCTTCTGTTTTTCTAGTTCATATCTAGATGTTATATGGGGAACTGTTATGTTGCCTTTCTGCATGGCTACTGAATTATGTATTATCAGTCTAAAACATGAGATAGGTACATTCACACAGGAAAGCCTCATAATGCGGTATGGAAGAGCTGTCTAACTGACTTGTCACACAAGGGCTCTACAATTATTGCACAGCAATGCCTACAGCATTCACCTATGAATACTAATAAGTAGCAGTAGTGATCACTTATCTTCTTTCTTTCTCATGTGGATAAATACAGCAAAGCCAGCCTCGTCCAAATCTGTATAGCATGCTTAAGATACCAAATTGTACCTTCACTTCTCCATCCATAAATGAGTGTTTTTCCTTCCGGGTATTTTTAAAGCTCAATTGGTTGGTATGGAAAAAACCTTTTGAGAGCTTCAGCAAGAACATGTTGTGCAGAACAAGGCAGAAAACACTGTGTACGAGCTGCTCTCTGAGGATCTTGATGAACTCATTAAACCTCCAGGCTCCTGTGAAATAGGTGGAAGTGTCCTTGTTCTTGTAGGCTGATCTGATAGAGGCTGCAGCTTGGTCAGCCTCAGCCGTGAGCATCTTCAGGCCACGACTAGAATTTAATCCTGTGGTCTATCCAGGCATCCATCTCTGAACACAGCCTTCTGTTGGCAGCTCTCCACATCCTCAGCCAGCACAAGACGAGTAGCTAGGATGAACGGGGAAAGGAAACTGTGTCTCTGAAGGTTGTTGCTTGCAGTAACTTGGGTGGGCAGCCCCTGTGTAGACTAATGCAGCCTCCATTTGTGCTCTTGGCTGTCATTGGCATTGGGTCCTGCCCTGTAGACAAAGGGTGCCCGAGAGCTTTCCAGCTTCTCCGGGTTGTGCATCCTGTTGGCACAGTTTTAGGATGCCTCTGTGAGAACAGTAGGACACGGATCTTCCCTCTCTTTAGATTTCCCCTGTCATTGGGAGGCAGCTGGACTCCTTTTAGGCACTGCAGGAATGCTCACGCATTTCCAGCAGCTGTTTCCAATGGGTATACTCGGCCTTAGAAAGGGAGGATTGTTGCAAAGGCCTGCGCTTCTGTTGGCAGTGAAGAAGTTAACAGCTGAGGTGGCTTGGCTTGAAAAGCTTTTTCCATCCTCCTTTACTTTCCAGATGCTTTCCTCGTCACTGGGTTTTAGCATCTTCCGTCTCCATCTCACATTGGCCAGGTCCTTTCTAACCCCCATGTCTCTGGCTCCATGCAGACAGTCAAGAGTTGGTAGGTTAAGAGATGTTCCAGCTGAAATGGTTTCTGAGATGAGCTGGGCCAAGCAGGGCACATGGGGCCTGGCTGTATAAAGCCATGCATTGAAGGAGACTTGCCTCTGGCCGAGCCATCTTGGAGGCTGGTTTATCTGGTCTGCACTGGAGCATGTAAGGGGCTCCATTGCAGCGTGGAAGTGGCGATTTACAGGGGTCCCTGAGCCCCTGCGTTGATGAGAGCTCTGCACAATGGCACGGCGCAAAGGGGATCATCTCTGTATTTAGCCCTACATCTCTGATCACAGAGGCTGCAGGGTGGGGGTTGGCAGTCGCTCTCCATAGGCTGGGTCCTGTGACTAACACAGCTACCTTTTAATATTTGTGTGGCGCCATGCCCGTGCCGAGCTGGCTCGCTTTCTCCCGCCTGCTACGCCAAGGTATAAAACAGTCGCCGAAGCGAATGCGTCTCCGTGGAGGGAAGAGGCTTCATGGGGGCAGATGGGGCTTTCTGACAATGCGCCTATTTAGTAGGACGTTCCAGTGCCGAATCGGTGGCAGCTTGCCACAGGCCGAGGCTGGCTTTTTGTGCTGTGTGCCTTTAAAGAAAGCAGACTCCTTGCTGTGACGTCTCTCTGGCTCCCGGCCAAGAAGGGGGGGGGACCATCTCCTGCCAGCCTGAGAAGAAAACCAACAACTTTTCTTTTGTGTGTGGTTACTCTCTTATTTTTGTCTCTTTCACCGGTTTTAAATGCTAATGGCGGATTCAAAACCTTACCCAGGTTGTGGCTTTTAGAAGTCTGGTAAGGCCTGAACAAAGACTTTATCTTTCTTGTTTGTTTAAACCCGGGTGGGGAGGGGGAGCGTAAAATCCTCTTTGGGCTCCAAAGTCGGGCTGGCTTGGCTGGATTTTTTTCTTTTCCCGCAAAATCTGTAGGGTTGGAAACCTTCTGCGTGTCCTTCAAGGTGCAAAGAAATAACTAAACTCTGAGGGCGACAGGCCAAGTTCGATTCGCCAACATCCGGGTGTTTGGGCTTTCCCGTGGGGAGGGTGTATTTTCTTTCCTCGCTAGCAGTCTCGGTGTCTTTCTGCGTAGCTGCGGTTGGGACGATCCTTTCATCCAGCTGCTGGGGGCTGGGATGGATGTGGACCCGGTGCTGAGGCTGGTGCGGGGGATGTGGGATTGTGCATTGTCTGTTCATGACCCAAGTGGGGAGTGCTCCAGTTCAGGCGACTAGCTCTGAGCTTTCTTCAGGAGGCTGACCCCCCCTCCATTTCCTTGCTTAATTCAGCCCCAGCTCAGAGGCGCGGGGAAATCCATGGCATGAGCAGACAGACAGCATAAGCAATCGGGCGGGCTCGTCTCCTCCCTGGGCTGTGGTTTTGAGTCCAAAGGAGCTTGCTTGCGTAACGCGGTATTTTGTCTGTTGTAACTGCGGGGAGAAGTGGCAGGGGACAATGCTGTGTCAGGGGCAAGCCATGGTGGCCTGGGCTTCTGCTGCTGTTGCTGTCGTCTATCAGGTCTGTCGTATTCCTACCAGCTTGAGGTCCGCTCCTCTTTGTATTCAGCTGGGATGTGTTCTTCGAGCTTTGTGTCAGCACAGGATGCGTAGTTAAAAAAACACTTAGCAGTGAACCTCACGGCAAGACTCAGGTCCTTGTCATGTTATGTCTTGAAACCTTGTTCCGCGCCTTTCAGCAGAAATGAAATTCCCTTTCCCTCTGGCCCTCTTGAGCTCCTGATCTGCTCCCTCTGCCTGGAGGAAAGAGCAGTTCCTTTGCAGATCCACTGTGCCTGCCTAAAGCCTGCCGATGGCTAGCACAAGGCATATTGCCTGCTCTGGAAGGAGTAAGCGGGTGTCGAACAATTTGTCAAGCCTTAGCAGTGCCATCTGCCAGCTCTGACAAGATGCAGTGGTTTGGGCATGAGGCTGGGATCCAGGAAGGCTGGCATTAGCATCCTAGCTTGGACACGACTTCCTGCTTAGTCCTGACTTGTCTTATGGGTCTCTTTATCATGGCAACATCTACAAGCCTTCCCCGGGCAAAGCAGAGCTGCCGAGGAGCTAAGCTGTAATTACCAGGGTATTTCACTTTTGCCTTGTTTTCTGGTCCACATAATAGAACTAATGCTTGAATTATTGGAAATGGTGGGTGTTTTAAGTCACAGTTTTCAACTTTTTCTTCTGAAAGTCAAGTACCTTGATGTGAGGGGTGTTTGATGTTCCACTGAAGTGAGTGGGAGAGTTGGGTACTTGGCAAAGCAAAGCAAAGTGATTAGAAAAACAGTAGCCTTCAAATTTGCTGGTAGAAAATGGAGAGCTCCAGAACCCCAAAATGTGCTTGGGTGCTCTGCTCCCAGCCCTTTCATTGTGCCTGGGCACTTCCACAGCTCCTGGATAGCCTGGGACTCCTGTCAAGTGGAGTCGAGATTGGGCTCTCCCAGCCCATGAGGTCTCTGCTGCTTGAGGGCCAGGGCTGTCCAAAGCCTCTCCTTTTGCATGAGCCACGTTGGTGATCAGAAGATAATGGTGTTTGCTTCTGCCAACCCCTGTCCTGCCACCTTGCGCTGCAGGAATTTGGGCAGTAACAGATGGTAGGATCCCTCCTCGGGTCCCTTCACTAGACTGACCTGCCAAATGGTGTCATATCACTAGGGCTTGACCTCCGAGCAGCTACCCACCCTGTAGCCAGTGCAAGATCTTCCCTGGGGACAGGCGGCTAACCCAGGACTTTTTGCAGCAAACTCAGATTTTTGCATTTCTAAGAGTGCTTTCCCTAGGGGAATGGAGCGTGAGGCAGTACCGTGTTGCCTTCTCAATACTGCAGACAGGCCACCTCATTATCTGTGTTGCTGCTCCCAGCTCTGCCAAGCAGCACCTGAGTTGAAATGAACCATTTTGCTGCCGTTCTCAACATCTGGACAGCAGCAAAATGTCAAGAATGGCCTGGACTTTGTGCTCCTTAGGGAAAGATGTTCCTCACAACAGCTCCCCAGGTGGTTACTTGGCAAAGGCATAGAATAGAGGGTCTCCCACTTCTTAAAGAAAAATGATGCTGAAAAAGGTGGGACCTATGGACCATTGCAGTCAGACACCTGCTAGACTGAGGGTGTAGGGAGAGCTCTCCTCAACTGGCCCAAAGGCTGGTACCTGCTACAAAGGGCAGCACCTTCTAAGGAGAAGCTGGGTGTGCCATAGGGGCTGGCCTGTTCCCCGGGAGGCTGGTCCTGGATTTGCTGAGGTGTGCCTCTTACCTAGGGGTGGGCAATTATTTTGGGCAGAGGGCCGCTTACTGAGTTTTGGCAAGCCATCGAGGGCCGCGTGGCAGGCAGCCCAGGGCAGATTAATATTAATTTTCTAAATTTTCTAGGGGCCCCGTGGGCTGAATAGAATGGCCTGGTGGGCTGCGTCTGGCCCCCGGCCGCATTTTGCCCACCCATGCTCTTAGCTGTTTAACTAGTGGCTTTAGTCCTCTCGTTAGTTTTATCTTTTGAACCCTGGTCATGCATGGAAAGGGTGCTACGACAATGGGTTTATGACGGTAGGGGCCTGGACTTGATGGCCCTGGATTTCCCTTCCAGTCTCATGTTCCTAGAGCTACTTGCACATCCCAGATACCGGGCAATCCTGCTAATCAGTCCATTCTCCTAAAACTCTGCAGGGCAGTCTGAGAGCTATGCATGTCTGCCTGCAAGGTGCTCTGTTGTCTTGCCAGCCAGCCTATAACAGCGTAGCAACTCCACAAGAAGCAAGGGTCACTGCCCAGGAGATGCCGTGATACTGGGGCAAAGAGGCAGTCGGGTCTGTCCTCCTGGAGCTCTGGCTGTGTGCTTGGCCTGCCACCCAGAACGCCAAGCTGTCAAATGTTTCTCTTCTGCAGCAGCTGATTTGTGCTGGGCCCAGGTGGGGAGGGAAGGGAGGCGGCTGCATGCTGGATGCTTAAGTGATTGGCTTCCCATGCCTGTTTTGGGGGCGGGGGTCAGGCCAGGGTGCCTTCTTGCCATGCAGGGCAGTCTCTAATTCCTTGCGAGGAATCACTAGGGCAAAGTGGGGAGGAGTTTGTGCTTTCTGAAATGTGAGAAGGGAAGAGGACCATACAGGAGCCCTTTGGTCTCTAGTAGGAGCTGGTTTCCCCTTGGTCAGGGGTAGCCCTCAGCCTTCCAGGGAGCTCCAGGGGAGAGAGCTCCAGAGGGAGCCTTCAAAACCCCCTAGTCTTGTTTTGGGAAACCTTTTACTGGTGATGGGCTCTGCCTTGGCTAGGGAAAGCCTGGGATATGCTCATGGCTTAGCTTCTACTTGAGCCTGCAAGAGGTTTGGCAGCGGCAGGTGAATGCATTTTGACGGATAGATCTGGCGTGGCCGGCCTTCGGTTTTGGAGGGAAGGCTTGCATCTTGCAGTGACCCTTGGTAAATATCTCCAGGTCTGGGTGAGCCCCCAAATGTTCTTGGGATGCTTCTTACCAGCCCAGCTGTGCATTCAGAGGACACGGCCCACAGCCACGCTGGCACGAGGGTTCAGTGCTGCTTGGGGTATGTGTGAGGAGCTGGGTCCACAGCACTGCTGGTCTTAGCACAGAGGGAGTTTTGCCAAGGAGAGTCAAAGCACGTGAACGGCCGCGTCTCCATGCTGCTGTGCAGTGTCCTTTGCCGCCTCTGTCGCCATCCCAGCTGGGGAGGAGGGACTGTCAAGTCAGCTGAGATCCCAACAGCTTGTGGTTGCTTGAGGTCCCATGACCCTTTCAGCAGGAGCTGGTTGTTAACACCAGCATCCTGCCAGATTCCGGCATGGGTAATTGCATTCTGCTGACCTGGATTCCCTCTGCTCCCTTTTCTAACTTGTGCAGTGTGGTGGAGTGTGGCCCTGTGCTGTTCAGCACCTGCTCTGTTGACTCAGGGCAAAGGGATCCCCCTGAGGCTGCCTCCTATCTTGTTAGGGCCATTGTGAAGCCTGGAACTGCTCCCACCCTTTCTTCCCCAACCCCAAATTGGCAAGTCCTCAGGGGTGAGCCACACGCTCCACTTCGTTTCCCTGTTGCTTGTGGTTATGTTTTCTTAGCTCCAGTCCAGGCCCCTGGGGCTTCCAGATACTGCGAACCACCAGCTTTGCTTCCACACCCGGGCAGGCCCAGATAGACTAATCACAAAGGCAGGATCAGCTGCTGCTGCGCTGCCAGCTCCTGTGCTGAGAGTCTGCCATACTGAAGTGAAAGCTGTTTCTCCTGCTGCAATTGAACAAAACCTCATCTGGGGAGACAACCAGCAGAGGCCAAGAGGGGTAGGGAAAGCTGGAAGGGGCTACTGCTGGCCAAAGACATCCCTTCTGCAGTCCAGCCCAGTGGGCAATGAGGCAAAGTGCCTTTTATGTGCCCCCCCCATCTGAGTAGGGGGCAGGAGACCATTGCTGCTGCTGTGGCTACCAGTGCAGGAAACCTGTCCGTTTGTTACAGAGCCAGGCATTTGAGGCCCTTACTCCACAGGATGGAGGGACAAACCCAGCAGAGGACTGCATTCCTCCCTCCAGATTAAAACTAGGAGGTGTAGGGGTGCAGGGTCCGAAAGGAGCCCAGCTTCAGTGCTGGAAGGTGCTCCGGAGTGACTCATTGCACTGTCGTTGCCCTTGGGACCCCAAATAGGAACTTTTAGTGCTTTAGGATGCACTGATCTGCTACATGGAGCAAATCCCAAATGTCCTCTCTTTACAGAGTGGGCAGGCTCTCTGTTGCCCAAAACAAGAGATGGGCTCAGCCTAAGTTTAAGGGCTGGAAGAGGAGACTTTAAAGCACGGGTGGCAAACTCAGGTGACCTCATGAGCCGGCTGGGTGTTGCTGGGCTGGACGGGACTATACCCCCTGTGCAGCTTCTGGTGCTGGGTCCAGTTTGTGCTACTGCCCCAGAGTGTGTGCTGCCCATGGTGCATGGGCTGGATCCAGTACTGCATGCATCATGGGGTCAGTTTGGGGTGCCACGTTCAGCTTGGGTCCATATGCTGTGTGCAATGCTGAATGCTGCCCACAAGCTGCAGGCAGAACATGCCCTATTCCAGCTCTGGGGGCCATGAGCAGCATGGCCCAGACCAGTGCCTTGTGCTGCTGCCTGCCATGCCAAGTACTGTCCATGGGCAACACATACCCCATGCTGCCTCCCCTTGGCTGGAGTCCTGGGGTTCACTGTGCATGTGGGGCCAGCTTGGGGTGGGCATGCCCACAGCATGCAAGCCGAACCTAGCACTGCATGCAGCACAGGGGGTCTGGGGTGAGGGCTGCACATGGTGGCCCCTGCATGCAGTTAGTAGGATGGGGACTAGTGCATGGGGTTGGGCCAGCAACCCATGGGCTGGATCCTGACCCATGGGCCATGTGTTTGACATCCCTGCTCTAAAGTGACAATAAGCGAAAGATTGGGGGATGGCTAATGGAACAAGACTGACTGTATTTACTTCATTCCGAGATAAGGGTTTTTTCCCCCCTTTAACATGGCAGGGGGAGAAGCCCCTTGTCTTGGAATCAAGCATGAGGCAGTGCAGATGCAGGCTTCTGCTCTGGCCCTCGCCCCAACCCTAGCAAATGCTTTGGGGTTTTGAAATGCTCTAGTTGTGTTCCTCCAAAGGCTTTTAAGTCTTGGGCTGTAAGTGATCACTTGCGGGAAATACCTATATCTGGAGTCCTGTGTCCAGCTTTGGGTCCCCCGCTACAGAAAGGATGTGGACACACTGGAGAGAGTCCAGGGAAAATGGTTGGGGGGCTGTGGAACATGATTGGTGAGGAGAAACGGAACTTAGCTTATTGAGTCTGAAGAAGAGAAAGCTGAAGGGGATTGAACAGGGGGGTTGCAAAGAAGATGGAGCTGGACTGTCCTCAGTGGGGGCAGATGACAAAACAAGGGGCAGTGGGCTCCAGCTGCAGCAAGTTTAGGTTAGATATTAGGTTAGATATCAGGGAGAATTTTCTCAGTAGGAGGGTGGTGAAGCACTGGAACAGGTTACCCAGAGAGGTTGTGGACTGTATCATGGGTGGTTTTTAAGACGGTGTTAGACAAAGCCTTGGCTGGGATGATGTAGTTGGAGCTGGTCCTGCTTTGAGCAGGGGGTTGGATTAGATGTGACCTCCTGAGGTCCCTTCCAGCCCTCATTTTCTTTGATTCGATGATCCAGCGGGCAGGTCTGCGTGTGGCGTCCAGCATGCTGCAGGCCTCCTCTTATCCTTATGCTTGTATCTTAACCAAAAACCCTGCAGCTTGGACTGGGTTTGTTCTCCAAATCCTTGGCTGCATCTTCAAGCCCTCAGCACGAGAGCAGGCCAGGAGAGATGTTGGGGGCAGGTTCCCCACTTGGCTGGCAAATCTAAATCTGTGAGTTGCTGGAGTTGCTAAATCTGGAGGGGCAAAATCAACTGTGGTGGATAGGCCCCAGGCCCTGCTAGAACCCTCTGAGCTACAGTGCTGGAGCAGATGTCATGTCTCACACAAAGGTTCCTTGCAGGGCACTTGTCCTTTGCTTCCCTGTTCAGCAGGGATGGGAGAGGGATGGAAACACCTTGATCCCAGACTTGCAGGTTCACAAGGTGACCAGCAGAAGGTGGCATTTGGAGGACAGCCTGGCAGTCGCTCCCCTTCGAACCAGCTGGTTCAGAGGTTTGCTTCCCCTCTGTCCTGTGTGTTCAGCTTGTCTGGGAGCTGCTTGGGGCAGGGACTTCCTCCTCCTCTTTCAGCATCTGGTTCTGTGCCGTGCTGGTGCACGCTGGCTCCTCGGGACTTCCATAATAGACATGATTAATAGGTAGCTTGCCCCACAGAGAGAAGCGAGACAACCTGAAATAATAAACAGACTATTCAACGTTTATGGCTTTCAGCTGAGTCCCAACTCTCATAGAAATTGTAGGGCCCAGGCATTTTTTAATTGCTATCTGAGCTGCATTTTAACTTTGAGAATTTAGGTCATCAGACTATAATTGCTTTGCTGTTGTCAATTAGATGGGGACTCTTTTTCTCGCTGTCTAAACTGTTGTAAAATTGTTATGGGTGGCTGAAATGCCCTCTTTCCTACCCCCAGAAGTGTGTACACTGTGGGTTGGATGAAACTGTTTCCTCTTGACTAGCCCATGTGGAAGATAGGAAATAAATACCTGGCAGTGTTTAGTATTAGCAGCTGGAGCAGGGGCCTTCAGGCCGGCAGACCGGGGCATCATTTCCAGTTCTACGTCATGTAACCACTCCCAGCATCTTTCCCTGCCTGTAAACCAGACTGCTGTGTTCTCAGCAGGTTTCACAGCAGTGGGAAGGCACAGGGCTAATGCCAGCCCTGTGTTAGCTTCTCCTTTGCCAGAATTGGTGCCCACTGTCAGGCACTGCCTGGATATGAATCTTGTTGCTGCATTTAGGCTTTAACAGCTCTTTTTCTTTTTGGCCCTTCTAGGTGCGGAGGGTAAGCTGGCAGCATTGCAAGGATGCCTCTTCACACCTCGAGAGCCACGGCTCTTCTTGCCTGGGTAAAATGTCCCTGCTTCTTTTGGTTCTTGCCTATTGGTCTTTTGGCCTTGTTTGATGCAGTTTCTTCCCCCTGGGCTCTGATAGGGAAGGGTCAGGGGGATGTTTCTGCAAAGCACCGGGCAGGGGGTATTCATTTGAAGGAGTCTCTTTGTGACTGCAATGGGAGGGTCCCGGCAGGGGTTGACCCTTCCTGCTGGGTGTTGTTACCTTCTGGCTGCTCCCTGCAAGGCTACTAAGTTCTAATGGCATGATATGGCAGGAAGTGAGGGTGTGGGGCAGAGTTTGCTCACAGGTCCAGTTGGAAATCCTGGGCCTCCAGGCTGGGGTGGAGACAGAGCTCAGTGCTTAAGGTAGAGTTGGAGGTTAAAGGGAATGTGGTCAGGGCACAGTAGGTGTAAAATGAGGCAGGGCTTCTCATGGGCACACCCAAGCAGTGTCTGAATTGACTTGAACCTCCGTGGAGAAACAAATGAGGGTCTGTATTGGTGTCTTGGCTTTGAGTTGGCCCACGTTTGACCACAGAGTGCAAAGCTGTAAGTCCCAGGAGCTGCACTGGCCTTTCTCCTTCCAGATAGGTAGTCTCAGGCTTGGTTTTGGGGATGGAAGCAGGGTTTGAAAGAGACTGCCTTATGCCCCAGAAGCTGCATGTTCAAAGCCAAGTGCTTCACAGAGCAGGCAGGTGCTGGTAGTCCTAGACTGGCTTTCTGCTGGGATCCAGCTTTTTGATTGTCCTGTCGCATCCCCAGGTCAACAGTCTGAAAGTTGACAGTGCCCTTGGTGACCTGGCACAGCTCCAGGACTGCAGCGTCTTCATCAAGATCATTAACAAAATGTGAGTAGAAAAGAGCTACCTGGTCCCCCCTTGAACTGCCTGGCAGGACTCTACCCAAGAGTGCAGGGGTTGGCAGCTTTTTAGAGTGGTGAGCTGCCATGCCTCCCTCCATAGCACCCACCCTCCTGCTGCCTGTACCACCTGTGCCATATGCTGCTGGTTCTTGTTCCCAGAAGCAGTGGGTAGCGGTGAATTCAGTACTGTAGAAGGCAAGAGAGAGCAGCTGGGAAGGCTGCAAAGGGGAATAGCAGCAGGGTAAGGGGGACATGCCAAGCTTAGCTGCATGCTGCTTTTCCCCAAGCTGTGGCAGCCTAGATCCAACCCACAGGCTATAGGTCACCAGCCTCTGAGTGGGACGGTTTTAGTCTACTATCCACTGGCACGGGATCCAAATACAAAGCCCATGTGCCACAGGAACAGGTTTAGAGCCTGCCTGGGTTATCTGGGAGGCTTATGAGCAGCTTCTTTGCTCCAGGAGAGAAAGGACTGTAGGCCTAGCCTGAGGGGGTCCAGAGCACCCTCAAGTCTCTCAAAAGCAGGGTCTGACTTTGAGAGGTTCAGCCAGTGCTGAGGAACCCCACTGAAGCACAGCTCCATTCAGACCAGCTGCGTGTAGGCGATGTGGCAGGACTCTGACTGTGCTTCCAACTTCAGCACTGACTTCAGCGTGCAAACAAAAGGGTGGGCTGCCAGCTGCAGACCCAAGAGCACCCCTTGGGCCTGAGTCACATGGCTCATTCCTTCTCATGCATCCTGGAGAGATCCAAGGGTCTTATGTGCCATGGCTTGTGCGCTTCCATGGGCTACAGCTGTGCAATGATGCCGAGGGCAAGGACAGAGCATGGAACTGTTAAATCGTCTAGTGACACAGTGCCCCAAAGAGCCTAGCTCACTCCCACAGTTGCTGTCTCTGCCGTGGTGCACAGTCCCAGACTTGAGCTGTAGAAATTGCCCCAAGTGAATGCAGAAATCCAGGAGGGGTTTATGGAAAAGACCCATGCACCAAGTTAGTGCCGCCTTCTCCTAGTCCTGGCAGTGACATGGAAGCCCAGAAGCTGCTCCTCCACCTCCACCTGACAGGGGTGATTTGTGGCAGCTGTGGCTGCTGAGTCACCTGTCAAGAGATGGCCTGGCTTCTCTCCACCAGTACATTTCAAGCTGCCCCTGGGAATCCCAGGCCTGCTGCTGCCTCGTGTCTCTGGGACTCCGAGGCCTCTAGTGTGCTATGGGCTCTGTATGCCATTCCAGCACTGAGCAGTGCTTGGCTGTCTGGGGAATATGGGGGGAGGAGGTGACATGGCTTTGGGGACTGAGCTCATAGCAGTGCCTCGTCCAGGCACAGCTTTTACTGCCTGTGAGCCGGATTATAAAAAGCCTTTACAACATAATGGAAGCTGGAATTGGAATTGGGCACGCTCAAGCGCTGAGTCGCATGCAGGAGCTGAAGCAGAGAGGAGCCATGTGTGGAATGGGAGGCTGTTATTCCTAGTTGGGCGCTGCCTTGCATTGCAATTTCTTCCTTTGGGAGCCTTGGTGGACGCCTGTCTGCTATAATTATCCCTTGCTGTGTAACAAGAGCCTGCTCCAGAGCTGGGATCTGACTGTGCAGTGGGTGGGTGGGGAGGAAGGAGCTGCCTGCAAAGGATATATTTAGTCAGACCTGGTTAATCTAATTCCGATTAACAAATTAGCAGACCTGGCTGTATGAACTGACTTGCTGGGCCTGACTCCTGTCCAGAACAGGAAGAGGGTATGAGGGAAAGCCTGGCTGGGGGGAGCTCTGAAATGAGGCGAGTGGATAGAAAGCCTTCTACAGTGTCTGCATGTGGTAACCTAAAGGTCCCAAACACATTTGCAGTCACTGTCCAGCTTCCTTCGTTCCTGGACAAGTCCCAGCATTTAAGCATCTGGGTTTGTGTCACAATGGGAAAAGACCTCGGCCAACCTTGAAGCAAGTGAGCCAACAGTGGGCTCTTGTTGCCAAAAAGGGTAAACAGCATCCTGGGCTGCATTAATAGGAACGTTGCCAGCAGATCGGGTGATTCTTCCCCTGTATTCAACACTGGGGAGGCCACATCTGGAGTCCTGTGTCCAGTTGTGAGGCCCCCACTACAGAAAGGCTGTGGTGGACACATTGGAGAGAGTCCAGTGGAGTGCAGTGAAAATGGTTGGAGACCTGGGGGACATGACTTGGGAGGAGAGGCTGAGGGAACTAGGCTTATTGAGTCTGCAGAAGAGAAGACTGAGAGGGATTGAATAGCAGTGTTGAACTCCCTGGAGGAGGGTTGCAAAGAGGATGGAGCTGGGCTGTTCTTAGCGGGGGCAGATGACAGAGCAAGGAGCAATGGGCTTAAGTTGCAGCAAGGGAAGTTGAGGTTGGATATAAGGAAAATCTCTCTCACGAGGAGGGTGGTGAAGCACTGGAACAGGTTACCCAGAGAGGTAGTGGACTCTCCATCCTTGGAGGGTTTGAAGACTCAGGTAGACAAAGCCTTGGCTGGGATGTAGTTGGGACTGGTCCTGCTCTAGCAGGGGGTTGGATTAGATGTGAGCCCCTGAGGTCCCTTCCAGCCCTTATTTTCAATGGGTGTAAACGAGAATTGTAGGTGGTTATTGCCCAAGTATGTGCTGCTCTTCCTGGCTCTTGGAAGAAAAAATGTGGTGGTTTGGACCTAGGGAAGTGGAAGCTGCTTTCCAGGGGCCCCTCAAAGCTGCACCAAGCTGTCAAATGCAAATAGAGAAGGTGATCGTAGCCTGGGTACAGTGCACAGCTCCTCTGACCTTGCTGGTGGGCACTGCTGCATCTCCACGCCAGAATCTGGCCCCGAGCTGATGTGAGAAGCGTTCTGAGCCACCGGTCCTAGCAGGGCCATCTGTTAGAAATTGGGCTTCTTCACAGGCTGCCCAGGTAGTAAGGGACACTCCTGCAGTTCAGTCATGTTCTGGGGAAGGGGCTGATTGGCTTGAACTGGCAAGCAGATGCCCACCAATTTGTAAACGGCTGGGGCACCCAACGCATTCTCTAAATCTAGTAGTTCTCTCTCCCCTTAAAACTTGTGTCCCTTCTTGAGCTCCTTCTGCTGACTGCTCTGGAACCATAGTATCCCCTCCCAGCCTTCCCTTCCTTTCCCCTCCCCGCCTCTTGGCAGCTGCACAGGCAAGGAAATAAACACAGCCATGTTAATGCGGGCTCTGGAAAAGACTGGGAGGGTGGATCTGTTTATGAGCTGGGTGGGGGAAGGGAATGTGCATATTTTATGCTGGTTGTAAGTACTCCGGGCAGCAGCGTCTTGTCAGCAACGTGCTGTGCGCGTGCTCAGTCCCCGTGGCAGGCTGCCGAGATCCCGTCATCTGGACCAGATTTGTTCCCCTGCTGGTGCAGGGAATAGGGAAAGCAAGAAACCTATTGCGTAAGGCTCTGTCTTCCTGTAACAGAGCACCAAGCCTTGCACGAGCAGCTTCGGCCTCATCCCCAGGGGGTCAAATAACCCGTGTGTACTCTTTCAGCCATGACACAGAGGAGGGAGAGTCGGCTCTGCAGCAGCCCCTGCCGGAGAGGATAGCGTTTATCTGCAGCTTTCTACAGAGTAAGGAATTCCACCCTTCTGGTTGTGGCTTTCTAGGTACACTCAGTCCCATGTGAGCTGAGTCACTGATGTAACCAGTGCCCCATGGATGTAAGCGGTGTTGCCATGAGGCTTGGCAGCACAGGGGAAAAGTATCTTACGGAGATGTCTGCAGATATGCTCTAGAGGCAGAGCAGAGCGCTTGCTCTGGGATCTGCCCAGCACAGGAGGTGGATATCTGGCATGCTAACGGCATCCCCACCTGATCATCACATGCCATTAGCATAACCAGCCCAACACATCTGATGCAACAGGGTATGGCTGGATCTTTAGGTGTGTTAACCTTGGGTCTCAGTCAAAATGAGCTGGAATATCTGATCAAGAAGCAGCGACTTCTGTGACAACTAGATATTATGCTTGCTTTCCATAGTGGAAGTGGGTGTATAAATCTAAAGGGGATGCAATTTGGGGCCAATACTGGGACACCAACAGGAGTAGAGGGATTGCCAAAGGGAGCTGGATCAGAGGCTTGGACCAGGGAAGGCCCAGCCTGATCCCAGCAAAAGTGAAAGGTTAAGCAAAAGACCTTGCCTGGTTACCCTGTTTAGGGTCCAAGGCTGAGCTTCAGCAGCGAGCTTGTTGCCCTGTCTTGTGTTGCCTGGGCAGTGCAGGTGGGGATTCTCCTCCCCTGGCATATTGGATGTGTTGAGCTGGTTATGCTAGCCTTGGTGTAATGAGGGGGTGGGGATGCTTTTAGCATGCGATGATGGGGTGGGGATGCTGTTAGCCCTCGGGGTTGGAAAGTGAGGAGGAGGGAGGAGGTCTTGAATCCTGCCCCTTGGAGGCAAGTGCAGCAGAGACTCCGGTGTAACCAGCCCTTTTGCTTTCCATTGCAGAGCACTGCAAGCACAAGTCCACCACGGAGAGCCTGGTGTCAGTGGAGAAGCTCTTGGAGGGAGAGGAGCTGGAGCTGGCTAAGGTACCTGTAGGTCTCTGGTGTCTGTATGAAGCGGTAGCCAACAATGGGTCCAAACAGAGAGGTGAAGCCTTCTGGGACAACTGTAATGGAGCTCTTATGTTACCTAAACCTGTGGAGGACATGTGCAGTAAGAGGGCAGGCATGGTGCTGGGCGCAGCAGCTTGCACAAATTCAAAGAAACTGAGAATGACTTTTGGGTGACCGAGCCAGTGGTGCAGGGAGAGGGGGATGCACGTGCAGACTCATTCTCCTCTTGTGGCCTCACACAAAGCAGGAGGCAGCACACAAGGGACGATGCAGCCACCAGAGTGAATCTGTGTCCAGCTGAACGCATGTGTTATGGAGCTTAATTCCTCCTTGTGACCCATAGCATCTGTTTCCAGGTGACTGTGCTACTCCTGTACCACACCTCCATAAGCATCAAAAGCCCCAAGGACTGGAACGAATTTGAGTACAAAATCCAGGTAACCCTCCTTGCAGGCTTGTTGTATGACACTCCATCCAGCCACTGATCCAGCCACAGGTGTGGGGGGAGGAAGCGTGATCGTGTATAGGGGTGTCAAGTGAGCAGAGACAATTTTGTGCCTGCGGCTTTGGGTTGCAGTCCCAAGCCTGTCCCTGATGGGTGGTGAGGCCTTGGGGTATGGCACATCTCCTCCCTTCTTTGTCAGTTAGACCTCCCAGCTCCGGTAGTGCTTCCTTCCCTTACTTCCATAAGCCTCTCCTGGCAGCTGGCATGTTCCATGCCCTTCTGCCTAGCATGATAGGTAGAGAATCACGGGCTTGGCAGGGCTCTGATCTCTGGGCCACTTGTTTTGCTTCTCAGTACCTCTCTCTTAAACGGTGCTAGGGGGGGTGGCAGCTCTGGTGTTCCTTCCCACCAATGCGTACCTACAGCAACCTGGCTGCTCATCCCATGCTATCTCTTCCTCAGGCTGAGCTGGCCACCATTCTCAAGTTTGTGCTGGACAATGAAGAGGGCCTTAGCGAGAACCTAGAGATCTTTCTGCAGAAGAGAGGTGGGTTCTGTGGTGGTGGTGACTCACCAAAGTTGGCTTATCATATCACTTAAAATAGCAGGCGCCGTTGGCACTAGCCCTGCAGAAGTGGCTGGGCCCTGCACAGGGAGCAGCAGTTTGCTTGGCACGTTCCCATCCCCCATCAAGTGGGAAAGGTTGACCCCATTAGTCATCAGGTTTATTATAGTAGTTCCTAAGGTCTAAATGGGAATGGGACAAAAATAGCCCTCAGCTACAAGGGCACTAGGGTGAGAACCAGTTCCCAGCACGGGGACCTTCCCTTGTTCTTTTGCCCTCTTGTGTTCATGCTGCTGCCATCTCAGTTGGCTACGATGGCCTTTTCCAGCAGACTGGTGCCACCAAGCGGTGGATTCCAGCGCTCCAGGAGCAAACTTGCTGTTACGCAGAACTTGCCAAAATGGGGTTGGCCCAAGCCCTCAACACAGCAGTGGAGCCAGCCAAGGCTGCCAAACACTGAAGGACTGCGTTGTTTTAGTGAGCAGATCCTCCTTCCCCAAGGTCCTTCACTTGGGGATCATGTTTTGTGCCACGGAGCGCTGCCAAGAGCCAGACGTCCTGCCTCGCTGCTACTGAGCACTGCAAGAATGAGGGCGACAGCTCTGCTTTTGGTCCCACCCCACCTCTCATGACACTGCTCTTGGGGAGGGACAGGGTGGATTGTGCTTCACAGCTGTGATGGCAGCAGATGTCTTGTCTTGTGCAAGGACATCAGGGCAGGGCAGACCCCATACTCTCAATACCCCTGTGGAGCTGACCAGCCTATGTGAGGAGGATGGTGTTGGTGCAGGACTGACCTCACTAGTATCTGACCTGTGGTTTGTAGGACACAAGCATTCAATCTTGAACATTTAAGCTTCTAAGCCTTCCCCATCCCCTGCATCAGGGCAAGCTCGTTTGATGTCTCTTGATTTTTCTCCCCAGCATCATCATGTAGTGTCTCCAGCAGCAGCTCTGAGGAGCATTCCCCAATGTTCTCACGCCAGCACCCGCGTGAGGTGCGCTTCCTGGAGCTGCAGAAGATTGCCTCCTCCTCCAGCCTGAACAAGTATGTTCCCAGCCTCCCTAGGCAGCTTTGGCTTTTTCCTGTGACCCTGGCCTGGGATCCGTCCAGCAGGAAAGCCCCTTCATTCAGTAAGGAAACAGAGATCATACTGGGATGCTCTGTTATCCTGAGTACTGATGTCCCCATAAAGCAGTTGTTTCTTAAGTACTGGTTCCCCTCCCATGTCCCAAGTCAATCTGACATCTTGTGAAAGGTTTGAGAGACTGAGGTTGGTGGTAAAGATCAGGGGCAGGTTGGGAAGAACTGAGCTGAGATCTCTTGCACTGAGGAGTAGAGCTCACCATGTCCTGATGACTTACTGCAGGGCAGAAGGGAGTTTGAAGAGCCACTGTCCTGGAAGGGAAAGTCTTTCTATCCACACCCCAATGTCTGGGACTTGGCATGGGTAGGATCAAGGGGTAGGGGTCCTTCTTTCCAGGCAGTCATCATGTGCCAGTATCCTAGATGTCGGTGCCCCAGTGGGTCTGGGATTCTACTGAGGGTGTTGGGGTGGGGGTAGCACCCTCCGTCTCTTGGCTCTCAGTCTTGCACAGTGTGTAGCTATGGTTTCGTGACAGCTTCCTTCCTGGCATGCCTGCTTCACCCATGGGTGACATCCTGCAGACCCCCCAGTTCCAGCTGAGACGACTGAAGAAGCAGCTGGTGGCAGAGAGGGAGAACCGGGATGAGCTGGAGCTGGAGCTGGCGGAGAACCGCAAACTCCTCACAGAGAAGGGTCAGTAGCTGTTGGCATGTGCTGGGCTGGAAGAAAGTGAGCGGCACTGCAGGCCGTGTGCTTGTTAACTGCTCAGACTCGGTCTGTGCCAACAGCCAATAGAACAGGCTTATCCTGGGGGCTTCTGGTTCCCTTTTTTCCTACCAAAATAGAGGGAGGTGGTGGCTGGAGCTGCATCCTCCACACTTGTGTGGCTTAAGGGAAACTTCTGAACCAGAGACTCTTCTGATCCTCTGCCCTGGCAGAGCCCATGTAGCTGATTCCCCTCTTGCACTGCTAGCAACAGAAAGCTGCTACAGCCAGCCCTGCTGGAGACTAGTTAGTTGGGTGGCAGCTCCTAGCATGGGAGCTAGGCAGCAGCTACAAGCCAGGCACTGGGCAATCCCACCAGTTGCTCCTGGTGTGACCGGGATCGTGCAGCGTGGTCATTCACCCGTCGGGGCACAGAGGCACGTTGCTCAGCTTGTGCCCTTTGGGCATTGAACGTGGACAGTAACAGTGCCTCCCATCTCCTCTCCAGAGACTCAAATCACCATGCTGCAGCAGCGGATCGACCGCCTGACCCTTCTGAATGAGAGGCAAGCTGCTGAGCAGCTGGAGCCCAAAGAGCTGGAAGAGCTGCGGGAAAAGAATGAGAGGTAACTGCTCAGGGCTGCCCTGGTCCCCTTCTGAGCTGGGCTCAGACCCGCATCCTTTCTGTAGCACACAGGACAGGAGCTGAGGCTTATGCTAGTCTGAAGCATGCAACAGCTGCTATTGTCTCTCTCTGATTAGATTCAGCTGAATTTCCTAGGGGTATGAAAAGGGACTTTTCTTCTCCTCAGTTCCTCTTAATCCTCGTAACTGGCAGGTTCGGAGATCCAGGAACTCTTTAGTTCTAAGCTGGTTTCTGAGTAAAATCCAGCATCTCTCAGTGCCTCAGGACCCTTATCATCTTCCTCTTAACATTGAAAACAACAGTTTTGCAGCTGCTTCTCCCCCTTCTTTGCCAGTGGCATTCCCTCCTGCAAGGCAGGAAACCTAATCCACTCCCCTCCTCTCTCCCGTAGCCTGATGATGCGTTTGCATGAAGCTTTAAAACAGTGCCAAGACCTGAGGACCGAAAAGGGTCAGATGGACCGAAAGATCACCCAGCTCTCAGAGGAGAATGGGGACCTCTCCTTCAAGGTACAGGGCACCCCTGCTTCTCCAAGGTGATGATCTAGCCGAGGAGTGCTCAACCTCTGGCCCATGGGCCAAAACTGGCCTGCAGAGTCATAGCATCCAGCCTGCAGGGCTTCCCATGGGTGGGGGAAATTGGCAGTGGGGGAGCAGTGGCAGTTAATATTGCCACCCTCCCTGCTGCCAAATTCCCAGGCATGACTGGGATCTTTCTTCCTCCCTCCTCTTTTCTCTCAGCTACTCTGGGCCATACCCCCTACCCTGCTCCTGTGGCTGGATCAGGGCTAGATAGTGTCCCTACCTTGTCATGGAGACATGTTGGAACTGGGCCAAGCCCCCTTCTCCCATGTGTCTGGATCAGAGCTGGGTCCCCTGATGTGTCTGGTCCAGATGCTAGATCAGAACCAGTGTCTGGATCTGGCCTGCAGGTAGACTGGGCACTGGCCATCAAGCCCACGAGACAGAAAGGCTTAGCACCACTGATCTAGCCTGCTGTAGTGACAGGCTGGGATAGCACCATGCTTTGGACCTGGGCAGCAGCCATTGTTGTAGGAGCTGTTCTCACATACAGCTTGATTGTTGACTGGCCCCTGGCTGTCATCAGAGGCATGGGGGGCTGGGTTAGGGGATGACACCGGGGAGAAGAGTGATCTGGTGGTGATAAAGCTCCCTGGACTAGGACTTGCTCACCAACTGCCTCTTGTATCTTTGGGCAGGTTATGTTGCCCTGCCTTGGTTGAGGGAATGAGCTGTATGTGAAGCTCTGGGATATTACGATGTTGGGGGTCCCAGACACCTTGCCAGCATGCTGTGTGTACCCTCTAACCAGGCGGTATGTCGGGGGGGTGGGGCTTCCATTCCATCCAGCTGCGGGAGTTCGCCAGCCACTTGATGCAGCTGCAAGAAGCTCTGAATGAGCTCTCTGAAGAGCACAGTGCAGCGTTGACACAGGGGGGTGAGAAGCAAACCCACCTGGAGAGCGAGCTCCACAATGCCATCCAGGAGAAGGTGAGGGTGCACTGGTGCAGTACAGGGAAGCAGCCAGAGCTTGGAGTCCAAGGGTCTCTGGTACTTCCAGGAACCCTGTTGGGGTGGGAAAGGGGAATCCAGCACTCAATGTCTTTGGGCTTGTGGGGCCTAGGAGCACCGCAGAAGCAGCGTGCCTGTCTCCACAGGAGGAAACCCTGCATTAATTATGAGGGAAACGGTGCTCAATTATGCATGGTATTAGCTAATTCCTGGGGTGGGGGGTGGGATCCATTGTACCCTTGTGAGGAAATAGTGTCTGCGGTGAAGGTCCCAAGTGGGGAGTGAGCAGAATCCAGCAGTGGAATGAGCAGCCACGGAGCCCCGACAAGAATGCAGAAGGTTTTGCCAGCCTGTGTGAGAGCTTTTGCTGATGTCTGAGTTCCTCCCCTGCCCGCAGCCCAGATGTGCTAATGCATGTGCCTCGTTCCCCAGAAATGTTTGGAAGAGAAGATAGAGATTCTGCAGGGGAAGATCTCCTTGCTGGAGGACCAGTTGGCGAAGCTGGGGGACGGCGCCATGGAGGAGAAAGGAGAGGTTATGGGAGATGTCCTCAAGGTATGGCGGGGTCTCGTGTGAGCTAGAACAGAGAGAGCAAGTATAGAGAGGTTTTCAGAGCAGGCTGTAGGGGGAATCTCACTTCCAGCTGCTGTGGGAAAGCACAGCTCAGCCTGCCGCCTCTTGCCTGTGCACAGGGATCAGCACTCCCCCCTGCCCCCTTCCCCCCCCCCAGCTCATTTAAAAGGAGCAGCCTCCAGGCTTCCTGCCAGCATGACTGGAAGAGTCTGAAGAGCATCTCAGGCCATCTGTGTGCCAAGGAGAGCTCAGCCCTTTCTGTTGTTCATGTGGATTTTACTTCTCTAAGCACCGCAGCAACTGACTGTCCTGGGTGGCTTGCCTGGCAGGGCTGGGCAATGGCAGCAATAGGTGGGTGAGGTCCTGCTGCTGGCGCAGGTGTTCTGTAGTAAAAGCAGCTCGGCTCTCCTTTGGGGTGGGTATGTTTGGTATTGCGGGACTGAGGAATCTCCAGCTTATTTTGCAGCGTAGCTTCTGCCGTGGTGGCTGGGTGTAATCATCTCCTGTCCCCACGCAGTGGTGGGTCCGACCCAGTCAGTGAGGCTTTCTGCCCCAGGACTTGGAAATGGTGGGAGAACTAAAGAAACTAGCTCTTGCTGCAACTGTAAGGCAGCAGAGCACTTTCCAGGCTCCCTGTTGGGCAGAAGTGTCTAGGTCTCCTCTGGAATATTACTGAATGCCATCGATGTTTCATTTCTCTCTGCTCTCTCAGCTTGAAGATCTAAAGCAGGAAGTAGCAAGCCTCACTGCTAAGGTGATGGAGCTCCAAGCCACCATCCTTCAGCTGGAGGAGGAGAAGAGCCTGCATGAGGCGAACCTCCAAACTGAACAGCAGCACTTCAAAGAGGAGAAAGCTCAGCTCATGGAGCTTATTGGCAGCCTCCAGAGCTCAGTCTCCGAGATCCACCAGGCCAAAGAGAAGCTGGAGCAGGACTCCCAAGAGCAGGAGGCACGCCTGACGACTCAGGTGAACACGCTTACTGCAGAGATCGCCAAGCTCAATGCCTTCGTCCTCCAGAAGGAGCAGGAGCTCATGAGCCTGCACCAGCAGGTGCAAGAGGAAAGAACCCAGAAGGGACAGCTAGCCAAAGACCTCCAGAAGCAAGAACAGTCTTCCAGGGAGACGATCCAGGGGCTGAGCCTCCAAGTGGACCAGCTGAGCAGCACCCTGAGGCACAATGAGGAGAAACTGCTGCACGTCACCCAGCAGATGGAAGTGACCAGCCAGGGGGAGGCCAGACAGCTGGATGCCTTGAGAGAAGAGCACGAAAAGGCCCTCCATGAGAGGGAACTGGCTGTGCTACAACTGCAGGAATTCCAGCAGGGAAAAGAGGCAGAGCTGGCAGCCTTGGCCACCCAGATGCAAACCTTGGAGAAAGCCAGAGACACCAGCCAAGCCTCTGTGCTAGACCTGCAGAGGGAGAAAGCCCAACTGGGCCAGCGAGTCCAAGACCTGGATGCCAGAGTCCTTGAGCTCACTGCAAAGTGCCAGCAGAGTGAGGTCCAGGCAGCAGCAGCCGAGTCGCTGAAAGCCCAGCTCCGAGAAGTGGAGACCAAGCTAAAAGAAGGTCAGCAGAAGCTTTTGGAGAAAGAAAAACTGGCCAAGGAAAATGCCCGGCTCCAGGAGCGGCTCCTGTTCCTGGAAGAATCAGTCCGGAACACGGAGGGGATCTTGGAGGATGAGAAAAGGAGGGCTTCTGAGACCCTCGAAGGGAACCTGGCCCGGATAAACGAGCTGGAGACTGAAATCCAGAAGCTTTTGGAGCACCGAGATCAGATGGCTCGGGAGGTGGGTGAGGAGAAAGCTAAGGGACAAGCGCTGGAAAGGCAGCTGCAGCAGCTGGGAGAGGAGTATGGGGAGAAGATGGAGACGCTGCAACGTCAACTGGTACAAATATCCTCAGTGGCCAAAGGGGATGAAGGTGCGCGTGAGCAGCTGAAGGAACAGGTAAGATCCCTGAGCAAAGACCACCAAGAGGCCTGCCGGCAGCTGCAAAAGGAGCAGGGAAAAGTGGCCGAGCTGGAGGAAAGGATCCAAGAGCAGCAGGAGAGGCTGGCGCTGGCTCAGTCGGACCTTGCTGGCTCCCTGGCACGGTTCAAGGAGAAGGAGAGTGTGGAGCAGAAGCTGAAGGCCAATCTCTCTTCTCTGCAGGAGAAGATGGCGGCTTCTGACCAGGAAACAGCCCAGCGGGTTGCCCAGCTGCAGGCAGAAGTGAGAAAAATGGCTGGGGCCCTTGAGGGGGTCACCAAGGAGCTGTCTGAGGAAAGGCTTAGGAAGACTGAGCTGGAAGTGAAAGTGAAGCGTCTCCGAGAGCAGAAGAGCAAGGACCTCACCATGGCGGAGGCCGACCTTGCCCGCGCTTCATCAGTCACAAAGGAAAAAGAACTGGAAGCAGAGAAGCTGTCTGGGGAGGTCAAGCGGCTGAATGCCAGGCTGGAAGAAACCCTGCAAGCTCACAAACATGAGTTAGCCCTGCGGGACAAGGAAGCCGAGCACCTGGCTCAGGAGGTGGAGCAAGCCAAGGCAAACCTGGCGGCGGAGAAGGCTGGCAAGGCAGAGCTGGATGTCCAACTGCAGAACACCCTCAATGAGCAGAGGACTGAGCGTGCCACACACCAGGAGGAGCTGGCTAGGTCCTTGGAGCTGATCGAGGAGAAGGAAGGGGAGCTGGAGGAGCTCCGTCTGAAAAACGTCTCTCGCGGCGAGGAGCTGAGAGACCTGCAGAAGACAGTGAACAAGCTGAAAGGGGAGCTTGCCTCCGTGGAGGCCCTGAAGGAGCGGGCGGCCAAGATGGAGAGCGAGCTGCAGGGCTTCCTGGAGGTTGCCAGAACCCGAGAGGCAGAGATCGACAGCATCAAGTCCATCGTGTACTCCAAGGAGATGTCCCTCAAAAGCCTGGAGGAGAAGATCCGGCACAGGGAGCAGGAATCCAGCTCCTGCCAAGACCTCTATCAGGAGAAACTGAAGGAGACTGAGGTGCTGAACTCGGAAGTGCAGAAACTAGAGCAGAAGTGCAGGGAGCAGCAAGACATCATCACCAGCCTGGAAAGAGCGGCTGCTGAGACCAAAGCAATGACGGCCAAACACCAGGAAGCAGAGCTGGAAGCTTTGAGGGAGATAGGGCAGCAGAAAGCAAAGGTGTCTGAGCTGGAGAAACTCCTTGAAGCCTCTAAATCAACCCAGGCTGGACAGGGGGGCACCATAGAGACCCTGAAGAAGGAGCTGCTGGAGAAGGGGAAAGAGCTGTCTCGGAGCAGAGAGGCCATCACAGCAGCAGAGAAGGAGTTGGCGTCTCTACGTTCTTCTGCTCAAGAGAAGAGCAAATCGGAGGAGAGCTGGAAAGAACAAGTGTCGCAGTGTCTCCAGGAGGTGGAGAGGAAGAACAGCCTGATTAGCAGCCTGCAGCAGGAGAGGTCCATCTTCCACCGGCAGGCGGTGGAGAAGGAAGCGGAGAGCAAGGAGCTGAAGCGCCTGATCACGGCAGAATCGGAGAAGAGCAGGAAGCTGGAGGAGCGGCTGCGGATCCTCCAGACAGAAATGGCCACCGCTGCCTCTCGTGCGGCAGAGAGGTGCTCCATCATGAAGGCTGAAGTGCAGAGCTACCAGGAAGAGACAGAGAAGCAGAAAGCATCCATCGATGCCCTGAAGAGGCAGCTGAACTCCCAAGGCGAGCGCCAGGAGGAACTCCGTGCAGAGGTGAAGGCCTGGCAGGAGAAGTACTTTCAAAAAGAACAGCTGTTGTCCCCCCTGCAGCAAGAACTCGCCAAAGCCCAAGCCCTTGTTGGGGAGCTCATGCCCATGAAACGTCTGTACCAGCAGCAGCAGGTCGAGCAGTCCTCTCTGGAAAGCAAGCACCGGGAAGAGCTGGAGCAGAGGCAGAGAGCTACCAGCACCTTGCAAGCAGAGCTCGCCAAGGCCAAACTGGAATTGGCAGAGGTCCGCAGCGTGAAAGAGAGATTCGCCGAACAAGACCGAGCAGTGCAGAGGCTGCAAGTGGAGAACGCCAGCTACCTGGAGCGTCTCGCCGTGCTCCAGCAGGCCAATGCCAGGCTGGCTGAGGAGAACAGAGGGCTCAGCGAGAAGTCCAGCCACGGGCGACAGAAGTTCGATGCTGAGCTCAGCCAGCTGAAGGAGAAGCACGCCCAAGAGCTGGAGCGCCTCAAGCTGGAGTCGGGGAAGCTGGTGGCTGGGAGCAAGCAGGAGGCTGAAGAAGCCATGAAGAAGCTGGAAGCAATGACGAACAAGTACGAGAATGCCAAAGTCAAGGTCCTTGAGGAGAGGCAGAAATTCCAGGAGGAGAGACAGAAGCTGGTGTCTCAGGTAAGTCTCCCTTGGGGCAGTTTAGCTGGATATGAGCGCCCTCAGGCTGAGGGGAGGGGGGCGTTGACGAGAAGGGAAGGGGAAACCACTTCTTGTGCAGCCTGCAGTCCTGTATGCCTACAGCCCAGTCATGCATGGTGTCCCACCAGGTCTCAGATCGTTTTCCAGAGCGGGGGAGGTTGGACTTGATCTTTCGAGGTCCCTTCCAGCCCTTAATTCCTGTGATTCACTGGAGACCCACCCACTGGGTCTCCAGGGCTCTGGATGTATGGCTCCTCTGGGCAGGACTGCACCAGAGAGCGTTAGGGTCCACTCTTAAATACACCCCCAACTGACTGTATTCAGGTCTTACTTGGGTGGGAAAAGGAACAGCTGCTTCCATGGACCCCCAGGAACCGGTGCTCCTGTCTCTGCCAAAACATTGATCCTTGCTTGGGGAACGCCTTTGAGAGACATAGGTGACCTGGCTGGGTAATTCTGCCACATGCTCAGTTGGACAGGTTAGGAGGCTGGAAAACACCATCCCTGTCCACAAGTGACCCAGCAGTGTGGTAGCTCAGGCTTTCTTTACGTTCCAGCGTGGCTGTGACTTCAGAGAGGGGCACTGGGATGACAGAGCAGGTGCTAGCACTGCACAGGGTTGAGGCCCTGCCTCTATGCATGAATTGTAGAGCCAGTGCGGTCACGTAGGTCATGGTCTTGGTCTCCCTCTCCCCTAGCGCCCGGTCAGGGCTGAGCAGAAGCCCTCTCCAAGCTCCCTCTCCCTGCCCTTAGGCATAGGCCATCTGTTTCCAGCGTGCGCTGTATTCACTGTGCCTTCCTTGCCCACCCCCTTTACGCAGGTGGAGCAGCTAGAGGTATTTCAGAAAGAACAAGCTAAGCAGGTAACGCATGCGAAGTGCCCGCTGCTTAAACGGTGACAGTGCATGACTCTAGCTGCTGCTGCTTCCCGCCACAGCTGCCGTCTCCTGTTGTGAACTGTTTGCAATGGGGACTTGGCTCTGGGTGGTCCCAGAGCGAGCCACGAGCGCTGGTTTGCTCCGAGTAACTGGCTTGGGCTCTCACCCCACTGTGGGGGGGCAGTGCCAGGGCCACATGGTCTCTAACCCAAAGCCACCAAGTCCCACGTGTCTGCCCTAACATCGCCGAAACATCTCGGCACACAGGTCAGCATGGCTTTCCTTTTCTCCTTTCCCGCTGCAGTAGCACAGCAGGAAGATAGCTGTGCAGGCTTTGTGCCCCTGGCAGCATCTGAGGGATGGGCACTGCCAGCCTGGTCCTCCCTCTTAATTGCTAGTCAGACCTGCCTTGCACCCCACCCTTCCAGAGGCTGAGCCTCAACTCTCTGGGGCTCTCCCATCCTTCAATAACAAGGCTGATGTTCCCTCCTGCAGCTGAGCTGCTATGCTAAGCTGAGTGCTCTGGTTCCAGCGAGGCACTTGATAAGGGAGCATCAACCAAGTGAGAGACCTTGGTGTAGATCCGCTCTGGAAAGTGGCCTTAAAAGCACCTCCCCTCTCAACCCCGCCTCAAGCGTCTGCTTCCTGTGTGCACCAGTGCTGCAGGGGCTGGCTGGCAGTTGCAGTCGAGGGCCTAGTGTCACCACAGTACTGTCTCTGGTGACACTTGAGTCGGAAAGGAGCCCAGCTGGCCTGAGTCCAGAGCAGGTCCCAGCACCAGCTGTCGAGAAAGAGCATGCTCCCCTGGATGGCTTTAAAGTCCCCTGTCCCAGTGTCCAAGCTCACCTACATTCCTCAAACTTCTGTTGCATGGCGTCCCCTTCTAGGGCTGTGCATATGTCAACCCTTTCTGCCCAGTCTGGGCCTTGTCAGCAAGCTTCTCGACTTGCGATCTGAAGTCAACCCCATGCCGAGCAAACCAGATTCCAATTCTAATACTGAATTCCCCAAACCTCCTCTCCAGAGGCTGGTCTGGGCCACACCAGTGAGGGTGACTATCCAGAGGGCACCAAAGACTCTCTTAATCCCTGGTTCTAGCTGCCTGTCAGGCCTCGTATGTGTATGTCACCTCCTCATGTTGACGCTTGGATAGCAAACAGTTGGCAATGGAGACAACTGCTGGAGCTTCTGGCCATGGGGGAAGATCTCTTGGGTCGTTGTGTAGTGTCTCTACATCTAACCCTCTCATTCCTCGCACTGGTTCCTCATCTCTGATCTTTATGGTTCCTCATCTCTGATCTTCATGGCTTAATGGACTTTGCTTCTAACATGACCCTGCTTTTCTCATGTAAATCAAGTGCTTGTGCCAAGAAAGACTAACAGCTATTATGAGCTTCCAGAGCCTGCTAACCCACCCCCTGGGGTGCAAGCTCCAGCACTGGGGTTGCTGGAATGAGTTCTGCGAGCGGCTGCATTCTCTGCTGGGGAAGGTTGGGACTGTAGAGGACTTGGCATCGTGGACAGCCCTGAACTCCTCCAAGTGCAGCAGGGGGCCGAGCAGGTCTCAGGGCAGTCACGGAGGACTTGGACCTGGCTCATGAGGCAGGGGGTGGCACCAGCCAACCCTCTCATCTCTAGGAGGAGGCTGGGTCCCTTTAGTAGGGAGGCATGGATGCTGTGAGGTGGATTAGCATCTGCGGTTGGCTTGCATAAAGCCCCCGGCCCTGCAGTCCCCAAGGAAATGGTATGACTGACCCCTTCCTTTCCAGGTAGAGGAGCTGAACAAAAAGGTGGCCCAGCATGAAAGAGTCACTCGCGCCCAGCAGCAGAAAGTGAAGGTAGCCGAGGCGCGGGGTGGAGGGGTGCACAGAGCCTGCTGAATCCCGGGGGCTTTTGAGCAAACTCGGGAGGTGACGGCTGACTTCTCTCACTCCTGCTGCGTGTGGGGGTGGCCAGACAGAGCTGGGCATCATCCAAGCTGGGCACCATCTTGTCTTCTCCATCTGCCTCTGACTGTAGGTGCTGGAAGGGGAGCTCCAGGAAGAGACCACTCGCCAGCAGAAGAATATCTCAGAGCTGCAGGAGCAGCTGGCCCAGAAGGAGCAGGCTGCAGAGCACTACAAGGCTCAGGTATGGAGAGCTGGCTCCCTCAGTGCCACTCCCTTTCCCCCAGGACCCTGGAGGGTTAGGATGGCTTGACTGCAGTGTGGTGCTGCTCCTTGCCCCTAGATGGAGAAGGCAAAGACTTTCTATGACGCCAAGAAGCAGCAGAACCAGGACCTGGCCGAGAAGCTGAAAGGGCTGGAGCAGCTGCAGACGGAGAACGCAGAGCTCAAGGCTGAGTCGGAGCGGCTGGCCAAGGAGCTGCAGCAGACCGTTCTGCAGGCCAAGGAGTCGGAGCTCAGCTGTAGGAATCTCAGCAGCCAGGTCCGCAGCCTGGAGGCTCAGGTATGCCCTTCTGTGTGGGGAGGCACCAGCTCCTTTCCTTCCATCTGACCTCATCAGACCCTGCTTTGGGGCATCCACTTGCCATTGCTAAGTTGTGGCTTGTGGTGCTCCTTGCTCTCCCAGCAAGCCCACAGCTAAGGAGAGGGCAGACTTCCAACCCAACATCATCCTTGTGGTGGGCAGTGGGGGGTCTCACTCTCAAGGTAGTGGGCGATGCTGTAGGTGACCAGCTTCACCTACAGTCCTACAGTGTCTTTCCTGTGCTCTGACACTCTCCACTGGGCACATGGGACATCCGGGCTGCTCGGTTCTGCCAAGCCTCTGACCAGGAGACTCCTGCAGGAGCAGTGGGCTAAGGCCTGGGGGTGGTCTGAGCCCCTGGGACCCAGTTGGCTGATGGCTGTGGGCAATGGATCCTAAGACTGAAGCAGCTTGTCCCGTGAATGCCATGCCTTAGTGGGCACCAAGCCTATGCCCACAGCGCAGAGCCAGGCTGTAATTCCTGCTCCTTCTCCAGGGCCATGAGCTGAGCAGTGCTGCACACTCTGCAGACTAAAGAACTTGACCTCTTGCCTAGAACAGACCCTAGGTGTCTCGATTCCCAGCCTTTTGTCTGCAGCCAAGAGGCCATCCTTCCCCCCTTGTTACCTGCAGTTGCTGCCACGTGCTCTAGGGAAGCACTAGCTCCACAAGAATATTGTTGCTGGAAGTTGGCCATGTCCCCTAGTTCCGCTAGTGGTGCTGGCTGGGCTGCATTTGCCCTCTAAGCTCATGGGAGCAGGACCTGGCTGGATCTGCTCTGTCCTAGAGTGTCCCCATGGCCTAGAGGGGTGGACAGGAGGGGGGGTCCTACTGCACTTGAGCTGTGTGTCCAGTGAGGCTCACAAACCGTGCTCCATTCCCATGCAGCCTGTCTCACTGCCCCTCCCGCCCTGCCAGGTGGAGTTTGCAGATCGCCAGCTCCGGGAGCTGGGCAAGTCCCAAGTGGCTGCAGACTCCCTGAAGAGCCGAGACCCCTTCAGTCAGCACCCCGGTGACATCAGCACCGACAGTCTGGACCTGAGCAGCGATGAGTTGCAGCCGCTCAACTCCACCAGGTACCTGGGGAGCAGGGATCCCGGGGGACTCTGACTGGGGGAGGGCATTGGCTGTGCTGATCTGTCATTGGGGTCCCCTACCTCCCACAAGCCATGCCAGTGGTTCTCTGCTCCCCACTAAATCCAGGTTGGGTGCCCCCGCCCTGCCCAGGCCGGGGGCTGCCACATCACGCTGTGTTCCCTCCCTGTAGGAAACCGGGCCGCTCCAAGTCAGAGACCTCCGCTGTGCCCGACAGCGCCGAATCGATCACGTCCCAGCGCCTGCCGCGGAAGGTGGAGTCCCTGGAGAGCCTCTACTTCACACCCATCCCCAGCCGCACCCAGTCCAAGCTGGAGAGCAGCCTGGGCTCCCTGGGTGACCTGTCACTCGACTCTGGCTGCAAAACCCGCTCGGCGCGCCGGCGCACCACGCAGATCATCAATATCACCATGAGGAAGGTAACACGGGCCAGAGGCACCCCAGGTTCACACCCCCGGCAGCACCAGGAAGGATTTCTTTGGTGTTCCCTGACCTTCTTGCTTCAAAAGCTGGCTCAGGACCCGGCACCATAGGCCCCCTCCAGGATGCTGAGCCCTCCCTGCAGGCAGTCCCGTGCCAAAGAACCCCTGGGATGTCTGGCACGTGGGAGGGCAGCAGAGGAGCACCAGTTGCACAGGGTGTCTGCCTCACACTGACCACCCTGGGGGACGGTGGTTTCTGCTCCCTTCCTGTCAACCAACTCCCATGTACTGAGGCATCCGCTGTCCCAGCCCGCAGTGAGCTGGAGAGGCGGCTGGGTCGGCCAAGATTTGGTTGCCTACCTGAGGTTAAGTGGGTCTGCCGTTTGGCAGGGGTCACACTCTGGCTGGCCTCCTGTTCTAACCCCTGGCTTCCCCCTGCAGAAGGAACCCGACAGCGCTGCCGACACGTCTTTCTACAGCCTCCGGTCAGAGCTGTCCCAGAAGAGCCCCCTGGCCAAGGGCAGGCTGCGCTCGGGGGTCTCCACCCGCTCGCTCACCAGCTGCCCCTCTCGGGAATCCCTCGCCAAGCCAGAAGCCACCTCCCCTGAAGAGACCCCGGGCAACTCTGCGCTGCTCAGCCTGCCTGGCTACCGGCCTGCCACCCGCAGCTCCCTGCGCCACTCTCAGGCGGGCAGCAGCACCAGTCTCGGTGAGCTTGGGCTCCATGGGGGGGTTGAAATGCTTGGCTAGCGGCCTACGAATGTGGCACTGAGGTGGAGGCTCAGCCCAGGCCATGGTGTAGGTCTGTCTGAGGGGCAGCTTGGAAGTGGCTGCATGGGGTCAGGGTTCCCTGGCAAAGCCATGTGGAGAGGATTTTTGTAGTGTGTGGGTGGTAGCATTGTGGCCTGTGGGAGCTGGCGAAGGCCCGGGGTGGAAGTCCCACCTCTGCGCCAGGGCCTCGGGCGTGCTGATGCTTCCTGCTCTGGTTTGCAGGCCGGAGCAGCCTCTACCTGGGCACGTGCCAAGACGAACCAGAGCAGCTGGATGACTGGAACCGCATCGCCGAGCTGCAGCAGCGCAACAGGGTGTGTCCTCCCCACCTGAAGACCTGCTACCCCTTGGAGACGAGGGTAAGAGCCGGGGAGACCTGGGGAAGCACAAGCTGCTTACCTGCCCGACCTGATCATCCTCTGCTCTAGGGCCAGGCGAGGCTGCTCAACTCCTGGCAGTTTCCCTGCAGCTCCTGGGTTTGAGGACTTCCATGCAGTGGTCTGGTAACAGGCTGAAGCCACAAGGAGCTGCCCATCCTGGATCTAGTGAGGGTTCCCCGCAGTTGCTCATGGCTTTCAGCTTTGTTCTTCCAGGCCATGTCCACTTCAGTGTCTGCTTCTCCAGCTGGGATCCCTTCCTGTAGCACCCTGTCCATCTTCCCTTCCCTCTGTGGGACAGAGAAGCCATAGACTGCTTTAGCAACAGTATCCAGCCCCCTGGGGGGGACGGTAGCGAAGATGGCTTCTTTGATGCCCAACGTGCACAGATGCTGCGGTGACAGGCCTGTGCACCCTCAGGCTGCCCCTCACTTATTTCCTCCACGCCTGCGTGTTTTTGCAGCCCTCCAGCTCCTTGACGGCCATCACAGACGAGGATGTGAAAACAGGCGACCCACAGGAGACGCTGCGCCGGGCCAGCATGCAGCCCTCGCAGATCGCCGAGGCCATGGGCCCCCGCCACAGTACGCTCGGCACCAGCTGGCGGGGAGGCATCACCACCCGGCAGCAGAGAAAGCGGCTCTCGGGCGAGTCTCACCAGGGCCCAGACACCCCTGAGGTGAGACCAGCGGAGCCTGGGGCACGGAGCTGCAAGTGCTACATGCAGCCTTTGCTCCTGCACCTCTGCTGGATCTTGCCAGCCCCCTCCATTGCCTCCGCTGCTGTCTGCCCCACATGTGCATGCTTCTAGTGGATATGTGTGGGCACTGACTCGCTAGGTGGGTGGGCAGGGAGAGGGGACTTACCTCCCTGGTCCTCAATCCCTCCTTCTCTCCGTAGTCCAAGAAGTCAACCAGCTGCTTCCCGCGTCCTCAGACCCCCAAGGACCGCAACGAAGAGCGCAAGCGCAGCACCCAGGGCAGCAAAAAGAGTGAGTTGCAGGGAGCCAGCAAGCAGGTGAGTGCCTAGTCTGCCAGGTGCCGGGCTGGCTTGCCTGGCAGAGATGTATCTGAGTGGTCAGGATCGGGGCTGGGTGCGCTGCTCCAGCTCCTGCCCCACTGCTCTCCTGCTGGGGAGTGAGGAGGCTTTGCAGGCACTAGGAAGCGGGGCCGGCAGTGCCGTGCTAAGCATGGAGGCCTCCTCTCTGCCCCTGCAGTCGGAGAGGCGCCAGTCCATGGCATTCAGCATCCTGAACACACCCAAGAAGCTGGGGAGCAGCTTGCTGCGCCGTGGGGCCAACCGGAAAACCACTCCCAAGAACTCCCCGCATGGCAGCACCCGGCGCTCCCCCCGCATTGCCACGGCCAAGTCACCCAAGGGCAAGGTATGGGGACCCCGGAGCTGGGCAGGGTGGGGTAGGGTGGCCTGTGTCAGCACCACCATTGGGCGCCTGTTCCCCTGCACTGCCCCCAGTTAGGGACTTTTCAGTCACCAGCCTGAGCTCCTGTGCTCCCCAAGCCCGAGGAGGGCTGCCACGAGCCCTGTTCCAGGCCATCCCTGCGTGCAGGATTGCTGTGCTCCTCCTTGAGGGGAAGAAGAGGTTTGTCTTAACCGGAGGGATACGGTAATTTGGGGGCTTCAGGCATTCCCTGGGGGCCCCTGGCTTGAGGCAGCATGTAGTCAGCCGGAGGCCAGGTCATGCAGCGGCATCCCTGGGGCCCCTACTACTGTGTCCCCCTTCCTCCCGCTTCCCAGTTCTCGGGCCTGCCCTGGGGAAGCTGAAGGGTGGCAGCAAGGCCCTGCGGCTGGGCCTGGCTCAGAGACGTGAAGCTGGTCCCTGCGCGCTGCACCTCTGCTGGGTGCAGAGGCCTTCAGGGAGGCACCTGGAGAGGCTGAGATGTGCCAGGTCTGGCTGCAAGTGCTGTGGGACGCACGAGCTCCCCTCACTTCAGCCACCTCCTGGCCCTGCTGGGCCTGCAGCAACTCCCGCCCTCGCCAGCAGGTCTAAGCAGCCTCTCTCTCCCTCAGGCCAACCACAAGTCGCTTAAGGACATGAAATTCTAAGCGCACTCCTGGCTGCGCTGCCTGCCTGGGCAGAGGCTGCCCTGGGCACTTTCACCTCCAGCCTGTCGCCAGCCGCCTTCCATCTCGCCGCCACTGCCCTCTCTCCCTCCCTGCTCAAAAGCCACCAGCAGGGCTGCCCCGATGGACGCTGCCGGAGGAGAGGAGGGGGACGGAGGGGCCTGGACTCCAGCTGTGACAAGTGCCCAGACACTGCCCCTGCACTGAAGTCATGCCAGGCAGGTACCGTCCCACGTGCCTGAGCAGAGTCTGTGGGGAGCGCCCCAGCTCCCTGCGATGTGGAGGGGGCTGTGGAGGTGTTGGCACCTCAACTCCCTTCTCCGGCCGTCGGAGGATGCAGCGTGCCTGGCGTGCAGAGCAGAGGCCAGCAGTGGGCACCGCTGCCCTGTGTGGCCCAGTTCTCCTAGCTCCTCCCCCCATCAGAACCCAGTTTGCCTGCCACGGGACGTGGCTTTCCCAGCAGGGCTGCCTTGTATCCCCTACGGCCCTGCTTGCGGTGCTGGGGGCAGCGCTTGTACAGAGCCCGGGAGCCAGCAGGCTGCCACGCGCTGGCCCTGGCACTAGTATCATGTACGTACTAATTCCTTATCATGAACATATCTCCAGTGTGCACTTGGGCCTCGCTTGCCTGGCAGCTTCTCGCAGGGCCCGTAGCGGGGGCTCCCTGCTCCGTAGTAGCTCCTCACTCGGCCTCCCCTGCCCAGACCCATCTCCTCAAGCGCTGGAGGGAGCCGGGTCTTCCCTGCGTCGACATGAAGCGCACAGGGCTGACCAGAGCCACGTCCCTAGGGCAGGCCACTGCCATGTGGGCTGTGGCCATGGGGCATCTCCCTCCACAGCAACTTCTCGTGGCCTGGCAGCCCCAGAAGTGCCTGCAGCGGATCCAGACGGGCAGCCCTGTGGCAGGGCTGCTGGCTGTGTGCAACTTGCCTGGCCCTAGGGGCACCAGGATTGTGACCTTAATGGGACAGGAGAGCAGGAGCAGTAGAGCCCTGGTATCCCCGCAGGGACCCTCACATCTCTCGGTGTAAGTAGGGTTCGGTGGCTATGCCTCGGCTCCCTGCCCTGCCTGCAGGTACGAGCCATGCCAGGAAGGTGCCCCTCATTTCCTTGACCCAAAGCTGCAGCATCCCCTGTCCTTGTGTCTCTCACAAGCAGCGGCTTCTCCAGCCCCCAGCGGGGGTGTGGCAAGGGCAGGGAGAGGCACCTGCAGAAGGGACCCCTCTGGGCAGCCCCCCAGCCCCTGCCTCCTTGGCCCAGCCAGCAACAAAACGTTTTTAAATGTTTCTACTCTGTAAATAAACTGTATTTTTCTCCTGAGGCCTCATCTCTGCACTGCTTTGCAGCCAGCTCCACCTTCCTCCCCGGGGCCCCCTGCTCAGGGCGTTGGCACAGCGGAGCGCTGGCCCCAGGCTTCAGGGCTCATGGCAGCCCAAGGAGCCGGCACACGTTTGAACAGGAGAGCCTGGGGGAGCTCGTCCAGCTGCACCATGTGCCAGTTGTGCCTCCGCACTCCCGGAAGGGCCAGCTGCGTTCACCTACCCCCCTGCCCTGGGGCAGAGGATGGTGCAGCACTGGGGCAGCTGCAGTGGTGGTGGGGGGGTGCAGGTTTGAATAGCTGCTCTGTGCCTATAACCCTGTGTCGCCTCTCTTCCCCTCCTGCAGCACCACCTGTGCACACCCCCGTCCTGCCCTGGGGCACATCACCAACCAGACAAACCCAGCCTGGGTCCCAGCATGTCTGGTCCCAGCAGGGCCTGGACCTCTCGGCTGCTTTCCAAACTCCTTGCTGGGTCTGTACCCCTGGAGCAGCCCCAGCTTGGCGTTGCCACCAGCACGACCCCAGCAGAGGAGCGTGGCTGGAGCTGAGACGTGCGTGGCAGGGAGGTCCTAGGCTTTTTCTGCCCCGAGACACTTGGTACGAGGCAGGAGGGAATTTGCCATGGGAAGGGTCTTTATTGAGCTGTCCCCTAAGGGGAAAGAGGTGGCGCCTGCCCCTGGCTTCAGCCCCTAATTGCACGGCCTGTCACCCGGCTGCTCTGCTGCCCAGGGACGAGGGGACCTGGAAGAGTCAGAAGCGCAAGTGCTTCTTGCGGCCCAGTGCGCAAGGCTTTCCAGCCACCCCCATCCACCTGCCAGCTGGGCTGGTCTGGGGCTGTGGGCCCAGGGCCATTAGGTGCACAAGGAGCCTTGTCTGGCTGCCGCGTGAAGGGGCATGCTGGAAGCGGCACAGGGCCAGGGCTCTACCCAGTCCTGTCCAGTGCCATCGGGGTGCAGTATCTCGACCAGCCAGCACACGAGCGTCCTGTCTGGGAAGGCGCTCTTCGTCTCGCATGACATGGAGTAGTTTGCCCCTGCAAGGGGGGGCAGAAGTAGGTGTGGGGCTCTCTGCTGGGGGTTGCAGCGCTGGAGCAGGGGGTGGGTGTCAGTGAGGTGGGGCTGGGGGTGCACTTACCCAGGGCAGGTCTTGGGAGCGGTTTGAGGGGGTAGATGATCTCCGGGAGCAGCTTGGAGCTCGCGTCTGAGGGCAGAGAGCGGCTGGTGAAGCGGGGAAGGGGATCTGGGACTGGGCACTGCCCTGCCTGGCTCCTGGGGTAGGGCCCTGGCTGTACAGGCAAGGAAACTGAGGCATGGCATGGGCAGGGGCCAGACTCAGCCCAGGTGCTCCACCTGGGATCCCCACCCCTGGCTGGGCAGGCTCTGGCCACAGCCTCACCCCAACCTGCCCGCGCCTCACCTGTGTGGCGGAGCTGGATGCAGCCGCAGAGCAGGACGAGGGGGAGCTGCGCGCCCGCTCTCCTGGGACCTGCAACCAGAAGAGGAGGCAACGCTGAGCCTGGTAGGGGGCGGGGGGAGAGGGAGCTGGGCGGGGGGTAAACTGTCCCTTCACCATGCCTCAGTTTTCCCACCTGTGCAGCAGACAGAGGGGTCTTCCCTGTACCTGCAAAGCCCTCTAGCTGTTCCCCAGTCCCACCACATCCCCCACAGCTGCCTATCCTCCCTCTCCCCCAGTTCTCCTGCATCTGGAAGGGGGCTTGGACCCCCCTCCCATGCCAGCAGCAACCCTAGCGCAGCAAGGCAGGGCCGGGGGCAGCCCCTGTGTCCAGGGGCCCTACCTGCCGCCGGGCCTGGGCTGCACATCCTGCCAGCTGGCTCCAGGCTTTGGAGGTGGCATCTTATAGAGCCGAGGCCCTGCCTAGCCGGAGCTGACTTGCAGACACTGGACCAAGGGGAACCCCGGCAGCCTGGGGGCTGTGAGGGATGTGGCAAGTTGCCTTCACAGGTCCGAAAGTTGGAAAATGCATCAGTGCTGGCACCTGCTGAGCTGGGCAGGGTGAGGACGGAGTGGGGGCCGCCTGGCCAGGGCTGAGGGCACAAGGGTAGGGTGGCGGGGAGAAGTCGTGGCAAGGGGCCAAAGCCTGGGGAGCTGAGTGCTGCTGTGTTGCCAAGCAAAATGAGCCCAGCTGCACTGGACTGGGAGCCCCAATGCAGGCCACGGAGGGGCCTCAACCTCCCTGCAACTGCTGCCCTGCACAGCCTTGGTCATGTCCCTCCCCATGATTTCCTTGGGCCCATCTCTGCCTGGGGGGATGAGGTGGGCAGGGCGCCCATCCTCCTCCCCATATGGGCACCATGTCACCCTGACCCAGCCCCACCTCAGGCCCAGTCCTTGCCCCTCCTCCAAGTCCCTCCCTATAGTGTCAGTGGGGAGCAGCCTCGCTGGCCCCTGATGGAGGCAGGGCCCCATGCACCCCTCTGTGCGAGCGGCTGAAGGGAACGCCAGGGCCATCATGTCCTCCAGGCCCCGGCCCGTGTCTCCACAAGACGTTCTCCTGTGGGTACGGGGACTGCATAAAATCACTGTGCAGGGGAGAGAAGAGTCAGACACAGAGTCACAACTTCTGGGGGGTTTTTTTGTAAATATATATCTCTGTCTCTGTATCTAAAGAGATACGGATATAACGGTCACATATAGATGCACACACCTAGTCACTGCATTCGTACCCCGCCATGGGAACCCGTGCACCCATTACATACAACCCTCACACCTGCCGAACAGTGCTCCCACGCACCCATCCGCAAGGCATTATCTCCCTTAAAAACCCTTGTCTCTTACTCCTGTCCCCGAATCCAGGGTTTAAAACTCGGTTCATTTGCCGTTGCTTTTGCTGGAGGACCTGCAGCTGCTGTTGCCCTCATCGTCGTCCTCCGATCCGGTTGTCTCGAGGTCCTCTTTGCTGGCGCTCTCCATTTCCCCGCTGCAGGGTCGTGAAAGACCCTGAGCCGAGTGTCCCTCTGCCAGGTGGGTTTGGCTGCGTCCTCGCTGCTGCCAATTTGTGGTAGTGGGCCTCGCACTCGCTCGGAGCCACTGGGGTGCAGTCTACCCCCTCGAGGTCCACGGGTGTGCTTGTCAGGAGGTGGCTGCACCTCCACGGGGTGCTCCTCACGCACCACGTGACCTGGTCGAAGCGGGCGGACGAGCTCCCCTGGTGTTTCGGCAGATGTCCGCATAGCGCCGTCTCTGGTCAGCGGTCTGAGCCCTGTTGCTGCTTCGCAGAGCCGCTTTACCTTCTTCCACACCTCCTTACAGGAGGTGCCGCTAGTCTCCTTGGCAGATTGCCCTTGGGCAGCTGGGTCTCCCCAGTTGCCCTTCTCTACATCTCTGGGCCTCAGTGGGAGGGCTCGGTGGGCTATCCACCAGTTCAGGTCTCTGCGGTCTTTTATATGTTTCCTCATGCCGTGACAAGCATCGCCCCGGAGCAAGCCCACGATGCATCTCACCGCCTCCTGCATCTTCTTGTGGCTGGCCGTGGTTGTGTGGCCTGCACGCTGCAGCCTGTGCCCACTGCACGGCTCGACCAGGGTTGTGTGGCTCCCCAGCGGGTTCGCGAGCCAGTCGGACCGTTGGTCAGCATGAAAACCCCCTGCTGTCTCAGGAGGGGTCCTGCAAAATATCTCACGAGCCCGACTGTGTTGGACCGTGCACCTGGCGCCAGTTTGCAGCTCCAGGTCGCGTACGTTGCCCACAGGAACAGGAGGATGTCTGGCATGCCCCTTTCCCCCAGCCCGTTTCGTCTTGTGCAGGGTCTTCCTAGCTGCCTTCGCCCATGTGGATCCCCGCAAGAAAATGCACGTGGCTCCCTGGATCCTGTGGGTGAACTGCTCGGATGTGGGCAGGACCTGGGCCGTGTCCAAAGCACCAGCACGACGCTGCCTCCACAAGTGCCAGTCACCCCCCAGAGAGAGGCAGTGCAAGTGCTGCGGACCCAGCTTCTGCTTTCTCTTCACCTCTGACATTTCCCATGTTTTCTTGCCACTCAGCTCAGGATTGAAGACCCAGCCCCTGCACCCCGCTGCCCTCGGGCTTACTCCTGGATGCACGGGTACCAGCCAGGGCAGCCATGCCAGGAAGGTGCCCATGGTTCCCTTGACCCAAAGCTGCAGCATCCCCTATCCTCCTCATGTCTGTCCCACGAGTGGTGGCTTCACCCCCGGTGGGGGAGTGCAGAGGGGACCCAGACCTTGCCCCCCGCTCCCTGTGCCTGTGCTCCTTTCTCCGGCAGTGGCCCCTGCTCAGGTGTTGGCACAGCGGAGCGCTGGTCCTGGGCTTCAGGGCTCACGGCAACCCAAGGAGCCCGCACCTGTTTGAATGGGGGAAGCTTGTCCAGCTGCAGCATGTGCCTGCTGTGCCCCCATCCTCCCCCATTCGCCCACCCTCCTGCCCCATTCCCCTCCTGCAGCACAGCCTGTGCACACCCCTGTCCTGCCCCGGGGCACAGCGCCACCCAAACACACTGGAGCCCAGGCTGGGTTCATCTGGTCCCAGCCGAGCCCGCGACCCGCTTTGGCTGCTTTCCAAGCTCCGCACTGTGCCTGCGTCCCTGGAGCAGCCCCAGCCTGGCACTGCCAGCAGCATGACCCCGTCTCTCCCACCCAGCTCCTTTCCAGAGCTTTGTTTAGTCCAGCCCCCTCCTGCAATGCCCTAACTGCCTGAACGGGAGACTTTAGACCAGCCTCGATCGTAATCTCCCCACAGTGATGTTGAAATGGGGGCATGGGCTCAGCTATGCGTCGGGAACCTAGCGCAGGACGGTTTATCAGAGTCCTCCAGACAAGATGGGCCCCTTTCAGGTGCTTCCAGCTGGACACCCAAGGATGGCAAAAATATCAGCCATGTTTAAAACATTGGCTGTGAAGTGCAGGCTGCATTGGTCAGAGAGAAGTTCACAAACCTGGAGTTTGCTGGGCTCAGTTTTTAAGTTAAAAAAAAAAAATCTTCCTTTCGAGCGCGTTTTAACCTTAAAAGCTCCAAGCCTTTTACAGGGTGCACGCAAGTGCAAAGCCACCTCTGGGGTAGGAGTAAGGTAAAAAGGGAGAAAAGTTGCCAGAGGCTCTTCCCACCCTGAGACACGTGGTAGGAAAAGCAGGAGGGAATTTGCCACGAGTGGGGTCTTTATTGAAGTGTCCCCTTAAGGGGAAGAGGTGCCGCCCGCCTCAGGCTCCAGCGCCTTCTAGTCGCGTGGCCCATCATCCACCTGCTGCTGCCCGGGGATGAAGTGCAGCTGGTCCTGGCGGCCAAGCACGCGAGGCTTTCCAGCCATGCCCGGTCACCTGCCAGCCAGGAGCCTTGGAGCAGAGCCCGGAGCCACCAGGCCCAGGGTGCGTGGTGCACGAGCAGTCTTGTCCTGCTCCCGTCTGCAGGGAGGTGGTGGTGGCGGTGGCAGAGGAGTGGGGCCTGGGCTCGGCCTGGCAGGAAAGGCAGCTGCGGTGTGATGCTGATCCCCAGGGCTGGCCCCTGTCTTCAGCTATACCGGCTGGAGAAAGGTGCTGGGTGAGAGCCAGGCTCGTGGGGCGCCCTGGACACTGTCCCCCGTGCACGCAGCGCAGGCTCGGCCTTCCCCTCAGCTCCAGCAGCTGGGGAGCCCACCGACCCAGCTCGGTGGGGAAATGCGGCTGCCTCTGGGGTGACACACAGCAGCACAGGCACCTCAGGGCTCTCACCTGTCCCAGCCTGGGCCCTCTGTGCCTGCTGCTTCCTCTGTCGCGGGCTGCCACTGGAGGGTGGCGGTGGCCAGCCCGGCAGGGCTCTTCACCACACACATGAACCAGGTGCTCAGGTCCTGTTCGGAGAAGGCCTTGAATCGCAGCTCCCGCTGCAACACAACGCCGGTGCCCACGGGCTCCTTCCTGCAGACGGAGACATGGATGAGCCTCGAGCATCCCTCACAAGAGCCGTGCCGTGCCCTTGAATGGCCTAGTGCTGGGCACCGGCGGGAGCCCCAGCCCCAGGAGCCAGCCCCGGGGGTCCCGCCAAAGCGGCCTGGCACTCACTGCACGGCTCCTTCCTGCACGGCGCCATCAGGGTACAGTTTCTCTACGAAAGAGCGGTTCGCCAGCCAGTACATGAGGGTCATGTCCGGGAAGGCGCTCTTTGCCTTGCACGACACAGAGAAGTTTGCCCCTGCGGGGGGGGGGGCAGAAGCAGGTGTAAGGGTCTCTGCTGGGGGTTGCAGCGCTGGAGCAGGGGGTGGGTTGGGGGTGCGCTTACCCAGGGCAGGTCTCGGGAGTGGTTTGAGGGGGTAGATGATCTCCGGGAGCAGCTTGGAGCTCGCGTCTGAGGGCAGAGAGCGGCTGGTGAAGCAGGGAAGGGGGTCTGGGACTGGGCACTGCCCTGCCTGGCTCCTGGGGTAGGGCACTGGCTGTACAGGCAGGGAAACTGAGGCACAGCGTGGTCTGGGGCCAGGCTCAGCCCAGGTGCCCCAAAGGGGACCCTGCTTCTCCCCCCGCCTGGGCAGGCTCTGGCCACAGCCTCACCCCAACCTGCCCGCATCTTACCTGTGCGGCAGAGCTGGATGCAGCCGCAGAGGAGGACAAGGGGGAGCCACGTGCCTGCTCTCCTGGGACCTACAACCAGAAGAGGAGGCAACGCTGAGCCTGGTAGGGGGCAGGGGGAGAGGGAGCTGGGTGGGGGCAGTGAGCCTGGAGCCCTGCTCCCAGCCAGAATAAGCTGTCCCTTCACTGTGCCTCAGTTTTCCCACTTGTACAATGGGCAGAGGGGTCTTCCCTATGCCTGCAAAGCCCTCTAGCTGCTCCCCAATCCCACCACATCCCCCACAGCTGCCCCTCCTCCCTCTCCCCCAGTCCTCCTGCATCTGGAAGGGGGCTTGGACCCCCCCCCCCATGCCAGCACCGACCCCATTGCAGCAGGGCAGGACCGCGGGCAGCAGGAGCGCTGAGTCCTGCCCCTGCCTGCCGAGCCCTACCTGCCCCTGGGCTGCACATCCTGTCTGCTGGCTCAGCTGGCTTGGGACGTGGGAGGCAATAGCTTATAGAGCTGAGGCTCCGCCTGCGCAGAGCTGACTCACAGGCACCGGGCCAAGGGGAAACCCTGCTGTGGTTTTTCCAGTAGCCCCAGCACTTACGGGTGAGCCACAGGGAATGGGCCGGGCCAGGCCCTGGGAGTGCCAGGGTCCTCAATGCCTGGCAGGGGCTACAGGGCCAGTGGTATGGGGCAGCTACTGGGGAACCCCCCCATAGTTAGTCACCTCCAGTTCCATTTTCAGCGACCAGCTTTCTTGCCTGCGTTGCCCGCCGGGCCAGCCTCCGGCTTCTTTGTGTTCCCTCCAGCCCGGACCGGGCGGCGCACCCACTGCAGGTACTGCCGCAGCTGACAAGGGTTTTCAAGCCGAAAGTTTCCTAAGAGAGCTTTTTATGGGCTTGGTGTTTTTTCCATAATCAACTTATCAACACAAGAGAAGCCATCACACAGCGTGAGTAGCAGATCTCCCACACACCCTCTTTATGTTTCCCGGTTGCCTGCCTCCCACCCTGGACCGGCGGGTAGCTTCCCTGTGGGGAACGGCCCGGGACCTGCTTCTTCCCCTTCTTCCGGCAGGGAAGCATTGGGACAGGGCTGCAGCTGGGAGGGAGCCCCACAACCCCCAACATGCCCTCTGCCCCCCCCACAACCACACTCCCCCATACGCACCCACACCCCACACACGCCATGCACACAAACTGCATGTAGCACACACGAGACAGATACACCCCCCCATCCCACACACCCAACGCACACCGTGCACCCCCCCCAGCAATATGCAAAGCGAAGACTGCTGTGACGCAATCCCCTCTATATACACTACGCAAACACAGATCATGGCAAAATAGGTATTTTAATTGTATTAAAAATGTATACGTGCGACTGTAGGCATTTGAGTTTTGGTGGAGGAGCTGGTCTTTCCCTGGCTCTAAGATGACAACCCCTTCTCCTCCCAAAAGGAGTCTTTTGTTGGGGGGTGGGGCAAGGGGAGGGATGTCCAGGGGGCAAAGGTCAGGGGTTAGAGGGTGGGACTTATGGTGACAAGGGGGCAGGGCATATGCCAAGGGGAGGGGCTACATACGCAGTACTCCGCGGCTCACCAAAACTCATTAAGCGGCCCTCGCCGGAAATACTTGTCCGCCCTGGTGTGCGGGGTCCCAGTGCACCCGGGAAGGTCAGGGGGCTCCCTGTTGCTTCGGTGTCTCCCCGAGGATTGATGCCCGCGTCAGCGCAGCGGGGCGCTCCTGCATGGGCCTGTCCTGGGCTCAGCTGCCTCGGGGCGTCGGAGGCAATGTCTCGTAGAGCCGAGGCCCGGCCTGCGCGGCGCTGACTCGAGGGTCCGCTCTCGTCCTCCCAGAGTCCCTGGCGCTCGCCAGCGAGCCATGGGGAATGGCCTGGCCAGGCCCTGGGCGTGTCAGGGTCCTCGATGCCTGTCAGGGGCTATGGGGCCAGTGGTATGGGGGAGCTACTCGGGGACCCCCATGGTTAGTCCGTGCCCTGCCAGCAGCTCACAGTCAGGCGTGGCCCGGCCGTGCCCGCTCCGTCATGCCCAGCTGACCGTGTGTGGCCCGGCTTCGCCTGTCAGCTGCTCCAGCACCGTGCTCACCCAGCCAGGAAGTACTCGTGCCAGGGAGACAGCCCACGGGACTCTCCTGGACATCTCCTGTCACCTGTTAGCCCCCTGCACCACTGTGCCAGGCTGTATGCAGGAACACAGGCAGTGTGGTCCAGTGGTTAGAGCAGGGGGGCAGGACCTGCACAGTGGGGGAGCTTCTGCCTGGCTGTGGGGGCAGGGAGAGGCTGGGTCCAGGGGAGGCTGGGGAGGAGGCGGCTGTCGGGGCATTGGGGCTGCTGCCTCCGGCTGACCCCGCACCCTGGGGCCGCCTGGGGTCTGCCGCACCATGCCGGGAGCACTGGGGCCGTGGCGGACGGGATGGGGTGGGGGGAAGAGGCAGGTTGGCTTCACAGCTCCAAAACTTGGAAAATGCAGCAGTGCCGGTGCCTGCTGAGCTGGGCAGGGCAAGGATGGAGTGGGGGTCCTGGTCAGGGCTGAGGGCACATGGGGCAGGGTGGGGGCAGAAGCCTGGGAAGCAGGTGCAGGGTACAAATGCTTCCCTGCTGCCAAGCAAATTGAGCCTGGGAGCCCCCGATGTGGGGCCCCAGGCAGGAGCCACTCTCTGCCACTGCTGCCCTGTGTGGCCGTGGTCATGTCCCTCCCCATGATTTCCTTGGGCCCATCTCTGGCTGTGGGGTTCGAGGTGGGAAGATAAGTCCATACCGCTCGTGAGGGAGAACAAGGCTTATGTGGCCTGGTCCCTCCTCTGCCCCACACGGATACCACGTCACCCTGACCTGGCCCCACCACAACATCTTTGCTTCTTGCTGTCAACTCCTTTATAACAAGAAAGGCTGTGACCGCAGCATCTGTTCCTCTGATGGTGCTGGTGCTTTTGGTGTTGAGCCAGCTCAGTTATTTTGACCTGCTGTCATTTACAGTGGTGGACTGGTCTGAGGCTGTAGGGGAGGAGGAGACCTCACGGGGGCACACTGCCGTGTTGCGCAGAGGCCCCAGCGCCAGGAAGGGTGCGCGCACACACACACACCTGCCTGCAGCCAGAGGTGCAGGGCCCCAAAACCCAGACTCTCCCTGCACCTATCTCCTTGACAGCTGGCAGCTTGTGTGGCCGCAGCAGGCCCTAGCTGGCCTCCAGTTGTCACCCCTGTGCCTTAACACACACACGGTGCCACTGATGTTGTGAGTTTTGCTTGTCAGCAGTTTGAGGTGCAGTTTCCCAGAAACCCCTGCACCTATCATCTTGAAACTTGGCAGGCTTCATGCCCTTAGAGGCTACCACACCAGCAAGTTTCATCCGAATCTACCAAAAAACCAAAGTTACAGATATTTCATTGATTCCCCATTATACCCTATGGCCGAATCTCTGAATTGGCTCTGAATCGATTTGGGCAAATCAAATCGGAAAAGCAATCAAATCTCTGAATTGAAATCAGTTGAATCCGAATCTGACAGTTGCCTATTCACACAGGCCTACTGAATGCCCCCAGGGGCGCTGATAGCACTGACTTGGTGCAGGGAATTTCAGTGCTTCATCAAGGTTAGCCCTGCATCCGGCTCAAGGGCATGGGCTCCTCTCCCAACCCTTGGCACTGAGGCCCCCAGGGCCCTGCTTTTTGCAGGCTGCAGATAGTTGTGCTCCCCCCAGCTGCGAGGTTTTGTTTCCCAAAAGGCCCCAGCTCCGTCCCCTTCTCCAGAGTCCTCGCAGCAGCCGGGCACCCAGCCCGGGAGCAGTCAGGCCTGCCTGGCACCAGCGTCATGGAAAAAGCCTGGGGCTGCTGGTGATGTAGAGGTTAGAGCGCTCAACTGTGCTGCGCTTGTGCTTTCCTCATCTGTGGGCTGCCCCAGTTCATTTCCTTTTCTGCTTCCCTATTTGTCACAGCGCTCGTCAAGAGGACTTCTATATCTGTGCGCGGCGAGAAGCTGCAGGTTTGCTCGTGACTTCGGTGGCTTGCACCCACCAGTTGTGGCGATGGGGTGGCGAGTTGGGCACAGCTTTTCCCCCGCCAGGGCTCTGCTATGCTGGAGCTTTTGCGGGGTCTCCCAGCCGGTGCTTTGGTTTCCTGCCTTCGCTAGGCTGCGGGGCCTCTGGCTCGTCCCAGCCGCGGTGCTTCAGCAGTGGCTGTTCATTGCAGGGAGTGGGGAAAAAAAGACAGGGGCCAGTTCAGGGCCAGGAGCCAAAAGATAGCTTTGGGGTGGGTCTGTTGGCACAAAGAGACCTCTGCTCATCATGCTGTGGTGCTGTCTCTGCGGTCCTGGTGCTCGCCCCTCTCTGCTTCGGGGCTGCCAGCTCCTCACTTCGGCTCTGCATTAGAAGAGCTCGGGGAAGATTAGACCGTACTGTGGGCAGCGTCTGAGCTCCTCACCAGCCATGGCAGAGTGGGCAGAGGATTACTCGACTCTGGGGACAGGCGATGGGGTTGGCTCCACTGGGGACTGGAGCCCTGCAAGCTGCCTGGGCGCAGGGTCACCCGCCCGAGGACACTGCAGCCAGCGCCGCCGGTACCCTGTGACCTGCCTTGACACCAGGTTTCTGTACCATGGACTCCAGCTCGAGGTCTTAGTCCTCATTGCCAGGGTGTTTTCTTGGTCCAGCACGTCCAAAAGTCAGGCCGCAAGAACATGGAAAAGAGCTGCTAGCCCTTCGGTCAGGCATGGTGAGAAGAGTGGGGGGGTCCAACATGAGGAGCTTTGCCTGGTGATGAAACCAATCCCGACACTGCCAAGCTCACCCCGTCCCAGGCTTCTTCAGCCACGTCTCCAGCCACACCTTCACCCAGCCTCAAGACATTAAAACCTACATACCTCATTTGTTTTCCACTAGAAAGAAAAGGGAGATGATGACCCTGTATCCTCAATGTGCCTCCAGTGCAAAATGGGTGCAAGAGCCTGAACAGAGCCCAATCCTGGGCTTCCCATTCCTGACCTTGGTCTGGTCATCTTGTCTGGTGGGTTCGGCATGCTTCACTTCAGGGGCGAGGAAGACAAAGGAGAGGACACGCTCAGTAGTTTCCATTGAAGTTCGCAGGGGGACTGGGATGAGTGGGAGGCCTGCTCGCAGCACAGCCTCAGACACTTACACAGCCCCGGGGATAGTTTCCTTCTCGGGTGGCAGGGAGCCGCTCTGGCCGAAAACTGATGACGTGCTAGGGGAGGGAGATGCTCCAGGGACAGCATGATGGGCTGCCTTGCAGCCAAGATCTCAGAGCTCTTTACTCCTATAGCAGAGGTCAGGACCCCGCGGCAGGAGCCGAGACATCAGCAAGGCCGCGGATCAAAAGGAGCCGCAGTCTCAAACCCCAGTAGACCAGGCTGGCTTTTAAGCAGCGGGTTGCTGTCTTCCCTCTGGGGCATTCACCTTCCTCTTTCCAACCCAAATGGCTTGCTAGAGGTACTGACCGCTTCTCCTCCAGGCTGCCAGCTCCTTCTGTCGGAGCCGGCATTTCTGCTAGCAGCTTCCCTGCGGAAGCAGACGCGGTGCCTGCGGAAGTCCCCAGTGCCAAATGGCAGCAGCCTGGCCTCCAAACACATGGCCCAAGGGGGCTGCAGCATGGCTTGCAACAGCCACGCCAGGCCAGGGTCCTGTCTGAGCATTTCCCATCCTCACGAAGTCTTGCACCGCTCTGCTGCGGTTTCCACTGGGAGCTGGTGAAGCAAGCAGGCCCCATCTCCTGGGCACAGAAACATCCCTTCCTTTCAAAGGCCAGGGACAGATTCTTGCTCTTGGCAAGCCCACATTCATTCTGCTACGGTCACACCGCCACACACCGATACCAGTCAGGAGCCGGCACAGAATTGGGCGTGATCCAATTAAGAAGCAGAACAGATGGCAGCGTGCTCTTCTGCGCCTTCGGGAGAGTTGTGTCGCCTTCCCCTTTGCTTCTCCCTACATATGGGGCGATGCATAGTGCTTCTACCAAAGCACATGTCCTCACCTGTGGTCACTCTCCACACCTGAACGCTCCTTGGGGCTTAAACACTTCCAAGGATGGAGATGCCACCACCTCTCTGGGGAGCCTGCTTCAGTGCTTCACCACCCTTCTTGTGAGAAAGCTTTTCCTAACATCCACACTCAACGTCCCTTGCTGCTACTTGATCTCCACGTGGACCAGGCCACTCAGGCACATTTGCATCTGCCTAAATTGTGGGGAGGGGGACGGACAGAGACAGAGGGAGCTATCGAGGGCTTTGCTAGGGTGACAGAGATATCCTGAGTGGTAGCAGCAGGACACCACAGGGGAGATGGGGAAGCACAGGAAGCCCGGGTGGATGAATGCTGTTAGGTGACCTGCTTAGATGAGACCAACACGAGTGATTTGGATAGAGACGATGCAAGGAATGGCTGACGCCAGTGGTAGGGGAGACAGTTAGCTGCCAGGACTGCTACTGGATTAGTACCAGCATGCACTACGTGGGCACAAGTTGTGGTCACAACCCATCATGCCGCTTGCAACCCACCGTGACACTCATCCATTCAAGTCTTAGCGCCCCCAGGGCCATAGGAAGGAACCAGACATCGCCACAGGAAGCTGGAACAGAGACAAACGCAAAGCACATCTCGCGTTCAAGGACTCTATTTTGGTTTGGCACAGAAGTTTCCAGCGTTGTGACTTGGCTTTTAATAATAATAACAATAAAAAAAAACACCTTTGATTCAACGGAGATTGTTATTACAGTCAAGTCTGTCTTGCTCTCCAGAGCAAACAAGATACAGTCACTGTTACTTCAAAGTGCTCGCTAAGAGGCTAGAGGGGAAACATGGCTTTTGTTCAGAGGGAAATCTGCTTTGGTGCATCCCTGAATTCCCTTCCTTCCAGTCCCTTAAAGCCACAGATTTGAAAAAACCCAGTCAGACCACCATGCACTTTTGCTGCTTCATTGTGCTAAGGGGAAGACCCAAAACACCCACAATTTAGGGACAAATTGAGACATGATTTTATACCTCCACAACTGTCATTTCTTAGAAAGCAAACCTCTAAAAACCCCTGGCCGTCACCCATGCAGGCAGCAGGAAGACCTTTAAACGGATGGAGATGAGGAAGGACTGCTTCCTTTTTAACCACAACTGAACTTCTGGGAACAGACCTTGCTGGAAGCGCTCGTCCCATCGAGATGCGTTGTGCATGCTCAGTAAGTGAAACGTGCCGCCACGTCGACAGCGTGCAGTCCCCATAGCAAAGCAGAGCCAACACTACAGTGGACAGGAAGAAGCGCTACTAGTTCAAGTGCAACCTTCTCTCCCAATTCTTGCAACCCTTTCTTGCTGCTATCACTGGGCCAGACTTCAGCATGGACTGCCACATGCAGCCCTGCAGGACCGACCATCATTGTGTAGGTCCCATGTAGCAAAGACACGTTGAGTCAACATACTGGCTGGAAACGAATCTAGACCTAGAATACTGAGCACTATTCATGGCGGAAAGGAAAAGCTTCCCATGTATCCTGAAAGACAAGCTTGTGGGTACTGATCCTTTCACTGGACTGTAGAGGACTACTGCCATGTACTGGCATCTTCAGTGATGGGCTGCGGGGCAGGGATACACTACATGACTGGCTGCCTAGCTCCCTGCTCCAATGGGTGCCATCCTTGCCTATCCAAGTAATGAAGCTTTTGCTCCGGGGACCTTCCCACGGCTCTGACCCCATTTAACTAAGTGGGCTTCTGCATAGGAAAGTTTCCTGCATCAACCAGCAAACAAATCCCGGGGATCCACCTGGATCCTAGTGCTCATACATGGGTGGAAAAACCACGACCTCATCCCTTAATACATACTCTGTGGAAGCTAGAGATGACCAGAGAGGCATAGTTTAGCTCAGTGTTCAGGTGACATCAAATTTGGTGGCCAATGGAGTCCTTTAAAGCCCGCTGACATCAGAGGCAAGAAAGCCAGCCATAACAGTTCCGCTTGCTGGGAAGATCCCTCTTTGGTCTGCTTGGACTCTCTGCTTCCCTGTAGGCCACCCTAGGGCAAACTACAGTTGAGCTTTCCCTGTGGCAGCTGTGCACAAAGATTGATCTCCAGTGACCAAGACACTGTTGCTTTGATGGCTGTTACCAACATAATGGGATGCGTCCCTTTGAACTGCGTTGGTCAGACCCTCGCTTGGGATGATTGGTGACTCTCCTCCAGAGACCTATGGACTAATGTGGGATAACTCACAGAGGAAGCCTATGATGCGTGACCCATAAGCCAGACTTATGTGTACAAAGCATATTGCTCCCTTTTCCGTCCTTGCACATCCCATGATACAAAGTGGGCCAGGTCCTGCCTGTTCCCACAAAGATGCACAAGTCCCTGGAGCTTGCTTTGGTAGGTGGCTTAGACCTCCATGCACCAGGCAGAAGTGGCCTTTATACCCCGAGAGTGCTCAAAAAGACAAAGTGGGGAGCAACCTGATGCCTGCTGCTTCCTCCGCTGTTGGGAAATACCAAGTTGCAGCTCACTGCTGCGGAGAGAAAGAGGCATGTGGGCACACGAGGGAGAAAATGGGGCCTACACCGGGGTCTCGCCAGCATGGAGAAAATAAAGCACGGCACAAAACTATGAAGCTAGAAAAAATATTGTTGCTTTCTTCTGAGCCAGACTGAGTTCCTGGTCTCAGTCGGGTCAGCGGATTTATTTCCTTTGTATGGGTCACTGAGAGGGGAACTGTTAGGAGTTAATCTATTCCTTACTCGTTTTCACTGAAGGCAACTGAGGCCCCTTGGCTGTGGTCTCCCTCCTTTCCAATGAAAGCACGATGCAGGACTTTGATGCTGCCCTCCCGCTGATGTAGTCTGCTACACCATGCTACTGCACTTCCACAATGAGCCTCCATCTGTGGGTTCCCCCTCAGCATCTGCCCCTCGCAGCAGTGCTGGACTCCCAGGGTGTTATGCACATAGGTGCAGTGCCTGCAATGCAAGCCCCAGGTCTCCCAAGTGCAGATGTGCAACTCCAGGCCTAGTTCACTGCAGGCCTGGCTGCTCCTGGCGGTGGCATTCACCCTACCGCTGCTCAGGTGGGAATCCAGTTGAGTCTTGCAGTGAACGAGGCTGCAGGAGCCATCTGTCTGCTGATAGCAGAGCTGCTGGCAAGAGGGAGGAAGAACAAAATTAAGCAGACAACAAAGGATGGGGATGAGCCTGACTACGCAAGAAGACCTAGCAAGCTGTGCCGAGTTTCCGTGAGCAGACCCTGCTAGCTTCCTAACACGCCGTGCCTTTCTTCATTCTAGAGGAATAAGACAATAAAGGGTGGGAAAAACCCTCTTGAATCTGCAATATAAAGTTTTAAATATGCGCATTAAAATAATTGCTTTAAAAAATAATCGCCCGCTCCAGCCCCGGCAGAAACTCGCCGTGCTGGGAGCTGCCCGGCCCAGTCTTTGGGCAGCCCCTGGAGAAGTGTTGCATGGATGGCCGAGATCCTGAGAGGTGAGTGATAAAAACTTTTAAGTCTTCCCGGCCAGCTGTTGTCCTCTGCCCTTGACGCGGGTCCTCCTTGAAGCAGCTCTGCAGCTCCCCAGCCACAGAGATTATTCCAGACCCAGGATGTAGTTAATGCCTTGTACCAGTCCGATTATAACTGGCTGCCAGGCCACGAGGTAGCGCAGCCAGTCGAGCAGCTGTCCGTACATGACGTGTGGCCGTTCCCAGCTGGATGTGGGGAGGAATTAAAGAGGCAAAGCACAAGGGAAGCGGAGACAAAACAGGGCTGCCCTAGAAGAGCCTTGGGGAAGGCATTCGTCTTGCTCAAAGCTGCGCGAGCAGCCCTGCTACTGGCATTAGCATCACCTGGACCTGGAGACAGCCCGCGGGTATTGGTGCAGCCGTCAGACGAAACAGACCTATGCCGTGCTACTTCTTCATCAGAGATCCTACTAAGAGAGAATCACAGAACAGCTGGGATGGCAGGACCTGCCGGGGGGTGGCATCTAATCCAACCCCTGTTGGAGGCAGAATCATCTCTACCCAAATCATCCCATGCAAGTGCTTATACCCACTCAACCCTACTGCACAACTACCAAAGACACCAACCTGCCTCAGGTAAAGCGGGAGGATGAGGGTTGGTAGCATCTCTTTCAAGTCAGGGTCTAGCATGGGGCCCACCTGGGCACTGCTGATGGGGCTTATCCTAAGAGGGGTCCGAATGGTGCAATCCCAACGCAGTGGAGTAGCCTCACCCCTCCATGCAGTGCTGGGCAGGCAGCCACAGCCAGCCTTTGGGGCCACGCAGGGCAGAGCACAGCCCGGGGACTGGAAAAAAAGCATCGCTCTGCTGAGGGAATGACTGAAACATTGCCCCCTTTCAACCCAGCGTCAGGGCTGCGATGCCCCTGGGGACAGCTCCTCAAAGCATCCGTTATTACAGCACAGAAGCCACGATCCTACACATCTGCCAGCTGGCAACACAGAGGAGGGGGCAGGTTTAAGGCAAACTCAGTGTTAAATTCCCCTCAGACTCATGCTAAACCTGTGCTCCAATAAGGGCAGAGAGTGGCCCTTAGAATCACAGAAAACGAGGGCTGGAAGGAACCTTGGGAGGCCACATCCAGTCCAACCCCTTACTCCAAGCAGGACCAGCCCTAACTACATCATCCCAGCCAAGGCTTTGTCTACCCAGGTCTTAAAAACCTCCAAGGATGGGGACTCCACCACCTCTCTGGGGAGCCTGTTCTGATGCTTCACCACCTTCCCGTGATAAAGTTTTTCCTAATATCCAACCTCAACTTCCCTTCCTGCAGCTTGAGCCCATTGCTCCTTGTCCTGTCATCTGCCCTCACTGAGACCAGCCCAGCTCCATCCTCTTCGCAACCCCCTGCAGGGAGGTGAAGGCTGCTATTCAATCCCCCTCGCTCTTCTCTTCTGCAGACTCAATCAGCCCAGCTCCCTCAGCCTCTCCTCACCACTCGTCCCCCAGCCCCACAACCACTGTCGCAGCCCCCTGCTGGGCTCTCTCCAATGTGTCCACATCCTTTCTGTAGTGGGGGCCCACAACTGGACACAGGACTCCAGATGTGGCCTCCCCAGTGCCAAATAGATGGGAAGAATCACTGCCCCTGATCTGCTGGCACTGCTCCTACCAATGCAGCCCAGGATGCCGTTCACCTTCTTGGCACCAAGGGCCCACTGCTGGCTCCTGTTCAGCTTCTTGTCCCCTGTCACCCCCATGTCCTCTTCGACAGAGCTGCTGCCATCAGTCAGTCCCCAGCCTGCACTGGTGCATGGGATTACTCCATCTTAAGTGCAGGACTTTGCACTTGTCCTTGTTGAATCTCATGAGATTTCTTTTGGTTCAATGCTCCAATTTGTTAAGGTCTCTCTGAATCCTAGCCCTACCCTCTAGTGCCTGGTTGCACGGCATTACTGGCAAAGCTGCTACTGGAACAGAGGGGGTTCTCCCACAACCACAGCAGGTTTCTGGTTAATTGCAAGACTAGCTTTGCTGGAGAGCTTATTTTCAAGGAATAGACTGTAATAATCTAAGAAGTGCCCAGAAAAGGATACGGGTTGCTGAACATCCTCTTGAGGTCCACCTTCTCTTTGCAGTATGGACACGTCTGCTTCTTCCCCACAATGCACCAGCCTCGGATACAGAACTCGTGAAATCTGAGGCGGTGACAAGTTAAGGGAAACTGCTGTTTGGGAGGGGGAAAAAAATCACGGTAAAGCAGAGTTAGTGGCAAAACTGCAGTGGGGACTCATCACCTCTAAGACCCAGTCAATTTGCTTTCAGTGCTCAAATGGCTGCTTTCAAATCGGCGCCAGCAGCCACACGTCCATTGCTTTTTCACAGCTCACATGTACACGTGAATGACTCAGTTAAGAGCCAGGAGCAGCTGTTTTGCTATGACCTCTACCCCACCTCTCCCCAGACACAAGCATTTCCTAAGCAGATAGTCATTAATGGAGAAGTACAAGTCTTGTTCCACTCTGTTATCCTTACCGCTCAGGACAGGCTTAATGGTCTGTGTTGATAGGGAAACCTCCTTGGCATCAGAAATGTGTTTCAGTTCCCAAGCAACTGGAACACGGAGCAGATGTTCCCAGATGTGTTGCTGGCCGAGTTACTGTGGCTCAGTGACTGGGGGAAGTCCAAGGCGCTGCCCTTCTAGGAGCAGCTGTCTCCTGTGCTGGGTGCCTGCCCACACTGAGGGGAGGTGTGGTAACGCTCAGCCAAAAGGCTTTAGCTGCTGCTGACACCAAGAGGATAAAGCCCGTTTTACCCTTGTTACCGTAATTCTGCCTGACCGACCGATTTCTACACTTCTCTGCTTTGGAGGTACGTGATCAGGACCAAAGATCTAGACCAGGCTTGACCTGGTATTAAGGACATCCCCTGCAACAGCCTACCTATGAGTCGATCAGCTTAACCACCTCTGCAAGGCTGCAGTTTGCACGTGCTCTGCAGACTCAGCCAGGGAGGTGATGTCTTCAAGGACTCTTACTTACACTGAGCTCAGGAATACTAGGGCCAGCAAGGACTTCCCTGCTATTGCTCTTTCCTTTAGCAGCCAGGGGCTTGGCTGGTGCATCACCTGCAGAAGTGGAGCCTGAAGCAGCATAACATAGCATCATTGTGGATGAAAATACATGCAGAGGAGTGGGGCACTGCGTGCTAGGGGAGAGAAGCAGCAGCACCAGGGTTTTAAATGCATGTCTTCATTTTTCTTAAGAACTCACGCGTAGAGCTTAAACGCTGCCCGAGACTCATTTGGGGAGTTTCTAGGTTATATAGGAAAAGCCTGGAGAGTGTGACCTGAATTGCAGGTAACCTTGCAAGCTGGCTACCGATACAAGAGGCAAGAAACAGGTCCGCAGCTCGACCTTTTATTGCTTACTTCACTAAGCAAGAAAACCAAGAGTTATCCCACCGCCTAATCTGGTTACCTGAGACAGCACACCATAGTCTTACCTATATCGGCTGGGGAAGAGACTCAAGCCAGGAGAGACTGGTAGCATGAAAATTCGTACCTGCTTCTGCATACGCTGCTTGCTTAGATGGTGTAGGCCTGTGCTGTGGCTTACGTGATCATAATCCTGATACCTATTCACATCCAAGGCCATTATAATTTGACATGAGAGCCAGGTTTTGTTAAAAAGGGGAAGGAAAAGCATCTGAAGAAGTGCAGTCCAAACACGCAAGAACCAGCACAGGCCTGTGCAACTGTATTTTCTCCTCCTTGTGTACGTGCTTTACAACACACTTTGCCCTGAGCATATACATCTCTAAAATACTAAGCAAGCTGAAAACAAGCGTCGGAGCCATCATGACCGACAACACTGGAGCAGGCAGTTAAGAGAGGCTTGACCTGCTTTTCAATGCACTTCTCTAGTCCTTTCCATCTGCCGTGGCATTTACCACAATTAGGGCCCCGTGAGGATGAACTCTACACACTGCGCCCTTGGCAGACTTTGCTACTTCACTGTTCCTTCCTCTTCCAGCCTACAGATGTCAAATGCTGACCTGATTGCAAACTCCTAGGGCATCCCCCAGTCTCTCTGAGCCTGTTGAAAACTGACATTGCTGCTGTTTCATCTAAGCCAGTGCAGTGCAAAGCTGCTTGTAAAACCCAGCACAGAAGCCTATGAAGGAAAAAGTGCCAATTTCCTCTCCTGTTTACCTTTATCCACTTTTGGCAACTCTGCTTTGGCTCAGGCCTAGGCTGTCCTGTGCCTGGAAGTCATTTCTGCAGAAGAGGGAATGAACGGGATGGTAGGAAATTCCACACATGAGTAATTGTTTTTAGTCTCTAGGATGTTAGGTGTTATAGTAACAAAAATGAAATGTATTGCCAACGCAATTGCCAGTCACTGCATAATGGAAGCACGCAGGAGGTCACATGCTTCCAGAATCTGCTTGAAGAAAAATTCTTTATTCATCTTTGCTATTTTAAGAAGCATGTGGTCACGGAGCACTCCTGTCCTCCCCACATCTACATCACAAATGACTGAGTATGACACAATGTAGCATGTCTGCTTCCTCCCTCTTTGGTTTCTTTTCCTGGGTTAAAGTTAGACACAGCAGCAGCTATAAACTCTCACCCAGTATGGTCAGTATAAGCCTCTTCCAGAAACCTCATGAAAAAAACTGCAGTTTCTAAGTATCACTATTTTATTTTGCCACGCCTAATAGTAGAGTTAAGTCTTATTTTCTTTTCATACAATGCCAGAGGGATGTCTCATTTCCTTTCATACGATTCATGGATTTGTGGGTGTTGTGGTTCATATAGAATCATAGAAGTCGGGTCGGAAGAGACCTTGTATATCTTCAAGTCCAACCCCCCCCATCTGGGCAGGAGAAAAACTGGGCTCAAATGACTCCAGCCAGGTAGGCATCAAGCCTCCTCTTAAAGACCCCCAGGTAGGAGCCAGCACCACTTCCCTTGGAAGTTGGTTCCAGATCCCAGCCGCCCTAACGTAAAGTAGTTCTTGCGGATGTCTAATCTAAACCTCCTCTCCAACAACTTGTGGCTGTTATCCCTTGTTATGCTGGGGGGCACTCGGGGAAACAAGGTCTCCTCCAAACCCTTCTGGTCCCCCCTAGTGAGTTTATCGACTGTCACCAGGTCTCCCTCAGCCTTCTCTCGTGAAGGCTGAACAGGTTCAGGTTCTGCAGTCTCTCACTGGAGGGTCTACTTTGCTGTCCCCAGATCATGCAAGTGGCCTCCTCTGGACCCTCTCCATGCTGGTCACATCTCTCCTGAAGTGGGGCGCACAGAACTGGACGCAGTACTCCAGCTGCGGCCTGACCAGTGCCGCATAGAGGGGGGGATCACCGCCTTGGACCTGCTCGAGATGCATCTGGATGCACAACAAGCTCCGGTTAGCCCTGCCAATCGTGACCCCACATTGTCGGCCCATGTTCATCTTGGAGTAAGTAAAGATCCCAAGATCCCTTTCTGCCTCCATGCTCTCAAGAAGGGAGTTTCCTATCCTATAAGTGTGCTGCTGGTTACTACTGCCCACGTGCAGCAACCTGCACTTGTCAGTGTTGAAGCGCATCCTGTTTTTGCTAGCCCACCCCTGTAGCCTATCCAGGTCTTGCTGCAGTCTTTCCCTCCCTACTAG
>NW_017728906.1:199568881-199581335 GCF_001723895.1 Crocodylus porosus | reverse complement strand
TCCCCCCACATCTTAGTGTCATCAGCAAATTTGAACAGGTGCTTTTTACCCCCTCATCCAAATCGCTGATGATGTTGAACAGTGCGGGCCCGAGGACTGAGCCCTGCGGAACCCCTTGTAATCAATAAAGGTCTCCTTTTTGACCGGTGAGGGAGACTTATTGAGGGGTGGGTCTAAATTATGCCTAAGAGACCCCTTAGGTCTGCGGACTAAGGGAGACTTTGCTTTTTGCCCCCTTAACTTGGGGAAATGCCCCAAGTGCCTGTACCGGGTCGAGTACCTGTCGGACTATTAGGCCTGTGTTTCCCCGAGGACACAGGGCCGAGACAGTCCCTTCTCGGGGTGGTGGGGGCGACGTTACCCCCAGACTAGCGAGTGTGCTCCGGGAGAGGGGTCGGCCGAGCCTAAGGCGCCCCTAGGGAGACATTCGGAGCCTGGAAGGTGGTCGGGCGCAGGGAGGTGGGCGGCTCAACTCAGGAGCACCTCCTACTGGCTCGCCACAAGCCTCACCCCACAGTGACCCAGGCCCCATCCCCTGCCTCCAGTGTCCACCTCAGGCCTGGCTCCCCATGGCTGTGGCTCCCCCGGCCCTCGCCGGCACCACACAGCACAGGCCCTGCCGTGACACCCCCAGGCTGCCACCGCCATGAGCCCTTCCATGGGCCAAACCGCTTACAAGCACATGCATAAAATGTACCTCATCATGACCTTGCCCTCATGGGGAAGGAGCCATTCCCTGCTCTCTTGAAATCCCAAACCCCAAGGTGCAGGGAGCAGGTCTTTCTAGATGCACGCGAAGCGCCTGGCGCAGAAGGGACCACATCTGAAGGATGCCCAAAGCTGAGAGCTAGGACCCATGGAGGAGGGAAAGCGGGCAACCGCTGAGCAGGGTTAGATCATCACACTCAAGCTGGGCTTAAGCCTGGCTTCTCCTTGTGCTGGGTGAGCCCGAGGGCCCATCCCTGCCTACCCCAGGGCCAGAGGCGTTGCAGGCTGCAACTTCCCCAAGCAAGCCTGCTCCGTGCACCATCGATACCTTGCAACAGGGAGGGGCTGAGGCAATTAAAAGCAGCCCTCGGGGTCAAGGCTTCTGAATTCTAGCCCCACTGCAGCAGGGAGAACAGCCTGGCGCGTGGCCACGGTCACAGTCCCCAGCCACAATGACGGGAGATGCTGAGCAGGTCAGGGTGGGCAGCCCTGTGGCTGACTTGGGCAGGGGGAGAAACTCGAAGATCTCTCCCAATCTGACCAGCTCCACTTCCCCAACAGCAACCCAACTGGAGCTGGGGTCATCTGGCCCCAAGCACTTTTTCCTGCCTGAGGCAGGGGGTCGGACTTGATGACCTACTGAGGTCCCTTCCAACCCTAACATCTATGAATCAATGGAGGGAGATCATCAACAGGAAACTGAAGATCCCGCAGGGTCTGCTTGGCACCATCCAGGATGGAAACCTGCCCGTGATGCAGCAGCTGGACAAGGGTGAGGACCAGGCATGACCCATAACCTCGCCTTCTGTGTGGGCAGCAAGTATGTGGCTACAGTCAAATTCAGCTCCTGAAGAGCCAGAGAGGTCCTTCAGCAGCTCCACTCCCATGGAAATCAATGGGGGAATAGGAGGGGGTGGAGGGTGTTCAGCAAGCTAAGCCCCTTTTCTGGATCTAAATCCAAGCCCTGACCCCTGCCAAGTGACGCCCTGGCAGCTGTTTTCCTATTTTACAGAGAGAAAATCGGAATTTTAGAGTCCTCCACAAGGGACATGCAGAGGCATGGGTGTATGTGTGCACATCTGAAATCACTAATATCTACCAGACATTGAGATGCCTTGAGCAAGAGGGCCTGTGGTTTCCTCAGCTCACATGCCAGCCACAGCTCTCCCCAGTGAAAGCAATGCTGAGTAACCAGAGCAAGCCCAGCATGAAGAACAGTTTATTGCATTTGCTGGACAGAGATGCAACACAAATGGTAGGGCAGCTGCTAGATTCACACCGCATCACGTGTTGTTCCCAAGGGGACTTGGAGAAGAGACGTGGCTGCTTGCACACAAAAGCCAAAGCCCCTGGCAGGCTTCACTGCCCAAGGGAGGTGGATCTGAGCAAGGAACTGAAAGGGTTCTTTACTAAGAGCAAGGGCATGTCCCTCCTTTTATCCACGGACTGAGCTGGGCGATCCAAGGTGTTCGGATGAAAGTCAACAACTTGCCTCATATGCGAAAAGGAGGCCAGTGGTCTCAGTCAGTGCCAATGGTGTTCACCTCACTTGGCTTCAGCACACATGACCAAGTCTAACCCTCCAGCTGTCTGCATCAGAGCCACAGGGACCAACACAAGTGAGGGACAGGCACCTGGTTGATATTACCATTCCCCCCAGGCTGTGCCACCCCCAGCACCCACTGACTGCCCCTGTGGGATGGAGCCTAGGGATTTAGAACAGAAACCTCTTGCCTGGGAGAAGTACAAGTCCAGATTCCAGCTCATGCCCCAGGACAAACACAAGCAGCTATTGCCTTCAAAACCAGGAGCTGCACAGTCCAGGGAAGCCTAAACATGCCTGCCTGAAGACAGGAGGATCTGCTTCCCACCCTGGATAAGCAGACAACATGCTAGGGCCAAACCCATTCCTGCTGTGAGCAACAGAGATGCACCCGAGATAGGCACACAGCCCACAATGGCTGTGGCAAGGCTCCTGAGCCCCAGTGGCCTGATGGCAAGTGTGGTGCTCACACGTACAGATCAAAACAAGGCAGGAAGAGCTACCTAAGTTCCAACTGTCCCGCCCAGTCCTATTCAACCCAGGACCATGGCTGAGAGTCCAGGGCTCCTGCCTCCTCCCCACAGGTGCTGGCATGTTCCTCCACCTCCATGCTACTGAACTGCAGCTCACAGATGGGGCACAGCACCCAGGCCTCTGGGGGCTCCTGGCCTGGGGGATTCTCCCAAGGCCGGTCTGGGCCTGGAAAGACATCATCTTCCCCACAGGCAGAGGCATGAGCAGGAAGGAGATCCATGCGGAAGCAACCTGCAGTGGGTAAGAGAGAAAACAGGACTGTCACAGAAAAGCAGGGCTGGTAGGGATGTTCAGTCATGTCGAGCCCAACTCCCTACTCCAGACAGCATCAGCCCTACCCTAACCAGCCCAGACAAGGATGGAGACTCCACACCTGTTCCAGGCAGCCTGTTCCAGTGCACAATCACCCTCAGGATGAGAAAGTTCTTCCTAATCTCCATCCTAAATTTCCCCTGCTGAAGTTCACAATCTTGTTCCTTGTCCTGTCTTGTTACCACTGAGAATAGTCTATCACCATCCTCCATATAACTACCTGCCAGGGACTGGAAGAATGTCCCCATCAGTCTTCTCTTCTTCAGCCTAAACAACCCCAGTTCTTCCAGCCTTTCTTCTTAAGTCACGTTTTTCCCAGGCCTCTAATAATGTTTGTTGCTCTCTGCCAGACTCTTTCCAATCTTTCCATAGCTTTCTTGAAGTAAGGGGCCCAAAACTGGACACATAACTCCAGGCAACGCCTCCCCAGTGCTGGATAGAGCAGCAACCCAGGATGTTGTTGGGTTTTTTTTGCAACAAGAACATGTTATTGTATCATATTCAGCTTATGGCTGTTACCCTGGGCCCTTCTCTGCAGTGCCGCAGCCTAGCCCCTCATTCCCCAGTCTATTTGTACAGTCCCAAATGCACACAGTTGTCTCTCTTAAATTTAATGAAGTTGATTTCTAACCAGTTCTCCAGTTTACTGAGGTTGGTTTGAATCCCAACCTGAGCCCTAATCGGGGGGTGGGGAATAAAAATAACAAACAAACAAACTTAGGAAATTCATTTGGTTTCGACATTTCTAAAATGAAATGCTTGGACAGTCCATTTCAAAACACTTGCATTCCAAGCCTGATATTTGAATTCAAGTTTAAGAGATAAAATAAGAGGTTAAACAACCTGGAACCCAAACCTCCCTGCTCTGGTCACACGTGCTATGAGAACTTGACACACATCATTTTCTTGATTTTCTGGTTTGGCCACTGGCTTCAAAAATTGGGATGAGAACATTCCCTTCCATCCATTCTGTGATCAGCTCTCAGCCCAGGGTCTGGAGGAGGAATAGAACCAGGATCCTGAACCAACCATCTCTGTTGGCATCACATTTGCAATGGACGTAGACAGCAAGCTGCCGTTCACCCTTTCCCTAGGCCACATCAATGGAGACGCAGGTTGTACTCCATCCCAGATGGGGCTGCATCTCAGAGGTGAGTATCATTCCCACTGAGGTGTGCTGCATGTCAGGCACACCTGAAGGGCTCTGCACAGGCTGACTAGGGCAGGATGACATGTGCTGGAGGATGCTCACAACCCACAGCCCGTGCGCAGGACACTCACCTGCACAGATGGGGCAGGTGCCCATCTCCATTCCTCGTCTGTTCTCCTCTCTATCATTCCCCTGCCTACTGGGCCTTCTTCCTCCTCGGCCTCGGCCCTGGCCCCGGCCCCTGGTTCTTCCCCGTGTCCCTTCCTGAGCAGAGGAGGCCAGCGGAGACCTACAGAGAAGAGTTCCAGGAACAATTGCGTCTCCCTCGCCCTGTGCAGCCCAGAAAGTCAAGGGCCAACTTGTCTTAGAAAACCCATCCAATTTAGAGACATAAGAGGAGACTGGACACAAGCACAGGCTATGATGGAGACCCAGAGAAGAGAGAGTGTATGGATGCTGGGCTCAAAAATGAACTCTGGAGTGGGGACTGGCATGCACTGGAGGCAAGGAAGGATGCAATGGATGCAGCCACTCACCTGCCCCAGGGCCCCTGTGATCTCTGTTTCCTGCTTGACTTCGTAGGTGTCCTCAGGGCTGGAGGGGCCTGGATGTCCTGCATGGGGCCTGGGGAGCAAACAATGGCCGTCACACCCTCCTCTAACCCACCTGGAGACGTTCTGCCGAGAAGAGCCTTGCAAAGAAGGTATCGTGAGTCTCAGTTCAGAGATGGGGAAACCAAGGCACAGGGACTCACCCAAGATCACCCAGCAGACTGAGGACAGAGCCAGAGCCAGAAAGTAAGCCTCAGTCCAGTGCTTGACCTGCTAGCCCACTTTGTCACACTCTGCTGACCACACTGTCTGTGTAGGGGGATCCTAGACAGGCTGTTTGGTGCCTGGGGAACAGAAGCTCCACATACTTCAAGACCACCAAGATCCATCTCTGAACACAGGCACGGACCCAGGACTTGCAGGGATACGCTGGGGCAGGAGGGAAGCCAGCCAGCTGAGCAGCGCCTGGAAGCTGACCCTGTGGGGCCAGAGTTGGAGGCTCTTGGGTGACTAGGGAAAGCCTGATGTGGGGGACCTGGCTGGAGCAGGACAGGGGCTGGCAAAGCACTGGGAGGGAAGTGAACCAGGCAGTGCCCACAGCAAGCTCCCCTGGGATCTTCAGATACCCAAGAGCAGAAGCAACAGCCCACTGCTCAGGGGAGCCGATGGGGATGGCACAGCCTTGGCCCAGCCCCCAGATGTTGGGGTGACAAAGCAGGTCTGGGGAGACCATTAGAGCCAACCTGCCCTGGGCCAAGCAACCTAACAGCACTCCTCTCACCAGCCAAAGGGTAAAGGGCAGGGCAGGGATCTACCCAGGCCTCCCCGACCCAGTCCTGGGCAGTGCCCCTGCAGGAGCAGCCCCTGGGCAGAGCTAGAGGGTCTGTGCTACACCCCCATCCACCATCCTCTGTGTAGAGAGAATCAGCTCCCACTCCCTGGCAGGACGGCTCTGGCACTGGCGCTACAGCATCCTCACTCCTATGTAACGCCCCAGCTCCTCCCACCTGATGCCGTGGCGCTCACAGCTAGGTCTTGGGCTTGCTGCTCCAGGCCATCAGCAGCAGGAGAGCTCATGCTGGGCACAGGTGGAGGTGGGCAGGCACGGGCCTGGGTTGCTGACAGCACCATCCTAGCTGTCCGGCTGAGACCAGCTGGGCTGCGGGAATGGGACCCAGAGCCAGGCTCCAGCTGCTGCAGGCAGCTCCTCAGCTTCTCCTGCTGCTCCGTGCTCCTGCATCACAGACAGGCACCTGGTGACCTCAAGAAATCTCCAGCCTGAGCCAGAGACACCAGCACTGAGCCAGCTCCCAGGGCCCAGCAGGCCAACCTAGCCACTGCCTCCAGCCCAGACCGAGGGCTCCCAATGCACCCCCTGGGCTCCCTGTCCAGGCAACTCACGGCTGTGCCTCAGGGAAAAACGTCCGGCGGAAAGCAGGGTTGGCAAGCCAGGGGCTAGCAGTCAGCTCTTCCTGCAGGAGAGGGAAATGTGACTGCAGATCAAGGCAGGGACCCTTCCCTCAGTTCCCAACCAGACATGCAGCAGAGATCCAAGAGACTAGGCCAGGCTAATGCATTTGAAAGCAGCATTGCACCCCTCTTAACTCCTCATTGCAGGGGGAAGATAAGACACTGGGGCCTGGGACAACACACACATACCAGGAAGGTGTGTCATGTGATGTAATCTGGACCCTTGAATAGCTTAATGGCAACCCTGCGGCCTAGAGAATGCAACGGAGGGTTGCACTGCAAGGGCTGGGTGAGCAGTTGCCTCCCTCTGCAGCCTAGCGCACCTTACTACGGAAGCCCGTCAGGACTTCAGGAGCCTCAGCACCACCTGTTCCCAATATGGCCAGTGGGCAAGAGTATCGGCTGCACCAGCACCAAGAGGAAGCCCCAGGAGCTGCGCTGGAAAGGAGGGGACCCAGGCACTACCCTAAGGCACCTACTGAGCTGTGCTGTGGCACCGGTGCTGCCTGGCTGGGGTCAGGGTCCAGTGGGGTGCGGAGGCGCAGGAAGGAGAGGCCGAACTGGGTCTGCTTGTTGAAAGGCTGGCTGCAGGTGACGCGCAGGCGATCCCACTTCTCGCCTTTCGCACTGGCCAGGAAATCCCCTACGGACAGCGACAGGGAGGGATGTAGGGAGAAGTTCACTCCTGGACTCTGTCCTACTGCTTGCTAGCAGCCTTTCTGCCAAACTGTTGGCGCCTGGCATCCTGCTGCCTGCCAGCCTCTCCACTCCCCCACCTCCTGCTGTAGTCGCCCAATCCATTACCTTGCCTCTGGGGCCAGAGAGGGCTCAGGAAGGCAGGCGTGATGGGGCACTACCTAGGAAGCCCCACCCTTCAGACCTACCCCGCTTCACCCCACCACCTGTTTCTCCCAGATCCTCTTCTACCTTCTTTGAACATGCGGACCCCCAAGCGGTTCTGGTCCAGCTTCGAGTCCGCCGGTGTCATGAGTGTGGTGCTGGGCAGTAGGGTGACATAGGGCTGGTCTAGAGGCCAAGATGAGCGCCCCACCTCAATCTGCAGGAAGGCGCAACCGCAGTTCCCTGGGCAAGGGTGTGGAGAAGGTCAGGTCAGGCTCAGAGCAGCTGGGCTTTCATCATCACTAGCCAGGTTCAATACAGGAGCCCTGAGAGGAGCCATGCTGGCGCCAGGGGAGACTTGCCACCCTGGGGGCAAGTTCTGTCTGTCCCAGGCTGGGCAGCAGGAGAGAACGCCTGCCCCATGCCTCAACCCTGACCTGGAGGAGAGAGGCCTGGCCTGCAGTAAGCCAGAAATGCCAAAGATTGGCCCAGCTGCAAGACCCACCCCAGTTCCCAGAGGTGGTGAACAAAGGAGGGATAAGACTGGCTTTGGCTCCCCAGCCCCAGGAACCAGCTGCACATTTATACTTGGGAACAGCCCCCCATCAGGTCTGAGCAAAGCCTGAACATGCAGCTCAGGAGCCATCGTGAGATGTCTTGAGCCCTTCCCAATGCTTCACTGCACGGCTCTGGGCAAGACACCTCCTGCAGGCTTTGTTTTCCTTGCTGAAATAGGCACAACTGAAACTCCTCCTCAAAGGGTCGGGGGTCTTGGTCTCTCCCTCTCCCTTACCTACGTCTATGTAGCCAATGGGACTTGCCCGCTCCAACTGCAGCTCCAGTCTGAGCTGCCTGCTGCGGTCCCGGGGACAGCTCAGCCAGGGACGAAGGCTGTCCTCACAGAGCAGGTTCTCCACTGGGTGCTTGGGGTCCTGCTCCATACGGGGAAGGTGGAGGGGAGAAGCAAAGACAAGGGCAGATGAGCAGTAACGACCTCAAAGCACATGGCGCAATATGAGGACATCACGCCTCCCACATTCCTAGTGTGCAGCCACCTCTAGGGTGACGCATGACATTGGCTTAAGAGCACAAACCAAAGACACCACCCAAGAGCTTGAGAGAAGAAGAAAAATTATCCAGTTTTCAGTTAGCACCATCCTCTGGGCCAAAGCCCCAGCTGGTGCTCCACAGCACACCTGTTCTACCATCTTAGTTTCTACCAACCCAGAGTCAGAAAGGTCCAAGCCCCTCCTGAGGCAGCAGCCAGGGGCATATCTAAGGGACTCCACTTTCTGTAGCTGACAGCTGCATTCAGTCCTCCAGCCTGAATGAAGGGTTGGCTGGCTGCAGCCTCTGCCACAAGTCTGGAGCAGGACTTAAATTCTGGAGCCCCAGAAAGATGCCTTAATCACCTTCCGCTAGGCCCCTTACTAGAAAATCAGAGCCTCAGCATCTGGGAAGCCACCCATACCAGCAGAGGAACAGAGGGACATAAATCCTTGCAGCGAGACCTGGCAACCCCCATGGCCCAATGAAATGAAGGCCACTAAAGATGCAAGCCCTGGGATTACCTGCGATGTGAAGGACACCACGTGGTTAATTTTAACTGGAGCCATTCCTGGTCCTCCTAAGACCCCAGCTGCCCATGGGTTTGCTGAGATGGGGCTGTCACCTCATCTGGGCCGTCAGTGCCTAGCAGAAACAAGGGAGACAGAAGGGGTTTCCATCGTGTCTCACTTCAGGTGCATTTGCCAAGGAATCCGCAACTGAAGCAGGCACAAAGATCAGAGCATGTTCGTTTCCCTCCCTCTTCCTTCCCAGGAGGATTTGGTTTGGGTATATTGCAGCCCTTGCTGCACAAACCAAAGAGCAATGATGAGCATTCCCATGTCAACGCGAGGCCCCATCTGTCCTCCTCTCTCTGCATCAGATCACAGGTGGAAGTGGAAGCATTTGTAAATTAACTAACCCAGGCAAATCTCTCTGCATGTATTTTATTTCAGGAACACAGAGAGGGCATGTTGACACAGGCAAGAGACTCCTCCCCAAAACTGGAGTAATTCTGCCTGATCTGGTGGAGGATTTCCCCAAATGTAGGTAAATTTCCCAGAAGCATGTAAAACTCTACCAGCAAAGTTCCAGCTGTTTAGGCGTGGTCTGCAGCTGTTCGTCACAAGTCAGTTGTCTCCTCAAGGCAAAACAGGTTGTTACCCACTTCCCTACTACACAATGGCAAGACACACTAAGAGCATCTAATGCACGGAGCTATCCCAGGAAAATCTCATGTCCATCTATTCCTGACACATGTACAATTAACCAACATGCAATCTGCAGCCACACTGGCTCAGATGCTTCTCTGAAGTTCCTGGCATTTGGACCCAAGTCATAGCGAAGCAGAGTTAGAAGAGACCTCCGGGGGTCACGTCTAGTCCAACCCCCCTGCCAGAGGCAGGATCAGCCCTGTCCAAGCCATCCCAGACAACCATAACGTAAACTCTACATAAGACTACCCTCAACCCTGACACAATATAGACCTAACCTGCCACAGGTAAGGCAGAGTAACCACAACAGCCAATGTCCTGCTTCTATGAACTGTTGTCAATATATGCCTAAGAGATCCCAGACAGAGATCATGCCCCAGCTACAAAGAAAGGCAAGCCCCTCGCCCCTCTCTCTACCAATCTGGCCACGGGGTAAAATTTCTTCCCGACTCCAAATATGGCCTCGGTCTGACCCTGAGCAGAAGGGAAAGACTGTCTAGCCAGGAACCTCCAGGTTTGTTCCTAGCAGGAGAATCGGCACACCCCAGCCTTAGCTGTAACTAACACCCAATGCCTCTGGGGAAGCTTAAAAACACCATGACATATATAGCAGAAAAAGTGTAGGGGAATGGGGGTAGGAGCAACCAAAGCCCAAAAGCCTGGGAAATGCTTATTTTCTACCATGGGTATCACTATGCCTAGATCATCCTGATCAGGCTTGCCAATTCGTCGCACATAACTTCTCTAAGACACCACCGTGCCTATTCACTCACACAGCTAACACCCCTTACATCTGGATCACTGCAACATCATTTTTCTGCCCTCAAACGCAGTCTGACAGACTCCCATCCATTCTGATGTCTGCTGCAAACACCACAGTCTTCCTAGGACATAGCAAACCTCCTTCAGCATCTTTCCCCTGCTTGCTCTCCTCTATCACAAATACAAGTCTGCATATCTTCACTTTCAAGGCCTTTCACAGCATCTCTCCACCTTACTTAACACCACAAATTGTCTATCAAAAGCTTAATCTTGCCACAAACCAACCCATAGCACCAGCCTCCCTTGCCTGCCTATTCAACCCCTCCGACTGAGAGCTTCCTGCGACATTAATAAAATTGAATCAAAACCCTGCTTAGAACTCCCTTTTGTGGCAACTCCTTAAAAACAAAAGCAGCAACAAAACCACATGAACCCACCGCCTTGAGAACAGCTAAGCAAGGGATGTGCTGCAACCACCAACTACCAGAGATATATAGGACTGGAAAGGGCCTCACCAAGTCCAGTCCCCTTGACTTATAGGCACCCATTTGTCCATGAAGGTCCACAAAATCATCCATTCTGACCCCTCTCATACTCCACAGCCCTCCAAAGCAGCCTATGGAAGAATAATGTACAACGGGAGTAACAAACATATGGCCTGCAGGTTGGATCTGGCCCACGGAACCTCTCTATCCAGCCTGCAGCACTACTGGCAACCTACTGATGGTTGCAGGGTGTGAGTTTAGCTCGCTGCTGCTGTCCCTGGACTCACTTTCCCATACCTGCAGTTGCTGCCAGACCCTTCAATGGCACCACTGCCATGGTGGGCAATCCCTCAGGACAACCCAACCCAGAAAGCCCCTCGGTACAGATCCAGCCAGGGGCCCCAGGAAAGTATGACAACCTTGCTCTATAACATACCTCCAGTAAGGAGCAAGGGAGACAGGGCCTTGGTATTGCAATAGGTAAGAAACTGCCTTAGTGCTTCCTCATGCTCTCCAGTCTACCCATGGCTTCTTGCCAAGCTCCACAGAGGCAAGGCTGACTTTTAGCTCCATGTCTGTACAGCGCCCAGCACTATCCGGCCCACAAGGGAGGTGTCTAGAACAGAAACAACCAACCATCATTTCCACTGGAGCTCTCATGCCCAGACATGCCCCACAGACCCTGTGGGAAACCCACTGGTGATCATATGTAAAGAAGTCAACTGGATCCCATTCCCCCTGCTGCCATTTGTACTCGAGGACGCCAAAGCAACCAAATCATCACACCCACAAAACATCCCCGCACCGCTTCTACCAGGGGGCATCGCTGCAAGTCCCAGCCCAGGGCCTGACTTTTGACCCCACCCCAAAGTTGCTCTTCTCCCTTTGACCCCTCCCCAGGATGCCATGTGGGTCCAACCCCCCACCCCCAAGGAGATGCATGCAGCCCTTCCCCACCCAGGGCCTGACCTTTGACCTCACCCCTAAAATGCCCCTTTCCCCCAAGAATATGTACACCGCCCTTCACAGCCCAAGACCTGACCTTTAACCCCCGTCCCGTCCCGTCCCGTCCCGTCCCGTCCACCCTTACCCCCTCCTCCAGCTCAAGACACAGCTACTGCCCGATCTCCCGCCAAAAAGTGTGACCTTTAACCCCCCCCACTGGGGCGTGGCCTCAACGCACTTCCGGGGGCGTTTAGGCTTATTTTAATATTTAGATATTTTGGTTGTTTCCCCACTCCACAGCTCTCACCCCCACCCGGGGGGACATCCCATAAATCTACTTGTCTTGGCGGGCGGGCGGCGACAGGGTGAAAGGTCAGGGGGGCGCGCGGCATGCTGGGCCTTGTAGTCCTCCCCGCCAGGACTGCCAGCGCGACTAGGCGGCAGCAGGGAGCATCAGCCATGTCTCGCGCCCGAACCAAAACGTAAAGTCGCGCCGAACACGCAGACCCCGGAATCGGCAGCACCGTGTCGGCCAGAAACAGAAATAGAAAATCCTGAGGGACGGGTTCGCTCTTGCGCAGCTCCTTCGGGGGCTTTTTCCTCTCTGTGCGATGATAGTGATTTTCAGACACTCCCTCTGCTCCGTGACCGCGAGGTCCCGCCCCCTCCGCTCTCCCATTGGAGGTGCGTGGCTCCACGCGCGGCCATTGGAGGGCGGGCGGGCCAGTGCGGCCGCTGATTGGCTGGGCCTTGGCGGAAGTCTCCGTCTCGGCTGTGTGGGCGGGCAAGATGGCGGCGGTGGTGGAGGTGGAGGTGGCAGGCGCCGTGGAGCGGGACCTGGACGAGGTAACAGACCCCGGGCGAGGACCTGGTCTGTGGGGGGTGGGGTCCCC
>NW_017728906.1:199557807-199568781 GCF_001723895.1 Crocodylus porosus | reverse complement strand
GGGCAGTGCTGGGGTGGGTGCTAGGTGGTGAGTGGAGCCCTGAGGGGGGCAGGGTCTCTGGGTTGGGGCGTGCAAGGAGCAGCATCCCTGGGTGTCAGGGGAGCGTGGCCCTCAGCACTGGGGACCTTCCCTCGGGCACTCCCAGGCCCAGGTTGTTTCCAGGGTGCTGGGGGCCTGCCCCAGTTCCTGGTGGGGGCTGGGAGGTGCCTGTGGGGGCTGCAGTCTTGCCCACCAAGCCACATCACCCCACTCCTTTGGGGGGTCTTGGTGTCTGAATTGCTGGGTGAGCTCTGAGGTCCCAGCGTGCTGTGGGGGTCTGGGGTTGCAGTGCACCGCAGCAGAAAGTTCTGCTCCCTCTGGTCACTGCTGACACCTCTCTGCACTTTCTCTCTGCTGAGCGTGGTGGTGGGACATCTCATGAGCTTCTCCTGGGGAGGAGAGTCATTCCTGCCGTGTTGGTGGAGTAAGCAAGATGAGCCAGGGTCTGCCCCCAGGGGCTCAGGGCCAGTGTTAGTGCTCTGCTCTTGGCAGGCAGGGGGCCTAGCTGGCAGGTGAAGTGGTGGTCAGCAGATCGACGCTGTCTGGAGTTAGGGGCACAGGCATGCTCTTGCTGTCTTTGTTCCCAGTGCTTCTTTCTCTCTTACAACCATCACCAGGTGCAGAATCACATCACAGCGCTAACATAAGATTGGCTGCTTCGTCTCTCTCTTGTAACAGTCCCTGCTTGCTGGCTTCTCCTCAGCAGATAAGACCCTTCACTGTTAACTGGGATCTCTCACAGCCATGAGCCATGGCACTTGCTAAAGCTGCCCTTGTCTTTAAAACACAGCATTGTTGTTAATCTTCATAATGACTGCTCTGTGCCTGGGCTCTGTATAGCCAGCTATGCCATTTGCGCTAGGTAAGCAGGATCACAGAGGGGATCATGACACCAGATGTTAGTGCCCTCGCATCTCGGAGCAGTGCAGAGTTTAATCCCCTGCTTAAGAGCTTGCCTCGTTTGTCAGGGCAGTGTCAGAGTATTGGGTTAGTGCTTGTCTCTTCATCTCATTGTGACTGTAGCTGGGCTAGTGGGTTTCTGTGTGGGGAAAAGCAAGATGAAAGTATGTGCATCCTGTATGCAGCATGCATCTTGCAGGCAAGTAAAGCACCTACCAGGCTCTGGGCAATGTGTCATGGATGATCCAGAGTGGAAGAGAGCTGTCATAGATTGGTGGAGGAGGTGTGTCCATTTAAAATGACCTGAAGGATCTAATTAAACTGGCATAATGGTACAGTATCTCCATCATTGCACACTATACTGCAAGGTACCCATATGTGTGTTAGTAGTTTCTTTGTGCACCTTCTATTCAGGCACAGTTCTACCAGTCAGCATGCTAATTACGGCAGAAATGTTTAAAATTACCTGCTCTCTGGCTCATGACGCTTGTTAGCAATGAAGATATCCAGTACACTCGGTACGTGATAGCTAGAGGGAGCCGGCCTCTTAGAAAAGAGTGTTATTAGAAGGCTTAAGGTTGTAAGTATGTGTGGAGGAAACTTGAAGTGGACAAGGTGGCCATAGCACAGGAAACAGGATGCTGCTCCAAGGGGATCAGTACCCTAGGAAGAAGGTGGTTATGAGAAGAGGCATGGGAGGAGATGGACTAAGTGGAAGAGGGAAAAAGATCTGTGATGCTGGGGGCTGAACTCTGCAGGCTGTTAAATCTAAGACCAAGGATTCAAGCTTCTCTCTTGTGTTCAGCACGTGCTAAGTTTGGTCCCTTTGGGAAGTTGCACAAGCGCAAGAAATGTCTGACCCACGTGGACTTTTTAAGGGTTCCTTTTTTATAATTGAATGTCTTCAACAACAGTCTCTTTGTGCAGAGGCTAAATATGAACTTGTGGCATATGCATCTTGCATGTGTCTGTGTTGTCTTACTAATAAGGCAGGAGCAAGGCACCAGATTGTATTTGAATGCATCGGAGTCAGCCGTTCAAGAGGTGCCAGACAAAATCCAGCAGCTTGCCTTACTATATCCAGCTGATTGCTTCATGCTTGGCCCTGTGAAACCATAAGCTTCACTACTTCGATATTCACAAAAAGAAAATCATCTTTCTTGCTAGGGCTGAGTTCTGTCACTGAAGGAAAAATCATGGGAAGGTAGAGCTAGTTACAGGCTCTCAAAAGCTGCTCAGTTCTGTATCAGCAGCTGGGTGGGACTTGCAAGATATCTTTCTTGTCATGAGATAACATGAAAGAGGTGACTGTGGTCTGACCCTTTTAAATGAGCTCCCCATTGATCAGTTTGACTCCAAGGCATTAGAAACTCACTGGGAAGGGAAATGGAGCAGCCCTGTCTGCCTCTCTAAAGGAAGATTAGCATTGGGTGTGAATCTGATTGACCACTGCCCCACTTACAGGGCTCAGAGACATGCATACCTTTGTTTCATGCATATCTTGTGCATCAGCGGTTAGCCTGTAGAACTATGCATGTTTTAGTATTATAAGAGTTGGACTTGAGCTATTTGTGCTCCCTGCAGGTTCAAACTACAGCAGTCATCTCAGCCCATCAGCCTTCTGTGCTGCATATAATGAGCTCGCTGTATGTGGATTCTTCTCATGTCATATTAAAAAGTACCTCTTCAGGGATGTTAAAGATGCTGTGATGTTTCTCCAAGAAGTCCAGTCTTTTTGGCTGGTACTTCTTGTCCTGGAATATAATGTTGCGCAGCTTATCTGCCCAGTTGCCATCTCCCACACCAGAGTTTGGCAGCATGTTAATGGCAGTGTGTGTGTATATGGGCTCTGAAATTGTTTGAGATTAAAGTTTATTGCATAAATACAAATAACATTAGAGGACATACTGCCTGCCGACAAGGTACAGTATTGTTCAGGTGTGAAATGTGCACCTTATTCTGCATTTGGTCATAATTGGTATCTATAAATACTACAGCTTTAGGTAGTATTTGGCATGGAAAGGTCCATTGCTAGATAACTAAATGGAATGACTGCTTATTTTTCCATCTACAGGTCTGCCTTAGCTCTTTCTCAGGCATAGTAGCATGAGGTCAAAACCAATGTGTAGTAGAGCTTGTAGTAAGCATACTGCTCGTCTCCTGGATCGCTGGACATTTATAGTAGGGGTTTACAGAAAAGAAGCATTTTTTGGTGATTGTTTTGTTTCACAGTACAAAATGTGCATCCTGGGACTGTCCTTTTGTTTCTGGTCATTGGTTTCTGTGCATTTTATCCTGCTTTTGAACTGCCCTGTAAAGCATTATGTGGAACTGAAAACTTTCCTCCATCTCTGTGCTTGTTGCACAGAGCAATCTGTTGTATAAAATACACATGTGTGAACATGATTTGCATCTGCTTCTCTGGGTGGGCTAGCACTCAGCAGTGTGATTTGCCATGGGGAGAGGTGGAAGGATGTGGTATACTGAGATTTCCGCCCATGCCCTCCCCTGTAGAAAGAAAGCATTTATACTGGTGGAGATGTTACTGGAACTCTGTGTCCAGCAACACCAGAAAGGTTTTGTGAAATTGGTTTAGTGAGGAGCCCCTGGAATGACTAAAGGATTAGAAAGTATATGTTACAGAGAGAGACCCAAGCAACTCGGCCTACTTAGCTAAGCAGGGAGAGGACGATGATTAAGCAGTGATCTGATCTTTCTAGACCTATGTAAGGAGCAGAAACTTGATGACAGAGAGCCCTTCAGTGTAGCAGACAGCTGTAACAAGATTCACTGCCTGGAAATCAAAGCCAGCCAGGCTTAGATGAGGAATAAAACCCGATTGCATAACAGTGAAGGTAACTAATCACTTTCCAGTGGCTGCAGTGATTTATATTGGATCACGATTAGATGCCTATTTAAAAAGAGGTGCTCTGGATCAAAGAGAAGTTAAAAGAATGAAGCAGGGAACCCTCTCTGGTTTGTTGTTCAGGAAATTGAACTGGATTGCTTTAGTCTTCTGGATTTCTAATCTACAAATAAATCTGATTTAATTGTATTGCATGGATTTGGGTGTTTCAGTTGCTATACAGTGACAGGGTTATTCATGGTGACCCACCAAGGGCTTTCATTTTTTGTCGCTAGGTACCATGCATGACAAGGGACAAGTGTTCATGGCTAAATTGACAGTCATACTACTTAGGCTGAGTGTAACTCAATTTAGAAGCAGTAGTCTGCAACTTGAAGATCCAGACTCAGGTACCTGCTCTGCCAGTTATTTTTTGGGAGATCATGACCAAATCTTGTTGTTTCTCTAGCTGTAGATTGGTAGCACTTCCCTCCCTTTGAGGTGTTGACAGTTTTGTTTTGTTTTTTTAGGTGGCTTAATACAGAAAATGCAAAATAGGCTGGACCCAAGAAATGGTCTCATTTTTGTTTTCCTTATTTTGTTGAACTATTTGGTTTTAGCTGCAACGGGGACATTTTTTGAAGGCTCCCTGGCACAGACTAGATCAGTGGTAGGTTACCTGGATGGGCCAGGAGCATGCTGGCACCAGCTCAGAAATCCATCTTGGGCATGGAGACGTGGAGCTCTGTCTCGTGCTTGATTAAATAAGCTTCCACAGTTCCAGGGGGAATGTCAGTAACTTCCCCACATCTGCAAAATCCAAGCAATTCAAAGTTGAGTTGTGCTGAGAAACACAGCCTTACATTTTTGTGTTTCTCCTACTCAGTGAGCTGTAGCCAGGTCTTCTGTTGTATTGAATTTCTTGGCACCAGCTGTTTATCAGATCACCCCTGAAATGGAATTATTTTAACAAAAAAAACAGCGTGGCTGCTTGTGATTCAAGAGCGTGGGGTCTCACGTTGATATTCAGTATCAAACCTTCACCACCTACTTCCTAGGCAAACCCTGAAACTTAAATGGGAGCATTCATATCGCTGTATCTCCCATCTGCTTCACACAAAAATACTTTTCAAAGCCACTGGGAACTAAATCTCTTGTAATTCAGTCGTTCTGCAATGGCACACAGCAGCAGTATTAATGGCTTGGGATGAAGCAGAGGTGAAAACACTGCCAGCTGAAATAGCCAGTGTGATTTCACCCAAGCCGGAGTTTAGTCAGGGCAGTGGGGCTAATGCCTCTCTGTAAGACGTTAGGCCTACATCTCGTCTGAAGAAAATGTTGGGAGAAGTCAGCTCTATTGTACAGTGCTGATATGAAAAGATACAAAGGGTAAAGGTTTACTCTGGACCGGGGAGGCCCCTGCTTGATTAATGCTCTTGCATTGAAGCAAGGTGGAGCTTCGTTCAGGGCCAGTGCTGCAACTGCAGAAATGCTTGCTAAGAGTCCTTGGCATGACCTGCCTTCAAACTGAGCTGCTGTGGCCTAGCACCTGTATGTGGGGCAGCCTCACTTGTAAGTCCTTCAGAGCAGTTTTGCTATTTACTATAACCCAGTGGGAGGAAAACCCAAGCATCAGTCCAAATAGCATGTTGGTTCCTTGACTCCATTAGCATGTTGCCACATACTTAAGCAGCTGGTGTTTTATAAACAGCTCCTTGCGACTGTCAGTTGGTTTTGGCCCCAAGCGAGTTGCTTCTGTTGGGTTTAACCGTTAGCAATATAAACAGAGCTCAGGGTAAGCAGAAATGGGCTGGCGTTTCATTCACCGCATCCTGTCATGACCATGTTTGTGTTACTGTGAGGGAGGGCTAAGATCCTCTACCCAGCTGTACCTGTGCGGCGGGGAAAGGATTTCATAGTCGAGGGCTCTAACGTAACAGGCAAGGGCGTAACAAGATGTAGTGACTGGAAGTAAGCAAAAATGTTAACCCGGAGAATAAGTATCCCACCCAGGGCTGCAGGTGATGCTTGACAAGCATCTAAATGCTTCTAGGAGAGATGCCTACAAAGGAGGAGCTGGGTGCAGGAACCACAGGGTGCAATCCTCTGGCCTGTGTGGTGCAGACTAGGTGATCCTTATGGTCACCATAGTCTGTTGAGCCAAGCCTGTATCCCCAGCTTCCTCAGGATGGCAGGGCTGTGCTAAATTTGTGTGAAGCAAAGATTGTTAGCAGCATCAGCCTCTGAGGTGGAGACTCCCCCTTTGGTCAGTCTGCATTGCTGGCTTCGCTCGTCTGCACATTCATTTTAAAATGAGCAGCTTCATGCTGACATCTGTGCTGCTCCTTGTGCCCAAGACGTGCTTCTGAGAACTATCTGCCAAGCTCCTTCATGGTTCTCAGTTAAATCCCTCCTGAAACTTTCCTCTGTGATTCCTCTGAGGAGTGCTTGACGAGGGCTAGGCTGCTGTTGTCTGGAGACCACCCCCTAAATAATGCTGCCTCCATGGACGGCAGCATCAGCCTGCTCCTGTTGCCATTTACTTAGATTGCCCCAGAGAAAATGCAGGCAATGGCTTATAATTCTGTGTTTGCATTGCATTTTGCCAAGTGGGTGTCGTGGTCTTTGACTGCAGCTCCCAGGCACTACACCACGGCGGTCATCCTGCAGCCTCTGTGCAGCTGACAGCCTGCACATTTGGCAGAATGGGGAGAGGACAGGCAGCACAGCTGCAGAGAAGGCATGGAGAGGAAAGCAGGGCAGCAAATCAGTCATGGGAAGGGGATGGGAGTGGCCTTCGGGGAGTGGGGCTAATTTGTGGCAAGCCTGCCAAAAAGTTTGGCCCCCCACTGAGGGCATAGTTTAGGATCCCAAGCTGCATAGCCCAGCTCACGGAGCGGTGTGCTTGTGCGCACAGCCAGAGATGCACAAGTGATGTAACAATTGTGTGGAGTTGTGCGAAGTTCTAATTCTTTAAAACTCGTGGCAGTGCCCAGGCTGTAAGGCACTGGTGTGAACTCTGGGTTGCCAAAGGCTAATATTCAGAAGACGGCAGCTGGCTGCACTCTTCTGTCTTGGATGCAGAATGGTTAGAAAGTGGGGTTGTGGTTAATACGTACCCCCTCCCCTTTGAGTCCCTCTTTCTTCCTAACCTATTGGTTTGAATTTCAGAAGCACTTCCACGAAGAAGATCCTGTGACAGTTACAGCTAGCTGTTTATCTCTAGCATTGCCTGCAGTCCGAATCAGGTGCTAAGAGGGATGCATAAGAAGCTGGACACTTGGGACCAATTAAAATGTCTGTGCCAGCATTTAGACAGGAAATGTTTGCTCAAGCAGTGCAGAAACCAACCCCTTTCTATTCGAGAAATAAATGTTACACTGATCTTCCCCAGGCTGATACTGCTACTGTCACACTCCAGTAACTGACTGCTTTTCCTCCATAGGTTGATCTATCACATTTGTCTCCAGAGGAGAAATGGAGGTGAGTGGTGGGGTGCAGCCAGCTTGTGTTTCACTGGACTTCCCCAGTGTGCGGTGTTGATGTTACCAACAGTGCACAGCAAAGGAGGCCTGTCCTGAAATGTAAAGCCTATGTGCCTAAAAAAGCCTTGCCTCATTACAGTGAGGAAGTCACCTGTCCTGAGCCACCAGCTCAGTCTCCAGCCCCATTGACTGCTACTTAATCCACCCTTCCTGTTAAGCACACAAATTTTAATTAGATGCTTCTTTGTAAGAGCATAACGAGACCAGCCTTCTTTGAACATTTATCCGTAAAACATTCTCAAGGCTCCTTAAACTGAAAATGCGTATTTTTGATTCACATTGTGCTCACTTCTCCAACCCATGCATTGCTTGCAAGTCTTGGCTTGTAGGTTGACTAGACTCTGTTGTTATAAAAGCTCCTGGCTTCCTTCTCATGATAGGCCACTGCATCCTGGGCCTGTAGCAGTGAGTTTGCCGTGAACAGAAGTAGAGAGATGCATGCTGGGCCTTCAGTTTGTTAGGGCTGCTCTTCTGCTGTGGTGATGATTCTCATCTCAAGGTGGGATATAGCAGCTTGGGCCTGTGGTCTCTGTTCCTCTCACAACAAGCAGGTTGAATTGTCATTCTTTTACATTATGCAAATCGTGTGTTCCTTGGGGCTGCTTTCCTCTTCAGTTGAGTGAGCAGGAGAGAACTAACTTGCTTCAAAAAGTTGAAGTGAAAGAGCCTTTCACCCATTCTGTTTGACTCGCTGCATCTCTTCTGAGCATTAGTTCATTTGTCCAATATTTGCCCAACAAACATAAATGGGAGGGAGTTTCCTCAGAAACAAATGCTGCCATAATCAGTGCCAGGCAGTACCTGTAAGAGATGCAGTCTGCTTCTCCTTGCTCCCAGCAGGTGGGAACACCAACCCAACCCTTAACATCACTGGAACAGGCTACCCAGAGAGGTGGTGCAGTCTCCATCCTTGGAGATCTTTAAGGCCTGGCTTGACAAAGCCCTGACCGGGATGAAGTAGTTGGAACCGGCCCTGCTTTGTGCAGGGGGTTGGACTAGATATGACCTCCTGAGGTCCCTTCTAACCCCCATTTTCCATCATCTGCCCTGTTTGCAAAGAGCAGGAGGCAGGCATTTCTTTAACATTTTATAGCACTTAAATCCAAGCCAGAACAGATGTGCCTTTTTCTGCCTCTCTCAGCTTGTCAACAGCAGCATGCTTCCCTACCCTCCAGTACCCACGTACCCCCCACTCCCCTTCCAATATAGTCCTCCTGGCCCCACACAAACTCCTGCCAAGCCATTCACTGTAGCTCAGTGTGTTTAGGGGGACCTGATTCACACCCAAGTTGACCTGCCTTGTTCTCATTCCAGGGTCGAGCATGCTCGGATGCATGCCAAGCACCGTGGTCACGAAGCGATGCATGCAGAAATGGTCCTCATCCTCATCGCCACGTTAGTAGTAGCACAACTCCTATTGGTACAATGGAAACAGAGGCACCCTCGCTCCTACAATGTAAGCATCTGATTCCACCTTGTCCACCCTCTGGCTTTGAGGCTAAACCTTTAGCTATTGAGCACATGAATTGTCACTCTTCTGCTGTTTGATGTTGAAACATCCCTTGCCAGCTCTTTCCAAGAGTGTATCAGAACCGTATATAGAGATGTGCAGCTCGGCCACAGAATTACTGTATTTACTTGAATATAAGATGACACCCCCCCCCACCCCTCAAAAAAAATAATTAGATTAGATTCAGTATATAGAAAAAGTATAAATTTGTTATAATTTTCCAGGTACATGTATAGAATCTAATTATTGGAGGCTCGCCTTTGATTTGGTCCCATCCCACTGCTAGAGCAGGGAAAATAAATCTGGGAGATCAGGTAAGCCCCTTGCCCTTCACTCCTTCCCTTTTTTCCCCCCCTTACTGACAGACCCTGCTCTCCTTGAGCACAGGGAAGGCCAGGAAAATCTGAAAACGGTGACCTTGAAATAAACACATGTAAATTACTATAGGCACCCATAGACTTAGTTCATCCAGAAATGGTGAATTTTCCCCGTTTTTGAAATTGCTCCAGATTTTAGCACAGGTATTCCATAAACACTTTTAAGCAGCACTTTTGTGTTTACTGATACATAGCACAACCTATGCATGACATTAGTCCAAAGCCAAAATGCTCATGACTTGCCATATAGTTCATTGAGCTGGGCCTCAACACCCAACAGCATTAGGGGCTATAGGCTTTAGAGGTGGGATATAGAAGGAAGGAAAGGTGGGGGTGTGGTGCTCTATGTCAAGAAGCAATACACATCCTCTGCCAGCAGAATGGGGTCAGAGGAGGGGCAGGCTGAAGTGCTCTGGGTCAAGATACAAGGGGGCTGTGGGGAGAGGGGTCTAAAGGTGGGGGTCTATTACAGACCCCCCCAACCAAGGGGAGGAGCTGGACCAGAAATTTTCAGGCCAGCTTGCAGAGGCACTTAAGGCAAGGGATGTAGTTGTCATGGGTGATTTAAATTACTCGGACATCTGCTGGGAGGAGCAGTCAGCCAGGTCGGACAGTTCCAGGAGGTTCCTGGCCGAGATACAGGACCTCCACTTAATTCAGGAGGTGCACAGTCCCACCAGAGGAAATGCCCTGTTGGACCTGGTCCTGGCCACAGGCAAGGACCTGGGAAGGGGCCTCCAGGTTCTTGACCACCTGGGTGATAGCGATCATCACTTGCTGGAATTCACCATCCAGCGCAGGGTGTCAAGGGCCAGCAGCAAGACGGTAGCCCTAGACTTTAGGAGGGCCAACTTCAACAAGTTGAGGAGATTAGTGGGGGAGGCGCTGGGGTTCTTGAGGGCAGGGAAACTCAGTGTCCAAGATGAGTGGTTGTTCCTTAAGGAGACGATACTCAGCACGCAAGGGGTGACCATTCCAACAAGAAGCAAGCGGGGCAAGAGTGCCTGAAAGCCCCCCTGGCTCACCAAGGGTGTACGGGAATGCCTGATCGCCAAAAAGGTGGAGTACAACCGGTGAAAGGGGGGGTGCTGTCTTCAAAAAAGAGTATACCTCCTCTGCTTGGTCCTGTAGGGGGGCTGTCAGGAAAGGTAAGGCGGACATAGAGCTAGGACTAGCATCCAAGATCAAAGATCCTTTTCAAATATGTAGGGAGGATGAAGAAAGCACTAGGGAAACGTGGGTCCCCTGCAAGATTCTCTGGGCAATCTCGTGGTTGCGCCAGAGGAGAAAGCAGACGTCTTTAACCAATTCTTCACCTCCGTTTTCTTGTGCAGGGAGGAATGGGACTCCCCCACCACGATGCAAGACGGGCTCGAGGGGAACGCCTCCAGACCTCAGGTTGGGGAGGACGGGGTTAGAGAGCTTCTGGAGGGGCTGGACGCATTCAAATCAGCGGGTCCAGATGCTCTCCACCCCAGGGTGTTGAGAGAGCTAGCAGGGGTTATTGCAGGGCCCTTGGCAAGGCTTTACGAGCGCGCGTGATGCTCGGGCCAGGTGCCAGATGATTGGAAGACAGCCAATGTGGTTGCCATCTTTAAAAAAGGGAGCAGGGAGGACCCAGGCAACTATAGGCTGGTCAGTCTTACCTCAATCCTAGGGAAACTCTTTGAGAAGATCATCAAGGAGCACATCTGTGATGGGCCGGCTTCAGGGACGATGCTCAAGGGCAACCAGCACAGTTTCATTAGGGGCAGGTCA
>NW_017728906.1:199553379-199556332 GCF_001723895.1 Crocodylus porosus | reverse complement strand
TCTGCTGGGAGGAGCAGTCAGCCAGGTCGGACAGTTCCAGGAGGTTCCTGGCCGAGATACAGGACCTCCACTTAATTCAGGAGGTGCACAGTCCCACCAGAGGAAATGCCCTGTTGGACCTGGTCCTGGCCACAGGCAAGGACCTGGGAAGGGGCCTCCAGGTTCTTGACCACCTGGGTGATAGCGATCATCACTTGCTGGAATTCACCATCCAGCGCAGGGTGTCAAGGGCCAGCAGCAAGACGGTAGCCCTAGACTTTAGGAGGGCCAACTTCAACAAGTTGAGGAGATTAGTGGGGGAGGCGCTGGGGTTCTTGAGGGCAGGGAAACTCAGTGTCCAAGATGAGTGGTTGTTCCTTAAGGAGACGATACTCAGCACGCAAGGGGTGACCATTCCAACAAGAAGCAAGCGGGGCAAGAGTGCCTGAAAGCCCCCCTGGCTCACCAAGGGTGTACGGGAATGCCTGATCGCCAAAAAGGTGGAGTACAACCGGTGAAAGGGGGGGTGCTGTCTTCAAAAAAGAGTATACCTCCTCTGCTTGGTCCTGTAGGGGGGCTGTCAGGAAAGGTAAGGCGGACATAGAGCTAGGACTAGCATCCAAGATCAAAGATCCTTTTCAAATATGTAGGGAGGATGAAGAAAGCACTAGGGAAACGTGGGTCCCCTGCAAGATTCTCTGGGCAATCTCGTGGTTGCGCCAGAGGAGAAAGCAGACGTCTTTAACCAATTCTTCACCTCCGTTTTCTTGTGCAGGGAGGAATGGGACTCCCCCACCACGATGCAAGACGGGCTCGAGGGGAACGCCTCCAGACCTCAGGTTGGGGAGGACGGGGTTAGAGAGCTTCTGGAGGGGCTGGACGCATTCAAATCAGCGGGTCCAGATGCTCTCCACCCCAGGGTGTTGAGAGAGCTAGCAGGGGTTATTGCAGGGCCCTTGGCAAGGCTTTACGAGCGCGCGTGATGCTCGGGCCAGGTGCCAGATGATTGGAAGACAGCCAATGTGGTTGCCATCTTTAAAAAAGGGAGCAGGGAGGACCCAGGCAACTATAGGCTGGTCAGTCTTACCTCAATCCTAGGGAAACTCTTTGAGAAGATCATCAAGGAGCACATCTGTGATGGGCCGGCTTCAGGGACGATGCTCAAGGGCAACCAGCACAGTTTCATTAGGGGCAGGTCACGTCAGACCAACCTGATTGCCTTTCATGATTAGGTCACAAAGGCATTGGATGCAGGTGTCGCCGTAGATGTAGTCTTTCTGGACTTCAGCAAGGCCTTTGAAACCGTCTCCCACCCTGTCATTAAAAAACTAGGCGACTGTGGCATTGATGCCTGCACAGTCAGATGGATTGCAGATTGGCTGAAGGGTCGTACTCAGAGAGTGGTGGTGGATGGGTCATATTCGACCTGGGGGGGAGTGGACAGCGGAGTCCCCCAGGGCTCGGTCCTTGGGCCTGCGCTGTTCAAGCTCTTTATCAGCAATTTGGATGACGGGGTGAAAAGCAACCTGTTTAAATTCGCTGATGATACCAGGATTTGGGGTGAGGTGAGCACGCTAGTAGGGAGGGAAAGACTGCGGCAAGACTTGGACAGGTTGCAGGGGTGGGCTAGCAAAAACAGGATGCACTTCAACACTGACAAGTGCAGGTTGCTGCACGTGGGCAGTAGTAACCAGCAGCACACTTATAGGATGGGAAACTCCCTTCTTGAGAGCACAGAGACAGAAAGGGATCTTGGGGTCATTATTGACTCCAAGATGAACATGGGCCAAAAACGCAAGGTCACGGTTGGCAGGGCTAACTGGACCTTGTCGTGCATCCACAGATGCATCTCAAGTAGAGCCAGGGAGGTGATCCTCCCCCTCTACGTGATACTGGTCAGGCCACAGCCGGAGTACTGTGTCCAGTTCTGTGCACCCCACGTAAGGAGGGATGTGGACAACATTGGGAGGGTCCAGAGGAGGCCACTCACATGATCCGAGGACAACAGGGCAGGCCCTACACTGAGAGACTGCGGGACCTGAACCTGTTCCGCCTTCACAAGAGAAGGCTGAGGGGGGACCTGGTGACTGTCTATAAACTCACTAGAGGGGACCAGAAGGGTTTGGGAGAGACCTTGTTTCCCTGAGTGGCCCCTGGCATAACAAGGAATAACAGCCACAAGTTGTTGGAGAGGAGGTTTAGATTAGACATCCGTAAGAACTACTTCACAGTTAGGGTGGCTAGGATCTGGAGCCAACTTCAAAGGGAAGTGGTGCTGGCTCCTACCATGGTGGTCTTTAAGAGGAGGCTTGATGCCTACCTGGCTGGAGTCATTTGAGCCCAGTTTTTCTCCTGCCCAGGCAGGGGGTCATACTTGAAGATCTACAAGGTCCCTTCTAACCCTACTTCTGTGAAATGCTATGAACAGCATATCAAGCCATGGTGACCCCATAGCTTGGCATTGCTCAGCATGTGTGCACTCCAGATACTTCCCCACCCCGTGACAAAGGATCCATGTGCTAAGTAGTCCCCCACTCATGACTGTGACCAGGTGTTCTTGTCACGAGTCTTGGGATCCTCCAAAAATGTATGTAGATGAGGTGAGGTGAAGGGCAACCTGGTTCGGCTTCACCTCGTGGAGGGTGAGGCCACACTAATTATGTGAGGCAGGTTGAGAGGGGGCAACAGGGTTTCTGGATGAACCATTTGGGGGCCCACTTGGTGATGTTTCCCAGACATTTAAGGCTGATGAAGAAACAGGAATCATTAGAAATGAGAGAGAAGGGCACAGCTGAGCTGTGGGAGTGAACAGGAAGTGAAAATGTGTTCATTGCAGTGGCTCACTGTGACTTCATAGTTTCTATGGTCGAAAGGGACTTGAGCAGCTCATCGAGTCCGACCCCCTGCCATGGCAGGAAAGAGTACTGGGGTCAAACAACCCCAGCAAGGTGCACATCCAGCCTCCTTTTAAAGA
>NW_017728906.1:199543601-199552317 GCF_001723895.1 Crocodylus porosus | reverse complement strand
TCCAAGTCACTGATGAAGATGTTGAACAGTGCGGGCCCGAGGACCGAGCCCTGCGGAACCCCACTGCCCACGTCCTTCCAGTCAAACCACTATTCTCTGGGTGCGGCCCTCCAGCCAGTTGGCAACACATCTGACTGTGTGGGTGTCGACACCACAGCCCCCAGTTTCTTAGTGAGAATGGAGTGAGAGACAGTGTCAAAGGCCTTCCGAAAGTCCAGGAAGACTACGTCCATTGCTACCCCTCCGTCTAAGGATTTGGTGACCTGGTCGTAGAAGGCCACCAAGTTTGTCTGACAGGACCTGCCGCTAATGAACCCGCGTTGATTGCCCCTAAGCATGATCTCCCCCGCTCGCCCCTTGTGGATATGTGCCAGCGTAATTTTCTCAAAAAGCTTGCCCAGGATCGAGGTAAGACGAACTGACCTATAGTTCCCGGGTCCTCCTTTCTCCCCTTTTTGAAGATGGGAACCACATTGGCCCTCTTCCAGTCCTCTGGCCCCACACCAGAGCCCCACGAGTGCTCGTACAGCCATGCTAGGGGTCCTGCAATGACCTCAGCCAATTCCCTCAGCACTCGGGGGTGGAGATCGTCCGGACCCGCTGACTTGAACACGTCCCGTCCCTCCAGACGTTTCCTGACTAGGTCCTCACTAATCCTTGGCCTAGGTGTGCCTCCCCTGAGATCTAAGGGGGCCCAGAGGGCAGGGGTGACTGTTCCAGTTCCTGCTCAGGAAAACGGAAAGAAATTGTTAAATATGTTGGCTTTGTCGTCTGGTGTGACGACCAAATTTCCTAGCGCATCCTGCAGGGGCCCCACGTTACCCGCTACCTTCTTTTTGCCCCCCATGTATTTAAAAAGGACTTCTTGTTGTGTTTGATCCAGGAAGCTAGTCCCAGTCCCATCTCCACCTTGGCCTTCCTGACCACCCCCCTGCATCCCCGAGCAACCGCAATATAATCCTCCCTGGTGATGGCCCTTCCCTGCCATTGGGTGTGCACCTCCCTTTTAGCTAGGAGACATTCCCGGATGCTTTTGGTGAGCCATGGGGGCTTTTGCGCCCTCCTGCTGCCTTTGATCCGTGTTGGGATTACCTCCCTTCGGGCTTGGAGAATCATCTCCTTAAGGAGCAACCACTCTTCTTGGACACCAGGCTCCCCTCCCCTTGGGGACCTCAGTGCTTCCCCGACTATTCTCCTTAGCTCATTGAAGTCCGCCCTTCTGAAATCTAGGGCTGCTGCCTTGCTGCAGGCCTTTGCCACCTTGCGCTGGATGGTGAATCCCAGCAGGCGATGATCGCTGTCGCCCAGGTGATCAAGCACCTGCAGCCCCCTCACCAGGTTGTCTCCGGTGGCAGCACCAGGTTCAACAAGGCATCTCCCCTATGGGGCTGTGCGCCTCCTGGGTTCGATGGAGGTCCTGCATTCTGGGTAGGGACCTACGTGAGCAGTCAGACCTGGCTGACTGCTCTTCCCAGCAGATGTCTGGCAAGTTCAGGTCCCCCATGATGACCACATCCTTTGACCTAACAACCTCCGTGAGCTGACTTAAGAATTCCTGGTCGAGCTCTTCCCCGTGGTTGGGAGGTCTGTAGTAGACCCCTACCGTTAAGTCTCTTTCCCCACGACTGCCTTGTATTCTAACCCAAAGCACTTCAGAGTGCCCCTCCTCTGAAAGAGTTGGCGCTGAGGGGGACTGTGCACAATAGGTATTATTCAGTTGGGCTGCAGTAGTCTATCCTTGTGGTAGGTTCCCATTGGCAAGGTTGCCACTATGTATTTTGTAGTCATGCTCAGCTTTGGCTGCATTTAATCAACTTCATGGCTGGTTCCATTACTGAGCACATGCTGTTTTTAGCACCAGTTCAGAGATAGACAATGTATTTAATGTTCGCATACAAGGAAACCATATAAGAGGAAGAGGTTTTTTTCCCCACACTGATTGGGGAGGGGCAGGTGGGACCTTGCCTTATATTTGAGTAAATACAGTACTTCATTGAGTAATTAAGTGAATCCACGTAAAACCTCATCACTTAATACATTTAGTCCAGGGGTGCTCATCCCCTAGCCCATAGGCCAGATCCAACCTATGGCACAGTCTCATCAGGCTCATGAGCTGCCCTGCAGGTCCAGAAATTTGGCAGCAGGGGAGTGGTGCCACTACTCCCCTGGTGCCATATTTCCCAACCTATGAAGAACCCTGGGCCCAGCATGCTGGATGGGGCGCCCAATCCCAGTGCATGCAGGCCTGGGCAAAGATGGTGCTGGGCCCCAGGACCCCAATCCTAGTGTGGGGGGCTGGGAGGGGGCAGCACTGGGACCTAGTCCTGACACAGGAGGGGCTAACATCAGGCTCTCATGACTGAGTCCCAACATGCAGACTGGCACTGCCCCATTCATCTGGCCCTGCAAGCCAGTTTTATAGCAGAGGTCAAGTCCACAGGTCAGATTTGGCCCTGTGCCACCCCCACATGGCCTGTGCCAGGATTCAGCCCTGGCCCATGGGCTGGGGGTTGAGCACCCTTGTGCTAATCCTTAAAAAAACAATGGGACCAGTTGATCGTGCCATCACGCTTACTTAAAATAATGTGATTAGTAGAATACCTTGAACAGCTTGGTGAATGAAAGCTGGCTTTCATGATTGCTGACCTTTTGGGTTACACTCGTTGGATCATTCAGTTCACTGATTCCTTTCTCCTTCCACTGACTTGGATCAGGCTGCACTTATCCATTTGAGATGAAGGACGTTTCTCTTCTGGGTCCCCAGGTGGTGGTTATGCTAATGAACTGGTCAAGAAAACATTTGATTCAGGTTTTTTTTAAAACTGCTGTGTTGCAAATAACTCTTATTTGCACTGGAAAAACTGAGTACAGGGGAACAATTGAAATGGTACAACTGAGTCTGAAACTTACTGCTGTTTGAATCCATCGTTCAGCACCTGCTTTAAGGTGAACATGAAACTCTCAGGAATCCTGAGTAGAGAAAAGCTGATGTGACCACCTCAGCAACTGATGAGAGAGCAGCTCTGCTGGTATTCCTCTTCTAGCAGAGTTGAGCAGAGCTCAGTAGCCTGACTTAAATCTTGTGTTGCACTACCAGTGTTCAGTGGGTTGAACTGCACAATTAATATTTGCACCCTCTCTCTAGGAATACACCCTCTCTAAGAGATAAAGGGAGAACAAAGGTTACCAGATCTGGGGTGCCCTTCAATGCTGGTTAAACAGTGTGATCTTGTATTTATCTGACATGCCTTTGATTTGTCCTTGCAGATGGTGACCCTCTTTCAGATGTGGGTTGTTCCTCTTTATTTCACAATGAAGCTGCACTGGTGGCGGTTCCTGGTGATCTGGGTCCTCTTCTCCACCGTCACAGCCTTCGTCACATTCAGAGCCACCCGTAAACCTCTCGTGCAAACAACTCCCAGGTTAGCACGCACTTCTCCTTGTGAATCGCAAGCCCAAGGCTAGAAGCACGCAATCTGCGACAGCAGCTGATTTCTTTCTAACAGAATGATTGTGGTTAAACTTTTCAGTTCAACTCTGGACTTGAGCCATATTCTTGCCTGTGGGAAGAGTCATCCGATAAATCGGGTTAAACACGCCCCTTTAACCATCTTGCTACGCTGCTTGCCAATGGGCCTATCACAAATATTTAATTTTCCCAGAACAGTGCTAATCTGAGTGATTGACTGAAAGCTTGATATATGTCAGTTCTTCTGGGCATGAGGGGGACTCGCCTCCTATTCCCAGTTTAGGACACAGCATTTGCTCCTAGTCTTGAAGGTCAAGATCTAATGGATTTAGAAGTTGTCATGCTGTGGCAATCTAGAGTCATGAGTAGAATAATCATCAGAGGGGGGTTAGGACTGTGAGCTGTTAGCTTCCATCGGGCATGCCAGATCTTACCTCCTTTTCATGCAGACAGCTACATATATCCTAAGATACAGCAAAACTCTCAGGTGTTCTGTGAGACTTCACTACAAGAAACCCTAATGCCTTCATTTTTATACGTCTCTTACAGGCTGGTGTATAAATGGTTTCTGCTAATATACAAGATGAGCTACGCGACGGGAATTGTTGGGTACATGGCTGTAATGTTTACACTCTTTGGTCTTAACTTATTATTCAGGTGAGCAAATCTCTAATGCTTAGCTGCTATCAGCATGGTGAATTGTCAAAGTCCTGTAGATCTGGGTGTTAGCACGGTGTTCCTTTAAAGGATGGTAACTAGAAATAAGTTGTAGCCATGTGATCCGTAAGGCAGGAGGTCAGAGCAACTGTTGGATTCTCTTCTAGCTTCTGAGCAATCACAGGTGACTGTTCAGGTTGCTCCCAAACCAGCACCTGGCTTCCAGTGAGGATGCTCCGGTGTCACACACACAATCCCTTTCTCTTGTGTACAGCGTTTGTCACCACCTTTTTATGCTTTCTCCTCTAATCCTCTTGTGCAGCTCCAGGCCAAATACCAGTAACAGTTGTCCTCTGCCATACTGGGAAAACAGCATCCTGACATTACTCCTGCAGCCAGCTCCCCCAGACCCAGCACTCCAGCTAGAAGTACTTGATGGCTTTTTTTCTTCCTGGGCCTGTACTGATCAGAGTTGATTCACCTGCAGAGGCATGTAGCACTTAGCTGGAAGCCTATTTTGTGTTCTAAAGCTATTTTTAAGTGTAACATGTCCAGGTTTGCTGCTAAGCTTCTTCTGGAAAGTACCAAATAGCACAAAGAGCAATTTCAGCTTAATTCTCAGAATTGGTCTTTACCAGCAAATCTGCATTGCCTCTGCCATGGGGCAGGGAGTGCCCCCAGTAAGCACGTTCCCACTTGCCGCTTAGCAAAAGTCTAAGAAAGTAGGCATTCTTATTGCCTCTGCAAAGTGACCAGGGCGTAGAGTCACATCAGTCAGCTGCACAGGACTGAGCTCCAGCTGTGTGATGCCCTTTGGAGTAAAAGCTGCAGCGAACAGCTGGGCAGCTCATCCTTAATTCAGCAACCTGCTGTGAATTAAGCAGCTTGTGAGCTACCCTCATAGGAACAGTCCAGGATCTCCTGTGTAGTGCAGCCCCGAGCACCTGCTCAGAGTCATGCCCCAGCTTTCTCTCTCAGGCCTGCTTGTTGTTGCACACTCTGCCTTGCCAAACTAGCCGCACTGCCTAATTTTAAGGCTTTGGCATCCTCTGCGTGGGAGCTAGTGAATGTCACATGCATCTCACCAGCTGTCCTGTCTTCACTGCTAGGCACGTCTGTTGCCTCCAGGGGAAAGTGCAGAGACTGCCTGTGTTTTGCGCAGACTGGAATGAATGTGTTCTGCTGCATTAAGATGAAGCTGTTTCCGACAGCTTAGCTGGGGAGACATCCCAGAGGCCTTGAATTATGGACTAGGATTGTGATGTAGCTGTTGCAAATGATTCTGTGAGGAGATTTAAAAACAACAAGCACTTACTTGCTGGCAGGGTTTGTTGGCAGTGGAGTTAATGTGCTGTGAGGCTTTTGCCACGATCATTCTGTTTCTACAGCAGCTGGTTTTGCATGTGCTCGGTGTTAAATGAGATTCCTTTGTCTTTCTTGTAGAATCAAACCAGAAGATGCAATGGATTTTGGCATTTCACTCCTGTTCTACGGGCTTTATTATGGGGTACTAGAGCGGGACTTTGCTGAAATGTGTGCAGACTACATGGCATCGACCATAGGGGTGAGTTGATGCTGGTACCATGTCATGGATCTGTGAATATTCTCGTCTGAGGAGCATTTACTCATCAGAGAACTAACTTTTTTGTTAAGTTTTCCCTTGAAACGGTATTTTTGTTGTAGGAAATGTGTCAGGAATAATGACACAGGGAGAACAGCTCACGCAAGCAGCTGCCTGGGTCAGTTTTCAAAGGGACCTGTTGTCACGGTATTTCGAAGCATGAGTTCCATGCATCTCCCTGCCCCTCAAGGGACCAATGGGTCATTTCTGCCAATGCATGGTCATGGTTCCTGGCGCCTTATTCAAGAACCTCTTCTAAAGAAGGAACAAACTTTTGATTTGTGCTACTTTTGCCCTCCTTCTGACAAGCAGCACTCGCATGCTCAGCTGTTCAGGGTGGTACTCATTACTTCTCCATGTATCTGTTTTACACTGGTGACCCGTAGCACCCTTCCTTCTTAGAATCATAGACTCTTAGAGAAATTGGGCTGGAAGGGACCTTTGGAAGTGACCTAGTGCAGTGTTTCCCAACCAGTGTGCCGTGGCACAATGTTGTGCCATCAGAAATGAAGAGGTGTGCCACAGAATTTTGGAAAATTAGGCATATATTAGAAAAATAAATAAATGAATAAATGGAAATACATTGTTTATATAAGTTACAAATTTCTTTGGACTTGGTGGCCATCTATAAGTATGTAAGGGGTGAATATTGGAAGCTGGGAGAAACTCTTCACTAGAGTGCTCCAGGGGATGACAAAGAACAATGGCCATAAACTGTTGGAGGATAGTTTCAGGTCACATGCAAGGAAGAACTTCTTTATGGTAAGGGTGACCAGAATCTGAAATAGACTTCCCAAGGAGGTGGTGCAGTCCCCAAACTTGAAAGTAGTTAGACCTGGTCCTGCCCAGAGCAGGGGGGTTGGACTCTATGATCTTTCAAGGTCCTTTCTAGCCCTTAATCTCTCTGGTTTCTATGAAATTAGGGGTGGGGGTTGTGCACTGCAGAAATGTTGTTATTAATGCAAGTGTTTTTTGGGCTGGAAAAAGTTGGGAAACGCTGATCTAGTTCAACCCCCTGCCTGAGGCAAGATCATCCCTATCCAAACCATCTAAGTCCTGCCTGAAGGGGAAGCAAAAAGCATTTCTGGATTGGGGGTCTTTGCATACTGTACCATCCAACATCCAATGAATGCTCCAGGAATCTCTATTGGAGGTTAAGGCCAGGTACGGACATTCAAGAAAGCCCTTGGGCAGAATTGATCTAAGTTATGTGGTTTTCTGTAAGCAGTGTAGTTAGACCAGTGGTGAATAGTACATACGTTCTCCCTTTGGTGGGAGGGAGCAAATCTTAGATCAGGTTCTGCCATTTTTAAACCAGTCTGTGCGTGCCAAACTTCTGTTCTATTGCAGGTATAGACCAGTTTCTGACCGATCACTTATACTGGTAAAAATGTAATGTCTGTACTTGGCCTAAGAGAGTAAATCAACTTCAGCAAATCCTCTAAGGTCAACTCTCTTGAACACCAGTTTGCAGGTTTAAGGACTACTGTCATGTGGAAAGGGCAGCCCTCATGCATCATCTTAAGAGCATGAGTCTTTATTGGAGCAGGCTTCTCTTCTCCAGACTCTGAGCAGGCTGCAGGCTAGAGTGGCAGAGCTTGTGAACTGGCACAAGTGTAAGTGAATAAGTGTTTGACTTTCTGCCCAAGGCCAAACCATCACAATTAATGTATGTGTGTGCTTTGGTTTTTTTCTTAGTCCTTCCTCATCATTGCCAAGCTATGGCGGAATATCAAAGTTGTATCAATCCATGGATGGCATGGAGAAAGTAATACCAGAACTAGGGAACATACAAAGAAATTATTGGGGAGCAGGCTTAAAGCAAGCAAAGGGCAGATTTTTCATGCAATTCCCTTGTAGAATTCATTGCCACAGGGTGTTTTTGAGCCTGATAGTTTAATTGGGTTCCAAAGGAGATTGAACAAAGTCATCCGTACTCAGCAAATATTAAATGTGATATGGGGTGCAGCCTCCAAATATGACTTCTTTAGCCTGCGAATGGGCAGGGGACAGATCAGGCTGGACAGGCCCTGCATAAATGCTTTCTCCTTGCCTGCTATGGTGTCACTATGAGGTCGAGGATTCTGGGCAGGGTGGGCCTGTGCACTGACCAGTATGGCAGCTCTGTTCTGTCTGCATGTGTTTACTCCTTGGCCACTCAGCCATAAAGCCTCTCCGGATGCTGTTCAGACTTGTGGTTCCTAACCCAGGTCACTGCCATGCTCAGGTAACTTAAGTCACTTGGGTACTAGAAAGGGAGTAGCCTCATTGAGTACTGGCACAGCACTCTGCTTAATGTGGTTATGCTTCTTCCAATACCTTAGCTCTTGATTGTGTAAAGGTAGCTCTGGTCTCTGCAGTGCTGCCTTGTGCCTTGTATGTGTACCCCATTGACTTCAGTGGAGTGTTGATGATATCTGGTTACGTCTCTGATTTGTTTAAATACTGCACTTTTGAGCCACTTGTCTTCATTGCGGCATACAGCGTGCTCAACTTGTGCATGTCAGAGAGGTGGGGAGCTGGCTTACTGTGGAATGGAGTGCCAGCCGAGCTGATCACCTTGTAACAAACTCCACTTATCTGCATATCAGTTAAGGACCCAGGGACTTTGCATCTCCCTGTCTGTTTTGCATAGTAATAGTACTCTAATCAAGTGGCAACCAACATGGGTTCATTAGAGGCAGGTCCTGTCAGACCAGCCTGGTGGCCTTCTATGACCAGGTCACAAAAACCATAGACGTAGGTGTAGTAGTGGACATAGTCTTTTTGGACTTTAGGAGGACCTTTGACACTGTCTCTCACCCCGTTCTCATCAAAAAACTAGTGGACTGTGGCGTTGACACCTACACAGTCAAATGGATCACTAGCAGCCCTCTAGTCAACACCCAGAGAGTGGTGGTGGACAGGTCATTTTCGACCTGGAGGGATGTGGGCAGTGGGGTCCCCCAGGGCTCAGTCCTCAGGCCCAC
>NW_017728906.1:199072532-199094146 GCF_001723895.1 Crocodylus porosus | reverse complement strand
AGCCTGGATCGCCCTCCTGTCCTCCAGTGTGGAAGCTTCACCTCAGAGTTTGGCCACTGACACCAATGTCCACATCATTAATGAAAATGTTGAATAGTGTTGGCCCAAGGACAGAGCCTTGGGGGACCCCACTGGTCACAGGGTACCATGATGATTGACTTCTGTCAACCACCACCCTCTGGGTCCGACCACAGAGCCAATTACCCAGCCAGGGGATCGTGGTGAAGCCGAGGCCACAGTTGACCAGTTTTTCCAAGAGGTGATCATGGGATACCAGATCAAAAGCTTTTTTAAAGTTGAGATATATGACATCAATCTCTTCTCCCATGTCCAGGTGATAAGTTACCTGGTTGTAAAAGGAAATAAGATTGTCAAGCAAGACCTACCCACAACAAACCTGTGCTGGCTATCCCTCAGGATGTTGCCATTGGCCAGTCTATTAAGAATGGCCTCTTTAATAATCTTTTCTAGGACTTTCCCTGGGACAGAGGTCAGGCTGATGGGGCTGTAGTTTGCCAGATCCACTTTCCTCCCATTCTTAAAGATAGGCACCACACTGGCCTTCTTCTAATCTTTGGGCACTTCACCAGAGCACCAGGAGCTCTCGAAGATCTGTGCCAGGGGTTGAGCTATGATGCTTTCCAGGTCCTTGAGCACCCTGGGGTGTAAACTGTCAGGGCCAACTGACTTGGAGGTGTCCAGCCTCTTAAGGTGTTCCTTCATAAGGTCAGCATTGATGGAGGGTAAGGAATCACCCTCACCCAGGCATTCCTGTCCCATAATGGGGAGGGGCGCCCCTTGGGACTGGTGAAAAACTGATGCAAAGTACCCATTTAGTAAGTTGGCTTTTTCCTGGACATCGCTTTTCAGTTGTCCTATCCGGTTCAGCAGGGGTCCAGTGTTGCCCTTGTTTTTCCTCCAGCTCCCCACATATCTAAAAAAGGACTTATTGTCCTTGATACCTGTAGCTAGTTGGAGTTCCATCGCAGCCTTGGCTTTCCTGGTTTCCTCCCTGCAGGTCGGGACCATTCCTCTTGGAGGTGGATCCAGTCCTCCATCCTTTGTAGGTCTTTCTTTTTAGATGCAGGAGGTCCACTGGTTCCCTGCCGAGCCAAGGGGGCCACTGTGCCCTTTTGCTGCCTTTCCTTCAAGACAGAATAGACTTTGCTTGTGCATCCAGGATTGCTCCCTTGAGGAGCAAGCACTTGTCCTGAACTCCTCTCCCCTTTGGGTTGTGGTCCCTTAGGGCCTCACTGACAAGGTTCCTGAGCTTGTCAGCTTTCCTGAAGTTGAGGACTTCTGTATTGCTGACTGACTTGCCAGCTTTACGGTGGATGGTGAAGATGACCAGCAACCTCCTATGTCTCGTTTATCAGCATCCCCATGCATCAAAACAGGTTGAATGAGCTTTATTTCAAGCACTTCTGCCACCATTTTCAAGTGTGGGGACACTGATAAACGAGACGCTGTGGTGTTTTAATTACAGTGGCTCTTGGAACTGCTCTAATTAAAGCGTCACTTCCTGCCCCTCCATCCCCAAGCACATGTAAAGTGCTAGTGACTAAGTGAGACTTAAGAAAATCCTGGCATCTGGTTGATTCATAGATTCATAGACATCTGAAAGGGACCTTGCAAGATCATTGAGTCCGGCCCCACCGCCATAGGCAGGAAGTCTGCTGGGGTCAAATGACCCCCACAAAATAAGCATCCGAACGCCATTTAAATGAGTCCAGAGCAGGTGCCTGCACCACCTCTGGGGTGAGTTTGTTCCAGATGCTTAGTGTTGAGCAATGAAAGAGATATAAGGATTGTTGTAAAAACAGTCCTCCATTACTATGGCACCAGTGTTCAAAGCTGGGGGGGAAAAGCCCATAAATGCAAGACACAGGCACATCAGTTCATCATCCTTTGTTTCATGTCCTTGTGACAACGTATTTCACAGAATTTGCAGATCTCACTTGGAATCCAACAGACAACACACACCATGAGTGCTTCTGCTCTGGTCTCAGATTTGCTACCTCTGGGCTATGAATTGTGCACCTTAGTACCCACACCACCCCAGGAGTATCAACACATCAGGGATGCATCGACAAAGGAAGTCTTAATGTCAAGAACAACCGTTTTAGTCCACATCATCTATCCTGCCTGTCACCATGCATTTCAAGTAAAAATCAGGTTTATCAGCCACCAGAGAACCCATTACTGAACATCTCGGCCATGAGTTGAAATATAGTCTTCCTTGAATATAAAACACAATCACAAAAAAAATCATACCAATATCCAGGTAATGCTATATTATTCTTGAAAACCCTTTATACACATCAACTAATTCATTTTCACAAAACTCTACAAAGTAGGCAGGGTTGTTGGTTGCAGCTGTCTTGGTCTAAGGACACAGGCAGGCAAGGTTTTTTGGGTAGATGTGATGTCTTTTATTAGATCAACTAAAGGGTTGGAAAAAAGTATTTATTATCACCATGTTGGAGGGGCTGGGGTGTTCTTTTAGGCACAAGGGTCCCAGGAACAGGTGAAATGCAAGTGTTTTTTATCCAAAACTCATCATTTTATCTGGTATTTAGCTTAGGTTGTCTCTGCTTCTTTCCCAGACCTGAGGAAGGAGGGCACTTTGTGTTCAAAAGCTTATCTAACATCTCTCCCAGCTGTACAGTTGGTCCAATAAGAGATGTCAGCAAAGAGCAAAACAGAACCAATCCCCACCCCTCCCCAGCCTCTTGCTGCTTGCATTATTTTAGAGGCAGGAAAACTTAAGCCTGTGTCTGCACCAGAGAACTGAACTGTTGCTACTGGAACCAGTCATACTGTACTGATTTTGGCTTAGTAGTTCAATGCCTTCACGCTAGTTATGTTGACCCATGTTCTGAATTACTGCAAGCTCTGACCTGCCTCTCGACTAGCACTGCTCTGTACTGTTCCAGTTGGGCAAGTGTAGCAGCAAGGGATTCTGGGCGAGTTTGAAAGGGCCTGGATGCCCTGAAAGACAGTAGTCTAGCAAATTGGACTGTTTTTTACTCTTTGGAAAGCTGCTCTAATCCAATGCCATTCAACCAGAATAGAGCATTGGTGCTACCCCACCTGTTGAATACCTGCCTTTCTCATAGTATACGAGGTCTTGTCCACAACAGAGGATTTAACCTCGTGCTGTAGTATTCATACATAATTGGGTTAACTGTCATGTATCCATATTAGCCAGAATGAGTCAGTTTAATTCATGCTCACGTGCATACTGGTGCTCTTGTAAACCTTCTAGGTGCAATACCTCCAGTGTGCTGATCTCAAGATTTCTGGATAAGCTCTCAGAACAAACAATACAACATGCACTAGCCAAACCGTTTCAGCTTGTTGGCATGATCAGTGGCATCCCTCTGGTTCAGGATGAATTGGTTCAATTTTATCTGGTTCTTAAACCTGCTGGCAGGTTTTCTGTTTTCACTGGTGATTAAACCATTGAAACACCACTTGTCGACTGTCTGGGGCATGTTTAACCATGGTATATAAGCATTCTGGGAGCTATCGCTGGTTTAATTTCTCTAGCACAGACCATGCCAATGTGGCTGGCTGAAGGCCACAGAGGGAGTGAGAGGCAGGGCATGATTAAAAATGAACGTGGTCATTCACAGTCCTGTCCAAACCAATAAACCATGAAGCTCTCTAAATAAGTTGCATTGAAATTACATGTTAAAGAAAAGCTGATCCCACTGGAAAATATTAAACTATGTAATTCTCCCACCATACACTGAAACTATCAAAGCATAATAGTTAATCCCAATGCATAACAGCTAATCCCAAAAGTAGATAATGGCTTTTCCTATTTACCATAGGAATTTCTGCAAGGCATTGTTTGGAAAGAATCTGGAAGGTGCTAGCGGTATGTTGTCATTGGTACAAGCAGTAACAGCATCCAAGAGGACAAAGCATGGAAATGAGCATTGCTATGGGAGGAAATTTTAGAGAAACGTTGCACCCATTTTGATCAGCACAACATTCAAGCAGTTTCCAGCGAACAAAATTCACGTTTGCATCATGAACAAGTGTAAGATCTATGCAATGCATCAGTCACATGCAAACTCTCAGGTATATAGTTCAAAGACTCTTAATCTTCATGGCATCCCAGGAATTTACAACCTCTTGATCCCTGAGAACACACCTGGGGGAACATTCTTGTCCATTCCCTAATCTAGCCATGAACTATATCCCGTGCTGCTCTTTGGGATTTGTAAATGAAATGTCAGTCTTTATTATTAAATCCAGTGAACTTAATGACCAGAGTTACATATATCCAGCAAATGAATTTAATAATGATTTATATTCATAGTGCAACTTTTGCCCTGGAGGGTCTTTAATGACTACAGATTGTCAGCTTCTCAGTTTTACATCAGATTCAAAACAGCACCTAGTCCCCATATGCCTTGTTGGAGCAAAGTTTCCAAGTGGAGAGTACTGTGTATTCAGGTTCTGATTCAGTCAGCTACAAAAAAACCCCAACCTTAGGAAGATACAAAGCCCTACTGATGCAGGACTGCTTGCCTGCTTAAAGAAGCAATTCTCAACCCTGGGGTGCTGTGAGAGATCCTTTTAAAGATGTTACGTGGGGACTCTGGAACATTACCATTGCTAGGTGTGTAAACACCTACACATGATTCACAAAATAAACCCAGAGATTTCAAATAGGAATCCATGGTGTCAAAACCATTCTGACCTGTTGGGAGCTTTCAACAGAAGAATTGCTTTATTACTTTCTATATTTAAAAAAAAGGAGTGAAAGCAAAGAGCTGGCATTTTGCAAGGGGAGCTTTGAGTCTAATGAGGGGTACCTTCAGTTGAGCACCACTGGTTTAATGCTATACACACATGCTGAACTACTTTTCTGGCTCCAGACTTTAATCTCCCTTATCATTATCTGAAGTACCTGGCCTTCCCTTTCCAGTCTCCTTATACAGTACTACCCTGTTCTGAATCAACATTTTCCAGACTTCTAGCCAAATGAATACAGTCCTGAGCCGATAAGCAGGTGAACAGATGTTCACTTTTGATTCTAGAAAGGCAGCCATCTGCCTGCAGTGGCCCGGGCCAGAAGCTAGGGGGAGCTACAACATGCCTCCCTGCTTGGCTGAAGCAGACAGCTTTAGCCAAGGGTAGCCTGCCCACCCTGTGGGGCGGGGATGGAGGTTGTGGGGGAGGTACAAAGCATCCTGGGATGCTGGGGGACTGTGAGTTAACTTGAATCTGGAGGGGATCTGGGGCAGAAGTTCAATAAACCAATTTAATTTAAACCAGTTAAGTCTGATACTACATCCACACATCCATCCAGGTTTATCTTAAATCTGTTTCATCGATTGTGAAAGCATTTTATGTGCACTGAACTTCTGTTGTATTATGGATTACTTATACCAGTTTATGTGTGATTTCTGTCCCTAGCCCAGATGTTCAGAACTCTGCTTGTCCTATTCCATGAGCAGATGCATCTGTACATTCATGTGCCTAAATTGCACAAGCAGTTGCAGTAACCTCACATCTTGGAATAAAATGTGTGCACAAAGGGGTAATTCTGTATGCGATCCCCTACACAGTAATTATTTTATCCATCAGTGAAACAGTTGCTTTCTAGTGAAGCGTCGCCCACACCAATGTCATACAACATTTTAGAGACAGGAAATGAAGAATATCAGATCTAACTGAATCTGTGGGCAGAGAATTAAAGGTACAACTGGAATTTAGCTAAAACACTAGCATTACCACATCTGATCTTGCAAAAAAATGCAGTGGGATGTAAATAATGGCCTGTGGTTGGCAACCCCACAGAACCCTCTGATTGCTCTGCTTTCAACATGGTGTCAACTAACTGATCAATTAATGGCTCCGAAAAAGACCATACATAATAGATCCCTAACACCACTTCTGGCTAACTTCAGTGCTCCATCATCGAATTTGCCTGAGTAGTTTTTAAGACATGAAATATATTTTCTTCTGTAGAATGGTATAGTCTATTCCATTAAAAATGCTACTTATAATTCTTTTAACAATCATTCTAATTCTTTCCTGGCTTTGTTTTCCAAAAAGTGACTAGAAGAAATGGTTTCTGGCCAGGCTTATGACTAAAGTGAATAGCTTTCTTATCAGGGAGATTTTGTGAGCTTAAATTTTCTACAAACACATGACACATAAGCTTGTTAAGCATTTCCATCCCCTGCCTGAAAGTCATATGATTATTTTGTAAACATATTTGGTGTTGCAATACATTGCATTTGTGTGAAAGCAGGACTGAGGATTTGGGAATGAAGTTGCAAGTGCTGCATATCTATGGATTTGATAAAATCAGATCAAGAACTGGCACTGCCTCCTTTCTTAATTTAGCCATTTCCAGGATCATCAAACATACATGAGTGGATAACAATCAACTTCCCTGTTTGGTTGAAATTTAGAATTACACTTTGCTAAGACTTCAACCCTTTACAAAGGCTCCTATGTAAAGTCAAATATATGGCCAAGATTTTCAGTACTGTGCTATCAAGTTTTGTTAATTATTTAGGTGCCTTCTGAGTGGCTGGTATTTTACAAAACATAGAAGAAGACACAGTCCTTGCTCAAGGAGATTTACAAGTGCTATGATTAAATGTATTCATAATGTATTCTTGCTATTTTAGTTTACAGTCTACCAAGCCATATCTAATCTTAAGTTCATGATTTTAAGGCCAGAAGAGAGAATTGTTATGTAGGTGGTCAAACAAGAAAATCACAAGACATGAAATACCTCTGTATTCATTTTTCTTCAAGTCCAGTAGCTATGTACAATACATGGGGGCAGACTTGATCTGTCAAAAGTCATTAAATTAATGGGTAAGGCTGAAACTCCATCTTCAGCTCATTTCAGTATTACAGGTAATATGGCATCTTATGTATTGACTGTTTTGGAGCCTGCAGCAACACACTCTTTGACCAAATGAGGTAGCAAAGGGCAGAGTCTTTGAATTATACAGCCAGCTGTTTCAATCGTGTCACAGGTTTTGTATTGCTGGGTGTATTTCTTAGGCTCCTGCTTCCAGAATAAAAAGAAACTAAGCCCAATGAAGTCAGAAGAATTCCCATCACGAAGTTCTTATTTCTGGATATGTTAACTTATTGTTAATAATATCCCATTGTTTTCCTGTTCAAATATTTTATCAGTTTTCCTTTCAACATACAGGTAACCCCCGCTTAGCGCTTTTAATTGGTTCCTGAAAAAACGAGTGTTAAGCGAAACTAGTGTTAAGTGAAACCAAAAGTTTTTGATGACCCAAGATGGTGACTGCAAGTGTTTTTAATGACCTAAGATAGTGACTGCGAATGTTATAATGAAATGCACTGAACGCTAAGTGGAATCAGGTATCAATTTAAAACGAGCGTTATAGCAAAATAGCACTAAGCAAAACAGCGTTAAGCGGGGTTGCCTGTATTTCATAGATTTCATAGACATTAGGGCTGGAAGGGACCTCGGGAGATCATCGAGTCCGGCCCCCTGCCCAAAGGGCAGGAAGTCAGCTGGGGTCATAAATGGGTTAGAGGTAGTTAGTTGTGTTAGTCTTAAGTCAGTCAGGAGGTATGGTAGATCTTAGAGACTAAATGAATCAGAGGTGCATGCGGAGATCATAAATCAAATGCCAAAGATGCTGGGCTTGCTATCTATGTCAGCAAGGCATCAATAAATCTCAGGAAGATATGGCTAGGGACTGACAATGTGGAAAAGGTATAGAAATTTAAATATTTAGGAACAATAATTGCTGAGGACAATCAAATGGCTGAAGAATACGTGGCAAGAATGTGCAGTGCTCGTATATGCTTGTTGAGCCTGGATTAAACCTTAAGAAATCTTAACATCCAGCTTCACAGTACAATTGTTCAATCTGTGCTTTACTATGGATATGAATCCTGAATGCTTGACAAAGGCAAATAGAAAAAGGCTGTGAGCACTTGATAGAAAAGTACTTCCAGAAAATATTTGGTGCAGTGCAAGCAAAAAGCACATAGAAGAGAAGATGTGATCAAGAGCTTGCAGAGCTTTACAAAAGATTGGATGTCCTGAGCAAGACAGGAACGCAGAGAACAACATGGGCAGGGCACATAGCAAGAAGCGATGAGAGAAGACATGTGAGGAGGGTTTTGGATGCTGCAGCGGAGAGTATCAGACCTTGAGGCAGACCAAGGCAATGATGGGAAGTGAATGTAAGAAGTGATAGGCATGGGCTAGGTGAAGATATACCAAGGTGGAAGGAAACAGTGTAAGATGAGAGGAGATTGAAAGCTGTAGACATATGCCTGGGAGACCAGAGGGCCCTACTACACGCTCAAATTAAAGTTGGATAGAAACCACCTATAGAGTTGACACACATTTTCAAGCACTAACTTTGTAGTTAGTTGGCTCTTTTTACAGCTGGAGTCATTTTGAGCACGTGATGATTACTTTGCATGTGTGGCTGGTATAAATGTATGGCCTGATTAACCAGTGAATTGTGTGGTAATTGCTTTGCGTGAGTGGCCACTCTTACTTTGCCCCCAGGGCTGGTCTAAATGGATTCCATGATTCACCAGTGAGTGGCTATGGCGCCCCCTGCTGGCGCTGTGAGTACATTCCTGCTCCGTGGTCTGGGTCCCCCAACTTTCCCGCCATGACTTGATGGAAAATGTAAAGAAGAAGGGGTTCGGTGGTGTTCCTTCCCCCTGGACCCGAAAACGGGATACTCACGGGTTCGCCGCAGTGGTTCTCAGGGCTCTGCCTTGCCTACACCCCGTCCACTTGCCAGCCACTTAGGTCTTTGTGCCGCTGCCCCGACTCAGAGTTATGGCTCACGTGTTACCCTCAGGGGGCAGCTGCCTCCACAGCTGTGGGTACAGCACAGGATTAGTGAATCACCTTGACCACCCTGATCCCTATGCTGACCCTGAGGCCTAGGATGCTGATGTCAGGGTCTGACTATATAGAGTCGCCACAATGCTGTAATAAATGCAGCGTGCAGCCAGAGAGAAAGACGGAGAGATGCTTTGTGAGGTGGCTTATGTTACGCACCTCTGATTCAGTTAGCCTCTAAGGTGCGCCTCTAGCCTGCCTTTCAGTACTCCCCATTTGAAAACCAGAACCAAGAAAGCCTGTTATACTGGAGGTGAGAATAAAAAATAAGAATACAGGTGATAATCAAGGACAACCTTAACTCTGCCCCTGGCCCAATGCCTGCTGGGAGCAGGCCTCTTCCAGGCCCCAGTGCACACTGGGAGCAGGCCTCTTTAACACTGCAGTGTATGCCGCCAACAGGCACTTTCAATGCCCCAGTGCACGGTGGGAATACCCAGTGCATGCTGTGAGCAGGTCCCTTCAAGACCGCAGTGCTTGCCGGGAGCAGTCCGTTCCCGAGGGAATCCTGGCCCCCGTGCCGGTGAGATCATTCAGGGGCTGGCGCGCAGGGCATGATGGGAGCGCTCGCCGGCCAGGCCCGGCTGCCCGCGCTCCTCCGTTGCCATGGCGACGGCACCCCCGCCCTCCTCTCCGCAAACGCTCGCGCTCGGAGGCACGTGACCAAAACAGTTCCCCACGTGACGGGGTGCCTGCCCATCACAGCCCCGCGGGCCAATCCGAGCCAGTTTCCGTCTTTCTGATGCCGCCCACAAGGAGCGGCTCAGCCAATCCAGAAGCCGGTGGGGGCGGGCTCCTTTCGGCGGTTCGACAAAGCCCGTTGAGAGCCCCTGCGATGGGCGCCCTGCGCCGCCAATGGCCGTCCTGCTCGGCGGCTCGGAGTCCCGCCTCTCCTCCTGCGGGGCCAATGGGCGGGCCGCGCACCCCGCCCCGCCCTCCTTCCTGAGCACTGCGGTAATATGGCTCCGCCAGCGGTGTCTCGGCCCGGTGTCGGCGCCGGCCGCCATTAACCCCCGCCTGCCCGGGCGGCCCTGAGGGGCGGGGGCGGCCCTGATGCGCAGGCGCTGCCGGGCCGCTGCTTGCCACCGCCATGAGCTCGGCCGCTGGCCCCGCCAACCGCGCCTGGCACGTGGAGCTACCCTCGCAGCAGGTAGCGGGGCTGGGCGGGCGCTGGGGGCTGGGGCAATGGGGTAAGGATAATGGTGTTCTTGTAGGGCGTGGGGCTAATGGGGCGGCTGTAGGGCAGGCTAATGGGGCAGGCTCATGTGGCAGCGGGGCAGAGTAAGGCTAATGGGGTGCCTATGCGGCAGGCTTGTGTGGTGGCTATGGGGCAGGCTAATGGGGTGCCCATGGGGCAGGGTAAGGCTAATGGAGTGTGGTGAGACAAGCTAACGGGGCGGGGAGCGGCGAGCTGCCTGCGGGGTTGGGTTGTCTCTGGGGGATGGGAGGGTCTTTGCCCCTTGGAGATGACAGTACTCTGTATGTGGCGGGGGTAGCGTTGAGTTGCAGTCCCTGGGTCCCCTGTTTGCCTCGAAGGTGACGGACTCTTTGTGGGGCTCGAGCAAATCCGACCCTTTCCCTTCCCTTTTGTGTGGGGGGGGGGGAGCAGCGCAGTAGTGCAATGCTGCTTTTCATCATAGGGAGAGCGTCTAGACGCTGCCTGGCCTTTATCCCTGCCAAAGGTTGACCAGTGCCTCTGTTTGCTGAGCTGGTTGTCGAGTTCACTGGGCGAAGGTCCTCTTTTTACGAGTGAGTGAGCTCTAAAAGCAAGGTTAAGTAAGGAGGCCTGACCTTTCTGTTGTAAGCACATAAATGCGGAGCAGCGTGTATTTTTTTAACTAAGACTGTGCTTTTCCCTCTCTGACGCAGCTTCTGTATTTAATGAATAGTAGGACGGCTGCAGAAGGATGGTAGAGGCCAAATTTCAAAGCTCTCCTTTGTTGATCTGTCTTTAGTGAGTGAAGATTGCCCTTTGATTTGAAGCTACTTCTGAATTGAGTGTTTCTGTTCGCACAGTCGATGCCATTGACAAATAAAGTGGAAGAGGCAGCTGGATTACTTCACTTTCTGGTGCTTGTGAAGGCCGTAGGTACCGAGATACCATTCAGGGAAGTTCAGTAGGAATGAAAAGATAACCAGCCCTAGCGTATAATTACTTTGTACTGAGTGGTCTGGCAGAAGCCGAAGGAAAAGACAGGGAGACTTGGGTGTGAACATAACAAAAATGATGACCCTACCCTGAGACTGAACATGGCCTTCTCCTCTGGAGATAGGTGCCTGAATAAGAGAGATTTATGGGAGGGACTAGCACCCCTTTGCAAGTTAAGTGGCTTTAGATGTTCCTCCTTGTAAATCGATTCCACCCCCTTCTGGCTTAGTGGCAGAACTAAGTAAATCCTTCAAAATTGTTGATTATTTTGGTGGGAAATTCCCCCCTCCCTCCTTTCCAATTAACTTATACTTGTGTCATGTATTTGCTTTCTAGGAGCAGAAATGACAATGCTTTTAAGGAAACATTGTGCAATATTCACAGCAAAAACAATATTTGAAGCAAATATTGGGTAATACTCACAGGCAGATAGGGGTTGGGAAACGGATTTATGCCAGAAACCAGATAACACGTTATGCTTTTCCACTTGGATCACATGGGCCTAGAAATATGCCCCTTTGTTTAATCAGGTACTTGGAGGGCTCAGATTATGAGGGGTATTATTCACTGGTGTGTTTGGCCTAACAGCTAGTTAAAGTATTGGAAGAGTAGCAACTACAAGGGAAAGAGAGGGCTGTAATGTAGAAGCCAAAGCTGATGGTTTGAAGGCAGAAGCTAAATGACTCGCTTAAGGAATTTGGTAACGGAGCTTGGAACTGAATCTGAGCTCCTGAATCCTGGTTCAGAGTCTTAATCGTAATATCCAGTGTAAAAAAATTCTTATGTTTCCATCACAAAAATGCCAATAGTTGTAATAAGCAAAAGTGATGAAGCTTGTAAACCTCAGTTTTTTTTTTGGTAGGTAGGTGAAGAAGAATTTTTTTCTTGATGTCTAATCACAATTTTGAAATGCAAAACTCTAAAAGGCTTGGTTCAGAAATGAGACCTTTTATTAGCCCCACTAAGAAATCACGCAAAAATTCCGATTTCTGAGCGGGTTTAATAAAAGGTCTCATCTCTGAACCAAGAGTTTTTTAGAGTTTTGCATTTCTTTTTGTCTCAGACCAACATGGCTACCAAATACACTGCTAATCACAATTTTGCAATCTAGATCTAAATCTCATCCAGCTTCTCGTGGTTCTGTTGGCTCCATCTCGGTGAGAAATAAGGTGGAAACCACCCTCTTGGTGAGAAATAAGGTGGAAAAGGCTTTCTGACTGATGGGAGATATTTGACTGCTTTGAGTGCAGTACAGTAGTATTCAGGGCAATAGTCTCTCACCTGCTTGCACCTGATTCATGTTCCAGGACTTTGGTGCTACTCGTGTGCTCAGTGCTACACTTTTATTGTAAAGACAAGAGAAGTGGTAATCTGACTCATGGCTATTAATCTTGGGAAAGAATAAATGGCTCAAATTGCATCACTGACTGACTGAGCACGTGAGGATGTCCTTTGTGTTTAGTCTGCTTTCCTGCCATTTGTTAGGGAAGGCACAAAAAAGTCCCTAATAATACGTAGCTGCGCGAGTAACAAAACAAAGCATCCAGAGTCAGTCATATTACAGTCAAGTGATCTGTTGAACGTTTCTGTACTAATTAGTGGTTCTTGATCAAAAGGGATGTTGCATGTTGTTATTTAGAGGCAGGAAAACCCCATTTTCACAGTTACTTCTAGCCTTTCTAGCTCACTTCTTTTCCTGCTGAAACTGAAGAGAGGTCTGTTACTGATTTCAGTATGGAAAGATTGGAAACGTTAATGAATTGTGAGATGCTAGCCGAAGGCTTGCAATTTTTTTTCTTTGATTCATTTTCTGGTAGTGTCATCAGCTACAGTAACGTGTAACTTGTAGTAAATGATTCTCTCTTATACAACTCTGTTGAAGGATTGTGGTCAACCTAATGTTGGAGTTTCTGTTTTTTTTTTAAGTAACAACAATTACTGTAAAAGAAATATTAAATAGCTTTACTTTTATCATTTTTTTTTTTTTTTAAGTCTGTACATTGGTGTATAGTGTGGTCTATCTTGTGTGTGTTTTTTTTGTGGGGGGCGTCTATGTAAAGTGGAGAGAGAAACATATATATATATATATTTTTTTTTTTTTTTGAAGGGGTCATAGTTTTTCTAAGTCTCTCTGCCTGTTTTCATGGTTTTGAAGAGGGGTGGTTGTTCATATTTTGGAAGGTGTCATCAGTGTAGTGGGTGAGTGTTCCTCCAGTGTGCTGGAGCAGTTTAGCACCTACAGGTGCACTGCTGAGGCTTTTAACCTGAAGCGGTGGTTCTCACCCTCATTGGCTTGGAAGCACCCCTCCATCAGCCTTGTAAAAAGAGTGGCAGCCAATTTCAAAAACTTAATTTATATATGACAATACTTAACTTCTTGCTGTGGAGGGAAGGGATTGGTCAGGCAGGGACAGGTCTGAGCTTTCATTTATCTGCATATCCCCTTGCACCTCTTGGCACCCTTCAAAAGAGCTTTCAGCACCCCAGGGTGCCACAGTGCCCTGGTTGAGAAGGGGTTTACTCTAAATCAGCACTAGCTCTTAACTTTGTGCCAGAGCCACCAGCTTCAAGTTGGTGTTTCTTGAATTCTGTTGTCATTTCTCTAGTCAGTTGTATAATGAACAAAGAAACAAACAACAGAGGGGGTTTGCAGTAGGGTTCAACATATGTGCTGCATGTGCAGAATTGTAGTGCATAATTAAGAAATGTCCTAAACTACTTTCTAGGATGAGATCTGGAGGTGTCCTCACTGAAAAGTGGAAACTACCAAGTCTCTAATCATCAGAGTAGAAAATGGCATGCATTTGATCACTTTATAAAAGAAGTTACATGACATGGTTGCCTGCAGGAACAAGAGGCTGAATTCTTTGGCCCAGAAATTTGTTTCCAGTCCTATGTTCTGAACTGGTGGTGAGCAAGAGATTTGATTCCTTCCCTTGTCTTGCAAAGGGACGTGAGAAGCACACTTTGTCTGTTGTGTCATGTTAGACCCCAACATGTTAAGTTATGTGTATGCACTCCATGAGCCTTTTGGGATTCACTTCTGGTTCCAAGATTGCTGAGGGCATTAAACCTGAAGCATATACTTATTGAACTATTCCCTGGAATCTTGGGTTCAAACAACGTATAATAAAGGTTATGTTAATCTATTAAAGCTACTGCTGAAATGCAACACACTTGAGTCTGTGTTCTCCTGAATTATAGTTTTCCCTCTGCCTTTTAAGTTTAAATAATTGGTTGGGTTTACATGTATTACTAGCCGACTCTAAAAATCTGTTAGGCAGATGACAAAAATGCAAGTGTATTGTTTAACCTGAAGGCTGTACAGTTTAAAGTTGGATGTGATTCCTTAAGGAGGTGTAAAGAATAGATGACAACGTTAAGAAAAGAGTAGTTTTATCAAGGGTTAATATTTCACAGCTATTCTTTTTAGATGGATAATATGATCAACTTTACTTCCCTTATAATTGGATTGGCAGAAAAGTTCTTAAGGAGTTGAATGAGGGGAGTTTGTGGGTTGGCCAGTTAAATTTTGGGGATGCTTTATTAGCATGAATGAAAGGTTCTCTACTTTTCCATGCTGTCCCTACTTGGGAGCAAGTCTGTAATGTGCTCTTCATGCCTGTCTAAGAGAGAGCTGATGGATAAGGGAGTCTCTGTGTTGTAAGTCACATAACAATTTTGTTGTCCCCTGGTAAAAATAGATGATAGTCTTGGCTTTCTACTAGTGCGGGGACAGAATAGCTTTTGTATGAAAGAGGAAGTAGGACTAAATCCTGGAGGGGAAGACCGAGTGAAAAAGGAAGTTCCATATTTAAATAGTTTTCAATTCTCTTCAGCTTGGTCTGCACTTTGAAGGTTTTAGTGGTGTAGGTATTGCAGAAGAAAATAGCTGCCTTCACTAAAACATCCCTATCAGTCAGAGCTTGGGTGTGGCTATAGTTTCATCAGTGTAGCCTGTATTGGGATCACTCTTGCTCTCTGGGAATGCCGTTTCGTATTGGTACAGAGCAGTCTTTTATACTCACAAAGCTACATCTGTGTTAGGAGATTATAGCTATTAATCTAGCTCTTAATGCTGCTTGTTTCAGTTGGGGCTAGAAACTTTGTGTACCCTGTTGTGCTGTATCAGTTGGGTGCATATAATTAGCTATAAGCTAATTGTTAGTATCATTGGATGTCTTAAGATGCCTGCTAGTTTGAGATGCTCTTTGGATGGAATAGATTTCATAGACATTTGGGCTGGAAGGGACCCCAGAGGATCACTGAGTCCAGCCCCCTGCCCAGGGGCAGGAAGTTGGCAGGGATCATAGGATCCCAGCAAGATAAAGTGTCTTGAAGGCGTTCAAAGTAGGTGCTTGAACCACCTCTGGCAGCAGTCTATTCCAAACTTTGGTGGCTCGGACAGTAGAGAAGTTCATCCTTATGTCCAACCTGAAACAGTCGCAGAGGAGTTTGTGACTGTTCGACCTTGTCATCCCTTGGGGCACTTTGGTGAACAGGCGTTCCCTCACACCTAATAAACTTATAGGTGGCCACCAGATCACCCCTGAGCCTGCACTTTTCCAGGCTGAAGAGTCCCATGGCTCTCAGCCTGTCATCGTAAAGTCTGTTTTCCTGACCTCTGATCATGCACGTGGCTCTCCTCTGAACTCTCTCAAGCTTCTCCACATCCTTTTTGAATTGTGGAGCCCGAAACTGGACGCAGTGCTCCAGCTGCGGCCTCACCAAGGCCAAGTACAACGGGAGGATGATGTCTTGGGATTTGCTTGAGAAGCGTCTATGGATGCAAGCCAGCATTTTGCTCACTTTACTAGCTGCAGCATCACATTGAAGGCTCTCGTACATCTTGTGGTCAATCATGACCCCCAAGTCTCTTTCATCTGTAGTGCTAACCGGAGTAGCGCTGCCAAGCCTATAAGGATGCTGCAGGTTTTTCCTCCCAAGGTGGAGAACCTTGCATTTTTTGGTGTTGAACACCATCAGGTTCTCATCTGCTCATTGAATGAGCCTGTCAAGAACTGCCTGGATCACCCCTCGTCCTTGGATGTGGATGCTTTATCCCAGAGTTTGGTGTCATCGGCGAACTTGGCCAGTCCACTTTTGACACTATGGTTTACATCATCAGTGAAGATGTTAAAAAGTAAGGGCCCTCAGACAGAGCCCTGAGGGACCCCACTGGTCACAGGGCACCACGACGATTGACTTCTGTAAACCACCACCTTCTGGGTTCTGCTGCGGAGGCAATTCCCCAGCCAGTGGATCGTGGTGAAGTCGAGGCTGAAGTTATCCAGTTTAGCTGAGAGGTGATCGTGGGATACCAGATCAAAGGCTTTTCTGAAGTCAAGATATATGACATCAATCTCTTCCCCCTTGTCCAGGTGGTAGGTCGCCTGGTCGTAAAAGGAAATGGGATTGGTCAAGCAAGACCTACCCGCAACAAACCTGTGCTGGCTATCCCTCAGGATATTGCCTTCAGCTAGCCTGTATAGGATGGCCTCTTTGATAATCTTTTCCAGGACCTTCCCCAGGATAGAGGTCAGGCTGATGAGTCTGTAGCTTGCTGGATCCACTTTCCCCCCCTTTTTGAAGATGGGCACCAAATTGGCCTTCTTCCAATCCAATCCAGATGTTTGAGGAAACTGGCTCAAGGCACAAAGTTATTATAAATTGTGTGTGTACAATTTCTTATTTTGTTGGTAACTAAAAATTAGATTGATAAAATCTCTGGGAGCCTTTCTTCATCAGCCATGTGCTTGCTATGTGTCATAACAGTATTGTAACATTTTATTTATGCATTGATAATACCAGACATATGAGTGCTTCCCTTTCATGACATAATGAAAACTGATTGAAAACATGGGTCTTTACTGAGGTTGACCTTGACCCAGCAATTGATTCCTGGGATCACAATAAAATGGTCTACCTGCCCTTCCAGTGTCTTTCAGATGAGCATCTCATTGCTTTATAGACCTTACTTTCTATCAGGTTGAAACACTTTCGTATCAGAGGTCAGTTATGGAGAAGCTTGAGGCTTTCTTAAGGTTTTACAGCATGTTTAATAGCAGATTTGGGGCTTGCACTAATGGATCTTGTCTTGGTTACTTTTTGTAGCCACTGGCTTACTTGCCCTGTATTTCTTCTTGGACTTGCTGCTTGTAAGCCACTACATGGGCAAAACAAAAGGAATAAAGGGGGCGATAATTAGGACAAGTCCTCTGAACTTTGTTCCACAACTAAGGGAAGGTCAGCCTACTCTACTTGCATGTAAGATTTGCTCTCCAAACCTTCTCTGTCAATGCCTGTCTGCCTATGCTGTTTTAATGACTTGAAGCAGTGTTTTAGCATGTGCACTGTTCAAGCTTGCAGTTTTCAAAGATCTGTTGGGTTTTTTTGTATTTTTTTTTTTTTTCTCCTGGTAAATTATCTTGCGTACTGAAAGTGGCAAACTCTTTTTGGCTCATCTTTTTAGTTTCTCTTCTTATATAAGTACCTTTTGATATTTCTAAAAATTGTTCTTAATTTCTCATCCCCAGTTCGTGTAGGGAATATAATGCTGTACATAATCTGAGTCTTTTAATACTGTGTATAATATATTCGTATCGGTTTCTGCTCATAGAGTTATGAACATTGGCTTGGAAAGCCCCTTCAGGTCCTGTCCTGTGCATTTGCAGGTGATTGTGTCTCCAGAAGGATCCATGGGGACATCCCTTGTGGCCTGTTGTGGCGGGGCAGGAAATGATTTGCTGTTGGCTGCAGAGATCAGTGCTCAGATTGTGCTGTGCTAAAGAGACATTTGAAAATGAGGAACTTTACAAGAATAGCCTGGTGGGCAGCTGTTCATGTACAACAGAGAAAAGGTGGCATTAAACAAAGGCCACAGAAGGGAACAAGTGATGCAATAGCTCATTTTTACAGTGAGGAGGTAGCAATCCTATATAGTTTTTGAAATCTGTGTTAAATTCTCCATTGTAATTAGGGATTACATTTATCTGTGCTGAAGACCAAGGTAGTGGTCTTCTGAGGTCCATTAGTGTCAAAACTTACATCCCCTTCCTTCACAAATGCTGGTTTGACCTAATGAAGGGCTCTTCCAGGTTTTAGATGTACCCAAGTACCTGCTTCATCTGTTATTGTCACTTGGGTCCTCCTTAAGCAGGAGCTACTTTTTCTTCTCTTTTCAGGTTCCCTTTGTATCCGACTTAATATCTACTGATGCTTGTAGAACGTCTGCTTAGGCAGATCTTTCAGTATGTTAATTGGGTGGATCCTTCTTGTTGGCTTGCCCTCAATTAATTGCCTATGAATTAATAGAAATGCTTCCCCTTGCAGCAACTTTACAGAAAGATGTGAGTTAAAAGAAATAGCAGTGACAGCAATAGAGATCTGTGCAGCTACTCTCGTTCTGACATGCTTTAGTTCAGACTGTGAGTTCAAAGGTGAACTTTGTTCAGTTTTCAAAAACTATTCATATATTCTTTAAATGTAAAGACATCTTGCTTTCTTCAAAAATGAGAGAGAAATGCACTCCGCTGTTGAATAGGCAGGTTAACTGCTTGTTGACTGAAAGCTGCAATTTGTATTTTTTAAAAGTCTTTTAAGAGTACTTGACTCATGCTTGTGAAAATTAAATAATATTCTTTTTCTCCTTTTTTTTTTTTTTGTTTGCAATTCACATGCTACATTGTATTAACTTGTTTTCATGCTAAATTCCTGAGGGTACAAGAGTACAAAGCTCAGATGTAAGTGCAAACCTGATGCATTTGTAGAAAAATGTTTTAAAATAATTAAATAAATAAAAAGGCACAGGAGCTTAAGAGCCTGACTCAAGATGCTGAAGGATTAGTTAATTCAGCTTACTATTTTTTTTTTTTTGCAGGCCTTTGAAGACTCAAGTCAGGAACCACAAAGTTAAGCCTGTACTGTAGCACATGGTTGTTAAAGATATCACCCATAGAGTCCTATGCTGTGGCCCATAAATCTTGGATGGGCCCTGCATGCTGCGTGTGCTGGCTCTGGTCCCATGCACTGCGTGTGGAGTGCATGGCTGGCATGGGTAGTATTGTATGTGGTGCCTATGCAGGGCTGGTCTGGTGTGGGCTCTGAGTGTAGCATATGACCTGTGCCGGTCCTACGTGTTACATAAGCCCCATACTAGCTTGATGCATGTATCTAGTATGTGAGGCTGGATCCGGTGCATGCGTTGCATATAACACGGATCTGATCCAGGGCACGAGCTGCATGCAGCGCCTTGCTGAACCGGCCTTGCGCACTGGCTCCAGGGATCATATGAAGTGGCCTTATGTACCAGAGCCAGTGCACAGGCCTGGTTTGGTGGGGTGCCACGTGTAGCATGCTCCCTGTGCTTTTTCTGTGAGTAAGCCCCTGACTGGTGCCAGAGCGTGTCTTGTAGCGCACAAGGCTGGTCTGGGGCACATGCTGCATGATTGGCCCTTTCTTTTAAAGGATTTATAAAGAATCTCTTGTGAAAAATATCTGCTGAGGGTAGTGTTTTCAGAATTTTTGAGTGAAAACAAAGCTGAGACTTCTCAAAAAGCGGGGGTGGGCAGCAGAGGAGGTTTTAAAAATAGATAAATAGGTAGGCAGCCAAAGTGTTGAGATGTCTCCATGCGGAGAGAAGGAACTGAGAGGGCAGCCAGGGTTGAGTAAGTTCAGTTCTATAGGTCTGTACCATGGTACGTAGGTGTGCAACCCATAGCACACATGCCACAAGTGGCATGGGCAGTCTTTGGCATGCAGATCACACAAGGGCAGGGAGCAAAAAGAGCGGCAGCTTGGGTAGAGAAGGGGTGTTGGACACTTGGGGAGAATGTAGTGCCTGCCAAGAAGGCTGGCCCTCCACTGTCATAGCAAATGTGATTGCTTCTCAAGCCATCAGGGAATTTTAAGAATCCCAAATGGTGAGTTAGGATATAATAACTGGTATGGCAAAGTTCAAAGAAGAGTCCAGGTAAGGACTCTTCAAATTATTTCACCCAGTATAGGCCTTGCCTGTATAGAAAGACTTATTGCTGTCACGATAAGTTTTTCCCTTCTATCATACCATTCCTTCACTAGATCTCAAATCAACGGAGAGGCTTTCCTCATAAACATATCCCTCAATACTACTGGGATAGTCTGCTCAAAATGTTTCTCTACTGTTTCTACTGCTCCTCTGTCTTTGCATTTATCTCTAGACTACTTCTTTGCCCAGATCTATTTCACTGTAACAATCCTCTATTCATTTAACTTCTTGAGACTTTGTACTTTTTTTTAGAGAGAGGTAAGGGCGTGACTGTATATGCAAAATTGCAGAGAGACAAGAGGGCTGATGGGTAGGTAATCAGCTCTGCTCTCTCTCATCTGCACATACTGCTGTTAACAAGAATGTTATTTCTGGAGACACAAATCTACCATCTGAGAACTGAAACTAAGCATCGCAGAGATGCTTAATGGGATCTTCTAGACTGAGCCCTGAGTCCCATGGTTTTCTTTAATCTTTACTAATTTATAGAGGAGCCTCTGGGAAGCGACCTATTTATAAAACTTTTCTAAAAAAGGTTACATGAATATATTGTCTCAAACAGTATATAATTAGAAATTTATAACCCCTATTCCACAATGATATCTTTGAGCTCTAACACATCTTAAATTTTTAAAACTATCTTTTATATAGGTTTGTTTGTTTTTATTTTTAAAGTATCATGATCATAAAATTATGATTTTAAATTTAAAAAAAAAATGTGATTTTTAAATAACCTCTCTTCTCCCCCCCCCCCGCGCTTTTGATTTAAAACAAAAAAAACCCCAACACATTGATTTTTATCCACCCTGGCTGTGTGCTGTGAAGAGGCACATTGGGGCCCCAAATCTAATTGGGGTCTGTGGCTGTAACTGCTGCTTCAGAGGCCGACCAATACCCGTTGATGATCAATCACTGCAGAAACTGTTGCTAGGTCTGACAAGGCATCATCTAGCCAACCCTAATCCAAAACTTGCAAAGGGACCAAGATCTCTGTGTATTGTGGAGGCTCACTGTTAACCATCAGCCAAGTCTCACCTATCATCGGACCCTTCAATGATTTGAGCTTCTCAGCTCATACCTCGGAGGGATGGAGGTATTCAAGCTGTCACGGGTTTGTCAGAGTTAGCTCCCCAGAGGTGGGAGGTAGAAATGTGGTGTTTGGCAGTATTTTAGCAATACATTGGGTATATTTATAGTTTCATAGTTTCTAGGGTTGGAAGGGACCCGAGTAGATCATCTAGTCCGACCCCCTGCCATGGCAGGAAAGAGTGCTGGGGTCAAACGACCCCAGCAAGATGTTCATCCGACCTCCTCTTAAAAACCCCCAGGGTAGGAGCCAGGACCACCTCTCTTGGAAGTTGGTTCCAGATCCTAGCCGCCCTGACCGTGAAGTGGCGCTTCCTGATGTCTAGCCTAAACCTGCCTTCTGCCAGCTTGTGACTGTTATGCCTGGTCACTCCTGGCAGTGCACGGGGGAACAGGGACTTCCCCAATGCCCGCTGCTCCCCTCTGACTAGTTTGTAACAGGCCACAAGATCCCC
>NW_017728906.1:199051917-199072373 GCF_001723895.1 Crocodylus porosus | reverse complement strand
GTTCATCTTGGAGTCAATGATGACCCCCAGATCCCTTTCCGCCTCCGCGCTGACAAGAGGGGAGTTCCCCAGCCTGTAGGTATGGTGCCGGTTGTTCTTATGAGTGTACTGTTCTGGATTATCAAATCCTGAATGAAAAATAACTCGATAAGAGAGAATCCTGCCATTCATTGCGTCACCCTGGGCAAACTGCTTTGTCCTTCGGCTCAGCTGCTTGTCATTTGGTCCTTGAACTTGAGGAAAATCAAGTACTTTATTAGTATAATTTTATATATAGAGAGAAAATAAAACTAAAAATCTGACTTTGAAGGAATATTATTAGCACTGTGCACTTGGAAGTGCAGTAAAATTTCTAGTAGTCTTGTTTTGGTTCTTTCTTTTCTTTTTTTTTTTTCTTCAGTTGTGTTAAGAATCTGTTGGCATGGCTTATTTGTCTGGTTATGATAGTTTTAAAATATTTCATGGTTAAATTCTGTACAGCTCTTTGGGGCCCCTGACATCCACAGTTTTCTTTTTCATGCCTGTTTTTATTAAGTAACTTAATAAAACAATCCTGACTTGTGTGTTTGAGTGGTGTGGCTACTTGTTATGGGAGAAATAGGTAACACTCTTGCTTCATATAGGTCACCAACCAAATATAATATGGGAATCACTTCCATTTGGTCCCAGGTTAGGGTAGAGTTGAATCAAATGATATAATGCAGGGGTGGGCAGAGTATGGCCTGCAGGCTGCATTTGGCCCGTGGAGGGACTTTGTCTGGCTTGTGGGGGGGGTCCTGCTTGGCACTGTGGGTCCTTGGTGTGGGGGCCTGGGGCAGCCTGGAGGTGGCGCTGGTGGTGGTGGGGGCCCCAGCTGAGCTGCCACTGCTGAAGCTGCTGCCTGCCCCTGCCAGCTCCCTGCCCACTCAGCCCCATCCCACACAGGGAGGTTTGGTGAGCTGTTGCTTAGGGGGAAAAGAGGAGTGTGCTGACTTGGCTCATGATGGCAAACTCCCTATGTGGCCCACAGGCCTAAATAATTGCCCACCCCTGATCTAAAGACTGTCAAGCTGTTAATCCCTTTGCTCAAATGGTTCCCTGGATAGTGCAGTAGACTGGGACAGGAGATGGCAATGTTATTTTGGTGGTGGGCCAGATGACCCAGCTCAAGTGCAAGCGGGGGCTGGTGCTAGGACCCGGCTGCCGTCTTTCTGCTGCCTGGCTGTGTCGTGGCTCAGTCAAAGCCTCCCTTCTGCCAAAGCTGCCCTACTGCATGCTGAATCTAGTGGCTCTGCAGGCAATAGGTTGCTGACTCCTGAACTAGGACAAATGTCCTGGCCTGAATAACTTATCTAAGCATTATGTTGGTCACAGAAGCATGGTGGAAAGCTACTAAATTCAAATATGTGTATATGCTTTTTAATGTGGAAGAGAGAATACCAAAGCCCCCCCAATCTCTGCTGAACTAAGTGAATAACTGGTAATGAGAGAACTGTATTAAGATGACTCATGCTTTCTCCTAGCTCCCTCCCTGCCATGGTGCTGACCTCAATCAATCAGTTGACAATAGAGTTGTTGGCTTTAACAGACGGTTCCTGTTTCTCATTTCATGTTAAACTACCTGGTTGTGAACACAGCTGGCCTCAGCTAGATCATGCGACTGGTCCTCTTCCCCCAAGCCTTCATCACTCATTGTTAACGCATCATATCCTTCATTAGATCATGAGCTTCCTGAAACAAGCACTTTCCTTCTCTGTATGGTGCTGGGGTTATTAGCACCCCAGCTTTGATGGAGGCTTTATAGACACTGTGGCAGAAACTAGCAAAGGAATAGACCAGTGATTTTTCTGTCAGGATGCTGCAGCACCCTGGGGAGGCTTGAGATCCTTTTAGGGGTGATACAGGGTGACACCGTGTTGTTGTTTTTAAGTGTGTAAACATGATTCCCAAGTCGCATCCAGAGATTCAGATGGAAATCCATAGTGTTAAACTATTCTGATCCGCTACGGGCTTTCTGAGCTCTTTGTGACTAAAGAATTGTGCTGCTGTTTTTCTGTAGTCAAAAAGAAAAATAAAAGAGTGAAAGTGAAGATTGTGCATTTCCTTTGGGATGCCGTGAGTCGGAAAAGGTTGCGAAGCACTGGAATAAATGCTAGTTGGTTTAAAAAAAAAATCTAGGGGGAAGTCAGATTTTTTTTTTTAATAGTAGGGCTTTAAATTTGTATATCTTCATGTTCCTGGAATCCTCTTTACTATTAGCAATGTTGGCTTTATTTGCCAATGACTTCATATTGGGCGAAATAGTTATTCAGTTAAATGTGGCAAGAATGATGACTTTGGAAAACAAGTAATGAAGAATCTGAAGGCAAGAAGAAAGAAGTTAGGATTAGTTGCTCCTCTTTTTTTATAATTGTATTGAAACGCTCATTTTATTTGACTCGCAGCTTCCAGGGTGTTTTTCAGGGTGTCCCATCTTCTCCCACCCTGCCCTGTTTTTTTGCCGTGTCACTTGGGAGTCTGAAATGTGCACCCTGGCTGGCATTTTCTTGCTTAGTAAGGGTAAAAACAGGTGCATTGTTGCTTGCACAGAGTTCAGAATTGCATTTAGTTTAAGAAGGTTTAGGAAATTATATTAACAGTTCATGAAACTTGCAAAAGGTCTGAGTGTTCCCCTAGATGTGGCAGAGACTAAACCACACGGATTTCTCTTTGGAGGGTCCTCGAGCTCTGGGTAAGACGTTTCAAAACCTGGTAGAGCTGATAGACTGCTGCATGGTCCCTGTTGTATGGTCCTATCTGCCAAGCTCAGCAATCTCATCAGAAGGGGAACACCTGGATAGTTTAAATGCTTAGTGGGGCAGTGATAAAATCAGAGTAACTTAAGCATGGCAGCTCCCAGGCAGATATAATGTCGGCTGCACTAAAGCTGACAAGCCAGACGCTTTGCTTTCAGGGCCGAAGCCTCTTTTTTGCATAAAGCCAAAAACTACTTACTCATGCTGCTTAGCGTCTCCCTGTAATATCTGGAAGGTTGGTCTTGCTGACAGTTGGGGAAGCCAGCTATTAGTCATCACTGTCTTTTCTGTTGGGTGTCAGGTATATTGATGCGGGTTGTATCTGTGTGCGCTCAAGGACTTACAAAATATTTGCATTGCAGCAGCTTCGAAATCTAATTCTACATTTCCAGTTGGGAAGTGGGGGAGCTGTACTCTGGAGGAACTGTAATAGTCTTTTAGGGAGGGGTCTCTAATCAATGCTTCAGAAACCGCCTTTGTCCCTGTAGCATGCCAAAGACTTGGACTGGACCTCTGGTATGCAAGCTTGTGTTGCTATATATTGTGTAAAAACTGCTGAAATAACAGTTGCTATGGGGTGAAGTGAATAACTCCTTTGACTTGGTATTATGGTAGTTGTGCCTTGTCACAGTTTATCGCTTGAAATTTTGATGCATGTCGGGGATCGACGAGAGCCACTTCCGCGTAGTGATCCCTGCTAATGTCTCTGGCCAGAGACGTCCTGAATTGACAAAAACACCAAAGCGCGCAGAGATAAAGATACGGATGCTGTTTTTTTGTCATCCAAAAGAAGATGCTCACCTAGGTTGTAAATTTACTAGAAGCTTGGAAGTGACTAGCGTAGTCTTGTTGCTGTAGTAGTCCCTTGTAATTAGGGCCCTACGCAACTCAAGGAGGCAGCTGGCCAAACTCATGGGCAGGTCCCAGGGCCAGGTGCGATTTTTTGCGGGTTCGGTGTGGTGGGGGCCTGCCTTGTTGCCCCCATACCTCTGGCTGAGGGGCACTGGTGACCCTGCCCCTCACTGCCGGGTGGTAGAGGGGGACGGGGCCCTATAAGAGACAGCCCTCTCAGCCAGTCGGCAGAGAGGGGCCAGGGACAACAGGCAGGGTGCAGGCAGCTTCTTCCGTGCCCCCCCTACTTACTGGCAGGCTGCAGCGCCATGAAGACTCCTGGCTCCTGGGCAGATGGCATTTTATTTTCAGTAAGCTTTTGTGTAGTGAGCCCACTGCTTTTTGTAGGGATCCCCTGAATTTTTGGTTTCCACAAAAATCATGTAGTGGCAAATTTGGTAGGTCCCTACTCATCCCCACCCACACGTCCCCACAATTTCCCCATACCCATTTACACACTCCCCCACATCCCCTCCCCCCCACACACTTCCATACCCTCTCTCCCCCCAATATACAAGAGTAAGGCCTCATTTTGAGCTATTATGCAATCACCTCTATACAACCACGCACCCCCCTGATGAAAATATATATTTTTAATAACATTAAAATATGCTATTTTCAGTGGTTTTGTTTGTATACAATTTGTTTTTGATTCTGGTTCCAAGATTGCAAACCCCCTTCCCAAAAGGAGTACTTCTGGGGGCAAGGGGAGGGACTAACAGTGGCAAAGGTCAGTGGTTAGGGGCAGGACTTCTGGTCCCAAGATGGTGATGAGGGGGTGGGGCACCTGTCAAGGGGCGGGGCTACCTTTTCAGCCCTGGTCACCTTGCCAAAACTCGTAAAGTGGCCTTTTACCCAAAATAATTGTCTGCCCCTGGTCTGGCAGATGAAGCAGTAATGGATTGGGAGGACAAGAACTGTAAAGTAAAGAGCACATATTAAAGTAGCCAATGAGAACTTTTTGACCAATATTGAGCATTAAGTGGCAGTAGCTGGCAATAGCTAACATCAGGCAGTAATAGAGAACTTCTTTAAAATCTTCTCTTTCTTGTTCAGAATAACTTGTTCTGCCTAGAAAAAGGGTGTTTGGCCTCATGCACGTCTCTGAAGACTCTCTTGCAAATGCTGACTTGAGCAGACAGTCAGCTGCATGGGAAGGTGCGGTGTATAGACGCCTTTGTGAAATGGAGATGCTTGCCTGCATTCGAGGGGGCTGTGCTGGGTCTTGACATCTGTTGGGTAACCTTGGCCCAGAAGTTAGGATTAAAACACAGGTTGCCAGAACTGGAAAATTTGGATGATTGTGCGCACGCACACATGCACATGCACACACATTTATACCATATATATAAACAAGGTAATAAACACAAGAGGGTGTGTGTGTGTGTGTGTGTATACCTTGTTTTTATTTATATATGTATGTATATGTAAGCACACGCGCATGCTGAAAATGAGATCCGTTTTATTTAAGGGTGTAGGTACCAAGTTTCTGTTGCTCTTATGAGCTGGGACAGCCTTGTTTAGTCAGCCACATATGTATTTGGTTTGGGTCACAGTTTTACAGTTATTTCATGCTCTGCGTGCCCAGCAGCATCTTTCCAAAATAGACTCTTTGCTTGTGTTGTGAGCGAACACAGAACGTCTGTTATCGCTGTTACTGGAAGGTGCTTGGATATTATGGTGATGGGCCTGGCATAAGGAGCTGCATAGAACGGAATGCAGCCGAGGAATAGACTTACTGTCTTACTTTTGGGCGCTTGTAGGCTACTATTTATTACCCACTTATCCAGTTGTTAATCCATTACTGCCATTTTATCCACTTCATTTTCATAGCTGGATTAATAATTTCCAAATATTTGAGTTGGTTTAATGACAAGAGGCTTCTTCAGACCAGATATTTTTATTGAATTCTAAGGTTGCTTCTTACAGCCTTTTCATGGAACAAAGTGGCTGTTTACGTAACCAGTTACCACCACCTGTTTTTCAATATTTCCCCCTTATTTCCTCCCACTTAGCGACGGCTTCGCCACCTACGGAATATTGCTGCACGGAATATTGTTAATAGGAATGGTTTTCGCCTCCTGGATACCTACTTCACTCTTCACTTGTGTGATAACACCAGGATATATAAAGGTAAAAAAATAAAAAAGCCTGTTACAGATGTTCTCATTCTCCATCTTTCTATACTACTACAATGCTCTCCTCTGGCATGTCTTTTTCATTGAAATCCAGCATTTCAATGAGTCTCACTGCCAATGGGAGATTTGTATTTCATCTGAAAGTACAAGAAAACTCTTCCTGCTGTTAGGAAAAGGAGTAAAACTTGTAGCCGGTTCTAATCTGGCTCACGCAGTTTTCTTTGCTGTGGTCCAAGCATTGAACTTGGTCAGCTTGACATTAGCTTTCAATGGTTTGTTCTGTTTAAAGGAGCCAGAACTTGTATAATGGAGCACTGCATTACTGTGCAGTAACTCAGATTATGGTTTTAAAGGCCTGGTCTCCTGCTGCTGGTATAGTCTAAGCTTCAGACATTATTCAGCAGTTGATAAAGATTAAACTATTGACGCAGCAGCAGCGGGCACACTTTGCCATGCCATGCCAGCTCTGGAACACCTATTTTGCTTCTCCTGCATCTGACCTGGGCTCCTATTGTGCCTGGGTTTGGGGCGTAATATATCTCAAGTTTTTTTTTCTAAGGGTGCTTATCACTGTGGTAACCCTGGTTGAATTTTTCTTGAACTACTTTCTTCAGCTGGAATTCTGCCACTGAAAATTTTTTCCCCACTCCTAGCCTAGTAGAAGCATGACTGCTTAGCATAGCTTTTCAGAAGACTGTGAACGAAGAATGGGTTTAACCTACTAGGCTAGGAGCGCGGAAACCATTTTAGTTATCACTGTTTTAGGTAGGATGCACTACTTTAAAATAGTAATGGGAACAGCTGCTGTGGTCTTAATGTCGTATGTTCTTATACACGTAGATGAGACCTGGCAACTGAACAAATTAGACTCTTTCTACACATCCCTTCCCAACCTCTGACACTATTTGAGGTTTAAATACCTATAGCTAGAATAGGTTATTAGATTAAACTAGGGGTGTCGAATGTTTGTCTTATGGACCAGACCAGGTCAGTGGAGCAGTGTCATTTGGCTTGGTGGTGAGGTGAGTGGGAGGCAGGTCTCGCTGCTGAATTTAGGGGCATGGAGCCAAGTCAGGTATGTGTCAGTGTCAGGGGTGAGCAACAGGTGCCTTCATCTTTATGGCTCCCTGATGCTGCTCACCCCACTGCCGTATCCAGATGTGGCCTGCAAAGAGCGTGAGTGACTAATATGCCTGGACTGAAACAGTTTAGTCTTGATGAAAAGATTCTGCCTAATGCTGCTAAGGTTGAAGATATGTTGCATTCAGCAGGTCATTGTAATATAGTTAATACGCTCTTAAATTGGCTGTGTGACATTAAACTTCCTTTTTAGAAGTATGCAAACAGATGATATTCTTATCTTGCTCCAGACAACATTTATCTGCACTATATGTAGTTCAGATTTGCCCCCCTTTTTATGGTTTGATTTGTTACTTGCACTGCAACAAAGGCATATGTAGTGGCAAAAATGGTGTTTCCCTGCCCTCTCACCCCCACCTTCCTTTTCCCAATCACCCCCTTCTCCTATCCCAGCTCTGCTGTTGCTAGAGCTTCCTTTTTAAATCAGTCCAAGCATGAATTACCTCAACCCAGAGAAATCCCAAACTGTTGTACAGCTGTTTGGGTAGAGCTGACAAGATCTTTGTGTTGCAGCATGAGTTGGCAGGGACAACTGCATTTTTGCTACCTAGTTCTTGCATAGTATTTCCCAAACTTTTGCTACCTGGGGCGCACTTTTTTATTTTTTTCCAATTAAAATTGGTGGTACATTTCACTCTCTTGTACCCAAAAAGAGGGAGTGGGAAAAGCAGTGGCAGCACAGTTGCAGCTTGCAAATGTCTGGTCTCTGGTCCAGACACCCTGAGGCTGGGGAGTGGCATCCGAAACAAAGTTCATGCATCCCTGTGAAACCACAGGGTGCCAGCACCGCTGTGGTGGGGAGTGGAGTGCTCCCTGAATATGGGCATACACAGCCTCTTGCACCTGGTAGGCTGTGCTGGGGCTGGACATCTGCAAACTGCCACACCCTAGCTGCACCTGGGGGATGCTGTGTCCCTGTCTGCACCCTGCCTTACATGCAGCATGTGCCCCCTTCCCCTCAATAGTAGTGTGCCTGCAGCACACTGGTGCTGGGAATTGCTCTTCTAGCACTTTTGTAGGACACCTGAAGTCCTGCGTGATCCTGGAACGTGGCCATTACTCTTCCCCATTCCAGAAAGAGTGAAGGTACCGTCACGAAACCTCACTGTGAGGGCAATTCAGCTTTGGAACAGGCTTCCTAGAGAAGCAGTAGAATTTCTACCCTGGGAAGCTGTCAAGCAGGTCAGACAGGCACTTGACTGGGATGGTTTAGGACTTGGAAAGAACCTGTTGCATTTTAGAAAGACTGGTGTTTGAATTGGAATAAATATGTTGTATCCAAGTTTAAAGTAGGTTGTTTTTTTTTTTTTTTTTTTTCTTAGCTCATCCTCTCTCTTGTTTTTTCCTCTCTCTAGAATTTTATCAGAGCGAGGTGATTAAGAACTCTCTGGTAAGTTTTTAATATTGACTGTCTTGCATAAAAATCTGAATGCTTCATTTGTCTCTCGTCACATCTATTATTACATTATGTTCAGAAGACAGCACCTGAAACAGTTCTTGCTTCCAGACAGGATGTAATTGTGTTGTTTACTTTTGAAAATTCATAGAATATAAAGGGGAAGGGGCAGTGCTTTAGTTTTAATAACTTCAGGCTATCATGAATACCTTAACAACCTAACGAGTGTATCTACACATCACCCTATATCTCTGTACGGTGCGCTACAGCAATATAGCGATCACGTGAGTCTACATGTGATCAGTGGCTATTTTGCTATAGTAGCGTGCTTCCCCATTTTAGCGTGTCACTATGATGTAGTGGCAAAATCTAACTGTGTGCATGGCACGGTGGTATGGGCGTTTACTGCACCATGCTCTAGTACTTCCAAAAGGAAGTACCGTAAAAGCTCTGTTATCTGGCATCTCCTGGGAATGGGGGATGCCGTATAACAAAATATGCCGGTTAATTGAGCTGCCTGGGCCACTGCTTCTCTCGCTGCGTTTGGGGTGTCCTGTTGCCCCTCCTGCAGGCCCCACGGGACAGGGAGGCGAGCTCCGCACAGCCTGTTATGCCCCTGGGCTGTGGGGGCTCGGCAGCACAGGCTGCTTTGCCCCGGATCGTGGGGGCTTGGAGAAACCAGAAATGCCATGGTGGGCACTTCCGGTTTCACTTTATCCTACAAGCTGGCATGCCGGTTAATTGAGCATGCCGGCTTGTAAGATGCTGGTTAACAGAACTTTTACTGTACTAAAGCACTAAAAGGAAGTACTAAAGCATGGCGCCATAGCAGTGTCGCTGTATGGCGACATGTGGATGTGCCCACTGCCATGTAAATCTGAACTCATTCCTGTGGTTACAAGCCATGTTGGGGGTTACTAACTGAATGTTTTGAGAAATCTCTTGTACCTTTTGATAGCATTTTTTTTATAGTTGGGTTGTTGCACCTGTCAACAGCAGAGGAAAGTGTTTTTTTTTTTTAAAAGAAACCCCACAGTGCAATTGGAAAACCATGGAAACTAGTCAAGGGATATAAAGCAGATGTATAAAATAACCTAACTCATTTTAGATGCTCCATAGTTTTCAAGTTTAGCTGGGCACTTAAGATCCAGCATTGCTAGGGTTCTTCTGCCTGACCACTCAACTGTGAATATACAGCAATGGCGAGATGATTTTGAGTGCAAGGTACTCAGTCCTATTGATTTCCAAAGATATGATCCCAAAGCCTTGATACATAAGCTCTCCTCCTGCTTCATGTTAGGCTGCAGTCCTACCCTGGAATATTGAAGAGGTTTTCTTTGTTACTGCCCGAGGTGATTCTTGATTCAGGTGGACAAGGTGTAGCACTTGGATCTGGCTTCTTGGTTAGGTAGTTCTGCCTGAATAGTTGACTTTCTTCTTGGGCCTAACTGTCTTTAGGATAAGTGACCGTCTGCTGTCCCTTTGATTAGGGTAATTTAATTTCCACAACAGGCCTCTAAGAGGGGTGCATCAGACTTCAAAATAGCTTAATTGGGAAAGAAAATAGCAATTTTGTCCCTGTTCCAAGCCCTCTTCAAATGGATTGAAATACCTAGAAGCTGAATTACTGAGTGGCAGTAACATTTCAGCAAATTACACTTTTTGGAAGTGTTTTTGCTTTGGCATATTAGTCACATCAACAAAACAGCATTCTCTTGGCCAATTGCTTTTAGTTTGGAAGAAAGTAAAGCCTTCTTGCAAACTTATTAAAGAGTTGAAAAGGGTAAATTTGTCTGGCAAGCTGTGAATCTAGCAGATGGTTTTAGTACTGGACTGACTGTTTCACTATCTAGATGAGAATTGGTTATGGTTATGATGCATACCAGTGCCAGCAATTGTAATGACCTGCCAAGCCCTACAAAACCTTTTTCTTAAAGGAAGCCAGTAACAAGACTCAGAACTTGGCTCGTATTTTTGATGGTTGGCAGTGAAGTCCACACAACATTTTTGCTTTCATTGCTTCTAGCCTCCCAGAACAAGCTATCCAGTGCTTTATTTTTCTACTCCCTGAAATGACTGTGTATTAGAAGCAGCAGCCTAGCGTTCGTATGGCATGCTATAGGTATCCACGAATGTGGAGAGAGAATTCAGTAAGACAGGTTTTAAGTTGAACTTTTTGTTTTTGGTCATAACAGCTTCTTTAGACATGTCATTCATCGTAATTTCTAGGAATTTGAGATTTAGAGCTTTTGGAAGTATTTGACCACTAGAGGCAAACTGCATTGAAACCCTTGCATATAGGTGAATGTTATGGAACATCATCTTGTGTATGCAAGCACAGTGAGCTATGAAACGTATAGGTCCAGAAACAGTTTCCATTGCTTGGGTTTCAGTGCCAGCAGCCTGTAGATGGCTTCTGTGTAGCCAGAAGTTTATAAACTAGCATCTAATCCTGTGACCTTCCTACAAAGTGTTCTGTATGTGCTGAATGCAGGGGGGCTGGGGGAAGGGGCATGTATTTAAAGATTTGCTTGGCTGACACTGATAGCTGACTTATTAACAAGCCATATTGGCCAATACCGATCTGATAGTTGATTTACAGGAATGCAGCCCCACAGCTTGGAGAGCACCCATGAAAACCCATGCCCATGCTATTGGTAGCAATTTATCATTTTGCTGCCTTTCTTTAGTTAGAGCCTCACTTGATTACCGAAGCTCCACTTTGCACCTTAAGCAGCACCTGTGAAAAAGTTCTAGTTAACTGCCACCCTCCCTACCAGCATTATGCTTCCTTTTGTACAAGCTGCTATCAGATCTGTAGACAGCACCTTTTTTGGAAATATTGAAGTGAGTATGGGGTAAAGCAGGGCTGTCCAGCTGCTGGTTTGCAAGGGGTTAACGTGGCTGGTGGGCTCATGCCTGGCTACCATTTCCCCCCATGGTTGAGGTTTCTGGGGCAGCTGTGAGGGGGGTGGGAGGGAGGACTTGCTGTCTGGTGATAGCAGCTCTCATGGCTGGGGTCCTGGGAGCTTGCACCTGCCCCTGCATGCAGTCCACATGCTGTTTGGCTGGGGCTGGTGACTGTCGAAACTGGACAGCCCTGGGGTGATGGATGTTTCTGTAATCACTTGTTGGGGAAAAAAGGGATCCTGTGGATGCTTCTTGCTCTGACTTGCTAATAACCAGCTGTGCGTGTTTAACTTGTCAGACTGCCTGAGCACCAGACAGCAAGGCTTGCATGGCTTTCATTTCACCTGCTGTCTAAGTTGTGCCTTGTCCAGTTGCAACTATTTTCCATTGCTGCTTAGGAACAAGACCACTATGATTATTCAGCTCATGGGACACCTGAAACCTTCAGAAACTGCATTCTTTAGACTCCTGCCAGAATAGCTCCCCTGGATTTCATCTGTGTTCTCACATTTCTACTGAGTTCTGGACTGGCTTGCCTCTCCACCTTTTTAAAATGAAAAAATGCTATTGAGGGTGACAGCACTTGGGGTTTGGCATGGGTGACTGGAGCCTCCTGAGTCGGAGGGGGGGCAGTAGCTGTTGGCAGCAGGTATGGGGCTGGCGAGCACCTGTAGAAACTGCCATCAGGGATGGGGCTGGTAGGCACTTGCGGAAGCCGCCACTGGCAGCAGGGGCAGCCCTGTTGGGGTATGCCCCCCCCATCAGTCGCCTATGGGGTTTGGTCAGCGTGGCACAGTTCTGGGGGAGGAGCAGAAGGGGAAAATGAACAACTGTTATTTGGTGACATGTTCAGTTAGCGAGGAGCAAATTAGTGCTTGTAAAGTTAACTACACTGCCTTGTTTCGAAACCAAACCATAAAACATGGAACGGAGCAGTGTCTTTTCATGACGCCCCTTTTCTTAAATACCATTTTTCCCCATCAATTTGGAAAAAGTTTGTGTTTGTTCTGGCAACATGCAGTTGGAGAGGTAATTTCGTAGCTTCTGGAAGGAAACAGAAGCGGGTTGGAATGTTTGGATTTGGCGCACAGGAATATGGGGGCCAGCCTAGGAAGCTGGATGGGGAGGGAAGGCTTGAATTACGAAGACGAGCCTGATGGCTTTGCATAACTCGAACATCAGACTAGCAGGGTTCTACTTCAGTCCGTGCAAGCTGGACTCACGTATTCAGCCCTTCTTATAGTTTAAAAACTACAGATTATATTAACATGCAAGTTATTTGGTTGTTCTTACATCTTTATTTTGGACACCAACAGAATCCGACATGGAGGAGTCTTGACTTTGGACTAATGCCTGATCGCCTTGATACATCGGTGTCGTGCTTTGTGGTGCGGATCTGGGGTGGCAAGAAAGAGCATTATCAGCTGTTGATTGAGTGGAAGGTCAATCTGGATGGACTGAAATACTTGGGTCAACAGGTAAAATAAACACATTTTTTCCTTAACCAGTAGATTGGGTAGCTAAAGGTTTGTGTTATGTAGAAGTGGTGAGTGGAAAAAGCCATCTAAAACAGCCTGGGGAAGAGCGAGCTAATGGGTAATGAATTATGGCATAAAACTAGTAATTAAAACCCTGTTAGTATGTATTGCTCAATCCATTGCAAGGAGCGATAATTAGGGCTGGCACATATTGTTAGACACCTTAAAGTGACTTAAGTTGCATTGTCTGTGTGAGTCTGCTAACAGTGGCCCTAGTGGAGAAACTGTGGTATGGTTATATATATGGTTCAATATCTCTGTGCTTCTGTACACATCAAGATGTTAATTTAATGCAGTGATTGAATGTCCACAGTGCCCTTTGTTCTAAAGAATAAGACAAGATGATGCTACTAATCCTGAGAATTTTTCTTGTGCTTGTCCATTTCTGGAATATTGGGATGGAGAGGTCAGTTAGTCATAGAAATTTAGGGGTGGAAGGGACCTCAGGAGGTCACATCTAGTCCAGCCCTCTGCTCAAAGCAGGACCAGCCCCAACGAAACCATCCCAGCCAGAAACAATCGGACAACAGTTGTCTGATGTGGACTTGCTGTCCATGGACCTTATAGGTAGAGTGTAATTTTTAGTCATGACCTTTTGTATAATGCAAGTCATTGAGCATGTGAGCTTGCATTACAACATCTAACGGTTTATAGAAAAATAGTACCTAATGCTGTATTTCCTGAAGTGAACGGAAGGTGTCTGCACACAGGTGCTGTTTTTAAAGTAATCTCAGATGGATATATTGCTATTTCCTGTTGCTTCAAGGAGATTCTTTTTAGAACGAGAGCACTTAAGGAGTTGTTTGAAAAGTCAGTCTTCTAAAATGTTGGAAATGAAATCACTTGTTCTGGAATCTGGTTCTTTTGCTGCACAAAATGCAAGTTTCAGTCTCATGTTTCTGTCCTAATAGAGTAAGGAAAGGGATGTTTGGAGAATGTTCTAATACTGGCTCTAGTTTATAAGTCACTACTTCTCTATAGAGAACTCACTATATAGCATCAATTTTATGCTCAGCTGTAAGCTGCAAGAGCATATGGTCTAATTCTGAGTAGAGTCTTCTGAAAACTAGCTCCTATTACCAAGCAGCTTTTGAATCGCTGCTTTGGTTTTTTTTTTTTGTTGATTTTTTTTATTTATTTATTTTTAATATTTTCAGTCTTTCTTTTGCTATATGTTCTGGCCCTGGAAAGGAGGAAAGCTTGTTAGTAGATATGGTGTCTGTAATGAGACCAGATGCCGCAGAATAATTAATATAACTATTAATTTTCACTTTGCACCATAGAAAATAAGGGAGTACCACAAATAATAGCTGAATACTCGGTCACTCAGCTTTGGAACTGGGGAAATCAATAATGTTTACAGCAGAAAAGGTGCCTCTAGCTGTCACAGAAACAGCAATTGAATATTGTATTCAGGAAAATTTATGTTGGCCTTAATATATCTCTTCTTGTTTTACAGATACATGCCCGAAATCCAAATGAAATAATTTTTGGTTTGAATGATGGTTATTATGGCGCTTCATTTGAACAGAAGGTAATAATGCTCACTAGTTATGCACGCTACTTAGTACTCTTGGAATTTAAATCTCACCAAGTGAATAATAGCCTAGGGTGGAATTTTTAGTGCGGATGTGGAAATGTTAAGCCTGTAAATGAAAGTGGAAATTTACTTTCAGCTCTTCTAGAAAATTACGGTGTTTTGAATAGATGACCTCATTTCCAACAGTGCTGAGTTATCTGTCTTCCATATTTTTTAGCCAGGTGCTTACCTTTAGACATTCATGCTTCAAGACTGTAGCAAAGTCTTGCTATCCAGTTAAAATCTTGTCTTGTGAGTCACCAGCTTTAGTTTCCTAGTGATTTTAATGGAACTGATTGCAACCAGGTCTTGGCTTGCAAGTGACCATTCCTCCCTGCATACGAAGAGGGGGAAAATAAGCAAGTTTAAAATAAAGTACTTATAACTTCCCTGTTAGTAGCCATGTATCAGCTGAATCAGGGAATTCTTTACAGCAGTACAGAGCACACATGCTAGTACACTAAGTTACAGTTACAGAACAGGCCAATTATTCATTTTGCTGAACTTGTCTGCGATGAAGTGTTTCTGTTGCAACATCCTTACAACAAGAATTATCAGCTGTGCATCTTGTACCTAAATGGAATTTCAGTATTGACGTACTGTTGTTGCCAGCACAGTTTCAAATGTTAACTCTTCTGCTTGTCTTAATTGGAGAAGCATTGAAGCAGTCATTGCTGAATTATGGTATGTACGCTACACTGTTCCTGGCCTCCCTTTTCACTTAATTTGATAAAGATGCCTGGTGGGCCACAAAACCTGAGGGTTGAGTATGAAAGTGGTCCCCTGGTCTAATAACGTAGTGGTTCCCAACCCTGGAGTTTTTAAATCAATAGGCAAAAAATGGCCATGACACTTGGGAGGCCTGCATCACTGCCAGTGCGCACACAACTACCAGTAACAAACCTAAACCTCCACATGCTAAACTCAGAGCTCAGGTGAAGCTGCCCCTGCTGCAGCTCTCTCTAGTGCACGAGGGACTGAAACTAGCAGCAGGGGGCAGTCCTGGAGCACCTTCACAGTTTCCACTGCGGGTTTGGAGCATGTGTTTTTGGCAGCAGTCTCAAGAACACTGTAGAGGCAGTGTAGACTGCCCTTATGGTTAGGGAAAAGGGGTTTTAAACTTTAAGGTGACCAGATTACACCAGTTTTATAAAAGTTAAGCTATATCATCATCTAATATACATGTATATTTAAAGTTAATCTTCAGGCTTAATAGCCAGTTAAAACAGACTTTAGATTCAAGTTTTGGTTTGTTTTTTAAAGACGTTTCCTGCAAGCAAATGCCACTTGCTATTTTTACGGAGGCTCTAAGCACTGCATAATTAGAAGCGACAATGACAATCGGTAAAAGCTTTTTTGGAAATGAGACTCAAGCTGTAAGACACTTTGGAAATTGATTCTGTTAGAGAATTTCATGCCTGCAGGGCACCTTAAAGGTCATTTAGTCCAACCTCTTTCAGAGATTTTGGATCTGCTTTTCCTAAACCATCCTAGCTAAATGCCTATTCAGCCCCTTGAAAAAGATATTTTGATCTTCCAACTTGTCCTCTACTCCATCTTCTCTTATGGTAATGGGCACTGAAAGTTCATCTCTGTCTTCCACCTGGAGTTGTGGCCTCAGGCCCTCCAACGTGGAGACATGCAAGGTGACTTTTTATGGGTTTTTTCCTGTCCCTACTTGCCTATCTTATCAGTCAGGTCCTGACTACTCTGCAAAGGTAGCCTGTCAGAATGTGTTTCAGGATATCTCAGGCAAGATGGGCTCCTCTGGCTTGCAGGCACAACTTGCTGTACCTGGTGACTGTGTTGAATAGTGCAGTGGATAGAAGAGGGAGGCCCTTATGGGGTGAGGGTAGTGGTGGAATGACCCCTCCTTTAATGAAGTTGGAGGTTCCCCCTTCCTTTTCACATTGTGGTTTGTGCAGACAGCCAGCTAAGGGTAGCGAGTCAGCCTTCTTTTTGGCTCCTGCTTTTTGTCACAGGGCACCAGAAGGTAGTTGCCTGGATGGAGTCTTGTAGCAGGATGGGTCGAGTAGATGGACTCTGGCATGCTCATACTGATGTGATGCTTTCCCTTTTTGAAGCTCCTGCTTCTCAGTTCCCTTCCTACTCTTAAACATAGCATGCCTGAGAAGGACTGACATGAAACAAAACCTACTGGACCACATCAATGTGGTGGCAGTCAGGCCATGAAAGTCTCTTGCTTTGTGTTAGTCCTTCAGTCACAGACCTGGGTGAGGAGGTCTTCTTTTTCAAGGTCTTTCCAAAGATGGATCCTGCACTTCAGACTCCAAACATGCAGCACCTTGTGAAAGAAAGTGAGAAGCTGAAGAAAGGAATATCTCCTTTGGAGATGTTACCCAATAACACTTGTTGTATTGGTGTCTAGATATTTAGAACATATCTTAATTCGCTGTATTGTCAGTGTTGGGCGAGCTCTGGTGTAGTGTGTATTTTCAGTGGAAAGATGAAGTCCCTTCCACTTATTTACTAGGGACCAAAGCAGCTCTGCCTGAGGACTTCAGAGCACTTTGCTGTTAGCTAAGCCATATTGTGGGCTTTTGAGGAAAAGAGGGCATATAGATAAGAACTGCATCTCCCTCACTAAAGCACGGCTTTTTCTGTTATGGAAAGCATTTAACCATGTGCTGAAAACCTAGTGGCTCTCTCCTTTTCCCTCTCTGTCTCAGTATCAAATGGAAACTGCTTCAGGGACCTGGAAGTTCTGACCCTCATTTCCAAAAATGTTAGAATATTTAATGGCACTGTCGGGCCCTTCATCCAAAGCTCTCTGACTATTGTGTGTTGTGCAACACGATGCTGTAATGCTGAGCGGGAGCACTGCATTATTATTGACTCTGCAGAACAAGCTGTGAATGTGCCTGACCTGACCTGACTTGAAATTGTCTGAAGGCTGACAATTGCTGCACAAGGCAGCATAACTATGTGGCAGTCATGGGCAAAATGAGAAAGGCATAAGTTTGTGCCAGTAAGATCTGGCTCATCAGGAGTCCAACATTTCTTGGATGCTTCCATGTCTTCCTTGGGAGACTACTTCTGTGACTCTTATGAGTATTTATGGCCTGCTGTTTTAGTGTCATATATGAGGACAGGTTTTCTTTCAAGACTTTCTGTAAGTCCTACTGAATTCAGTGTTCAGAGCTGAAGCTGGAGGTTTCAGTGAATGACATTGGAACGTTTAACATGTCTTTGCATAAACGGTATTAGACGACTTGTGTGACAAAGGATTATACAAGTAGCAGTGGAAGACGGGAACTTGTCTGCAAGTAGCCTTTGTTGTTAGCTGTTAACTTTAAACTCCACGCGCTCCCACACTGAGCCCGGTGGATACCCAGAAGCAGCATCTCATTAGTTGGACCTGGCTCACCCAATGTCTGTATAAATCAGGCACTTTTAGTGGGGCTTTTTGGTACTTTTTATCTAATAGCTGACCGAATTAGCTTTAGATAAAAGCACCAAAAACCTCTGCTGAAGCACCCGATCTCTGTAGGTGCTACAGAGCTGGGTCGAAGTAATGTGCTGCTGCTTCTGGTAAAGCACATTATTTCTTTGTTAATGTCTGCAAGCAACCTAAATGTATTAAGCTTAACTACAAGTTGCATGGTCTAGTTCATGCAGTTTTCTCTTCAGTGCTCATGGTTACTTGTCACACGTGTTCACCACAACTGTTTAGATAGTTGCACTGGTGTTCAGAAAATGCAGATTTGTCTTCTAAGAAGGAAGAAATGACTCTCCTCTCTCTTTGCCTTCAGGATCACTCAGGTACCCAAAAGAATAGTCTTCTCCAGGTGGATCAGAATTGTGTTCGTAACTCATATGATGTCTTCTCTCTGCTTAGGTAAGGCTTTTTATTTCTGGAATAATCCTGTGCAACTTGTTGAACTGCTCAGTGTATGAGGAAATGAAATCTATAACCTTTTTTAAAAAGGGAACTGTTTCTGGACTGAAATGCACTTTAGGGAAGTGCCTAACTGGTGCAGCGTTATCACTGCTAGTAACCCAGGAGCACTGTCTGTCAGGAGGGCACTTGTCTTGTACCCCAGTGTCATTAAACCTCTGTGTAACAGAGATTTAAAATCAAGCCAGCCTGTGTAGCTTGCAGTCCCAGAGCCCTGTGCATTCCACATCCAACAGCTATGGAATCTACTTCCTGTGCTAAGCTCTGCAGAAAGCCCCTTGTCTGCTCCGCTCTACAAAGTGAAAGCAGATGAAACTAATTTTTAAAAAAAATTGTCCATAAAAAATGTACCCTGGCTCTTTCTAAAGCAGGGCTTGGCAACATATGACTTGCGCGCTTAGTCTAGCCTGTGGAGCCATGGCTATGCTGGGGCTGAACAGTAAGAAGCAGCGCAGGGGCCAGGAAGCTGGAAGTTATGCCTGCACTGCTGCAACTGCTGTCCCTGTCCCTTCCCGCTTCACAGCCATGTCTATGCTGCATCCTTGGGGGAGTTGGAAGCTGTGCACCTATTGCTGTCACTTCCCACTGTACCCCGCTCTACCATTTCTCGTCTCCCCTGCTACTTCGCTGAGATGGGAGCACAGCATCCAGCCAAAGGGGAGCTGTGCTGGTCCTGGGCTGGATAGTGGGGTGAGGGGAGTGTGGGTTTGGAGAAGCTACACTTGGATCACACCTTGGAGGGGGAGCAGCGGGCTGGGAGAAGTCAACGTGGTTTGGACATGGATCATAGTTGCAGGACTAGCAGGTGCAGTGTTGTTTTTTTCCCCAAATCCCCTAACCTCTGCACTGCTGAAGCCACCGTTCTGCACCAGGTTAGAGCTGGATTGTTCTGACCCATGGCCTGAAAATGGTTACCAGCCCCTTTAGTAGAGGGATGGGGTAATGCAGTAGCCAGAAGAAAAAGAGTGCTGTTTAGTTCGTGCATTCTTCTGATGACTGACTGACTTGCGCTCACTTTGGGAATGGATCCACATAGTGATCCACATGAACACAACAGATTTCCTGTCAAGAAGTATTTTGGATTTCAGGTACTCTGTACAGGTACAGCAGTCTCCCTCTGTCAATCACAGTGCAGAACAGGAACTTTATTTTCCATCATGTACTTTATATGACTCAGTGGGGAAAGTTAAGGTCAAACAAGCAGAATGAATGGGAAGTCCCTGCAGTCTCAGAACTATGATGTGATCGGGATCGCAGAGACTTGGTGGGAGCTCACATGCCTGGAGCAGTGCCGCTGTTGGAGGTCGCTGGGGAGAGCGACAACGGTGGTGTCATGGTGGGTGTGTGCTATAGACCACCAGACCAGGAGGATGAGGTTGTTGAGGCTTTCTTCAAACAGCTAGCAGACATTTCCCCATCACAGGCCCTGATTCTCACAGGGAGCTTCAGTCACCTGCTGGGAGGGCAATACAGCAGTGCTCAGGAAATCCAGGATGTTTTTTGGAGAGTGTTGGAGACTGCTTCCTGGTGCAAGTGCTGAGAGGCCACTAGGAGCCATGCCCTCCTTGGCCTGCTGCTCACAAATAGGGAAGACTTGGTGGAGAACGTAGAAGTGGATGACAACTTGGGCACAGTGACCATGAGATGATTGAGCTCAGGCTCCTGAGGAAAAGAAGGGAGGAGAGCAGCTGAGTAAGGACCCTGAACTTCAAAAAAGCAGACTTCAGCTCCCTCAGAGAACTGTTGGGCAGGATCCCCTGGTAAGCCAGGCTTTCGGGGGCGGGGGAAAGGACTGCAGCAGAGCTGGGTGTATTTTAAAGAAACCTTACTGAGCGTGCAGCAATGAACCATCCCAAAGACAGGAAGAATAGCAGGGAACTCTTCAGGGAGCTAAAACACAAAATAGAAGCTTATAAGAAGTGGAAACTTGGACAAATAGCTAGGGAGTCATATAAGCGCATTGCTCGGGCTTGCAGGGATGAAATCAGGAAGGCCAAAGTGCAATTGGGGTTGCAGCTAGCAAGGGACGTGAAGGGTAACAAAAAGGGTTTCTACAAGTATGTCAGCAACAAGAGGAAGGTCAGGGAAAATGTGGGTCCCTTACTTTTGGGGGAGACAACCTAGTGACAGATGATGAGGAAAAGGCTGAAGTACTCAATGCCTCTTTTTAC
>NW_017728906.1:199049034-199051817 GCF_001723895.1 Crocodylus porosus | reverse complement strand
AAGTTGGACTTTGATCTGCTCAAGTCCCTTCCAACCCTACCAACTATGAAGGACCAAGTACAAAGCCCTACACGTTACACGGAGCAATCCCATGCACTGGTGCAGGCTGGGAGCTGACTGGTTAAGCACCAGCTCTGCAGAAAAGGACCTGGGGGTGATGGTGGACAATAGGCTTGATATGAATCAGCAGTGTGTCCTTTTTGCCAAAAAGGCTAATGGCATCCTGGGCTGCATTGGTAGGAGTGTTGCCAGCAGATCAAAGGAAGTGATTATTTCTCTCTATTCAGCACTGGTGAGGCCACATCTGTAATACTGTGTCCAGGTTTGCCCCCCTCTTCTCCCCCCCCCTTTACAGAAAAGACGTGGACAAATTGGGGAGAGTCCAGTGAAAACAGAGAGGGACCTAGGGGACATGACTTGTGAGGAAAGGCTGAGGGAACTGGGCTTATTTAGTCTGGAGAAGAGAAGATTAAGATTTTTCCTGCCAAGGCAGGGGGTCGGACTTGATGATCTGCTCAGGTCCCTTCCGACCCTACAAACTTAAGGGGGGATTTACAGCAGCCTTGAACTACCTGCAGGGGGGTTGCGAAGAGAATGGAGCTGGACTGTTCTTAGTGGTGACAGATGACAGGACAAGGAGCAATGGGCTTCAGTTGCAGCAAGGGAAGTTTAGGTTTAGATATTGGGAAAGACTTTCTCCTGTGGAAGGTAATAAAGCACTGGAACAGGTTACCCAGAGAGGTGGTGAAATCGCCATCCTTGGAGATTTTTAAAACCTGACTAGACTGTCTTGGCTGGGCTGATGTAGTTGGGGATGATCCTGCCTTGAGCAGGGGGTGGGACTAGATATGACCTCCTGAGGTCCCTTCCAGTCCTAACTTTCTGTGTTTCCATGAACTAGGAGCTTTGTTTTGCTTGGCAGTTTCCATTGAAATATCCAGTAAAATGTCTTTAAGTTATAGGAGCGGAACCTGCAACTTGATGTCCATGGTAGTCCATTGAGAAGCTTGCATTAAAACATTGAAAAAAATTATCTTCTTACATGAATGTGTTTTGAACATTATTTACATCTAGGGCAGTGGTATTTCCCATATCACCAGTCCAAGCTCTTTTTAAAAAACCACACATAAAAATCCCTTCTGTTGAAAGTAGTTTGGGATTTAAGCTCTTACAGCTAAGATTAAAATCCCTTTTAAATCATCCCAGCAGGTGGCACTGTTGACATTTCTTAAAGGCAATAATGCTGTCTACATGCTACAGCAGATAAGGCAGGAAGTGTTTTGAGTTGACTCCAGGTCACTCACTTAACATGCACAAGTCTATAAGCACTTTTAAGGAGCAACAAGTGTTTTGTTGTGTTTTATAGAACAAAAAATGAATGTTGAAGTCAAAACTGCATTCTCAAGTTCTGTCTTGCTAGAACTGTACTAGACATTTGGCTGGGAGCATACTGTGTAGTCTCATAAGACAAAGGAGTCTGTTTCCGTACCCTACTTGTAGAACCCATAATGTTAATCTGGAACTAAGAAAGTGTTTGCTAGTTACCTGGAGACTCTGCTTAGATATTGCACCCATTTTCCCTACTTCTTATTTTAATATAAATGTTTTACTATGGTTGAGGAGACTCAATGCAAGTCAAGAGTGCACTGCAGTAATATAAATCAGCCAGGAATACTGTCCTGATGCCTCATTTGTAGCCCTGTCTAGTTTTAATTGTGTACTTGATCTTGTAAGTGACTGGTTGTCCATAACTTGAGTCAGTGGGACATGAGGGTGTTGGGACCTTTACTAAGGCCGACTTCTGTACATTCACCAGGTTGTTGTTTGGGTTACATGTGCTTGTGCTTGTTTTTATTGAGTAATGTCCTGTCTTTGCCTCTGAATTTTATGCACTATTGGGATGCAAATCCTTCCATACTTTGCAGTCCATCTTCCCTAGACTCCCAGCATCAGTGCTGACTCCAAAATATCTCAGGTGGCTAAGTGAATCCTTTTCTAGAGGCATAGTGTTTTATAGTCTGTTCTACAAGTTTGCCTCTCCAGGCAAATGTATTATTTGAAGAACATAACACCTACTCTGGACTCTTCATGTTAGCACAAAATGAGTATCTGCACTTAGTTTCCTTACCACACTGGAGAGTTCCTGAATCAGTTCCCAAAACTACCCCAAAGAGTCAGGATCCTTACTCTCTCGCATGTTGCTACTGCTCCTTTAGATGATGGAATCTGCTCTTACTAGCGGTCTGATACATCAGTCCCATATTGTATCAGTTTCAATATAAGGAAAATTGATGTTAGCAGAACTCGGCTTTTTTGGGCTGATGTGGTTGATAAGGTCACCAGTAAATGCCGTGTGCGTGCGCACAGCTGGCCAGGAGCACAGTCCTAGTGTGGAGAGCGGTGTCTGGGTGGTAAGTCTGTTGTGAGGGGAGAAGGGGTGTTGGAGGACAGGGACACAGAATGAGGCCCCTGCAGTGAGGGAGGGCATGGGATGGAGCTGTGAGTGGCTTGTCTGGGGGGAGGCACTAGGAGGGGGGTGGATTCCGCTGCTGCATGTACACTGGGATGGCATGGGAGCTTTCCAGATTTGTGTGGGGTGAGGACAGGCTGCTCTGCAGGCTGGTGCTGGGGACAGTGCCAGGCTCTTCCCAGCGGAGGGCCTGGGCCAGGGCTGTGCTCAGGATGGGTAGCAGTGGAGCCGGGATGGGGGCTGCAGGGTAGAATGCACCCACCCCAAAGTTCACCATAGTGCCACTCTTCGCAGTGCTGCTGGCTGTGCAGCC
>NW_017728906.1:199028998-199048934 GCF_001723895.1 Crocodylus porosus | reverse complement strand
TGGTTGTTGTTGTTGTTGTGTGGTTTTTTTGCTTTTGTTTTTCCTTTCTCCTTCCTCCCCTTTGAAAGTAGGAGCAAACTCCTTGGTTAATGGAAATGAAATCAAGATCCCAAGATGGAAACTTCATTTTCTTCTTCCCTACCCACTCACTTTCCAGGGAGTGCTGTATTATATTGCCCCCTTTTTTCAGAGGGATAGGATCTCATGCCCTTTTTTTTTTTTTTTTTTAAACATTCATTAGGTGCTTGGGTTTGATTCATTCGCTACAGAAGAACGAAAGTCACAACATTATAGAGAGGTAGGGCTGGAAAAGGACTTTGGAGGTCATCTAGTCCAACCCCCTGCCTGAGGCAGGATCATCCCTATCCTAACCATTCTGTATAAATCTATTGCCTCACTTCTTAGCAATGCTACACAGTCAACCCTGGCACAGCACAAGACCCAACACCCTAATCTGCCACAAATAAAGCAGGGGGACAATGGCAGTCAATGTCCTGCTGGTTTAAAGGTTGTTAAAATATGCTTGAGAGATCCCAGGAAGAAGGCCAAGTAAAACATGTTGTTGTATTCCCTAACATAGGGCTGTCCAGTAGACAGCCCGTGAGCTGTATGTGGTCCATGAGGGATTGACTTGTGCTTTGTGGGCTCTGCCACATTGCTCCGGCAGCTGCTGCCACTGGGGTCTTTGGGCTTCCCCTGCTTCCTGGCTTCTGCTCTTTCCCCACTGCCCTTGGGGGCAGGGTAGTACAGTCCAGCATCCCAGGGGTCCTGTCCAGTGAGGACACCCACGAGATGCATGGCCCACATGACACGTGGCTCCTGGCCACTCAGAAGTTGGACAGCCCTACCCTGACACATAGGAAAGAGCAGCAAAGCTAAGCTAACCGCATGGAAGCAATTTCTGCACTTCATAGCACAATGCCATTAATCCTTAAAAACGTTTACATTTTTAAGGTGAGAGGGATAATACTAAGGTAGTACTAATATAAATAGAATTGAACTTGGGCTGGACTGGCTGACCTCATGAGGTCCCTTCCAGTGCCACTTTCGCATGATCCTGTCATCTTCTAATGACAACAATATTTGGATATTATAAAAACTTAAGTTTGTATGTCTGTAATGCTTTATTTGTGCTCTGATTGGCTGACAAACAGCCAATCAGAGTGTGAAAAGTGTTCTGGCAGAAGGCACCCTGCTGCCGGGATGGTGGGGGCATCATCCCCCCCAAAAATCAGGCCTGGTCCTCCATTTCCCCCTGCTGCTGCAGGCGTAGACCCCAAGCAGCAGAAGGGAAGGAGGAGCAGGAGTGGGCCTGGGGTTCTGTCCCCAAATGCGTCCCCCCCCCCCAGTCATTCTTGACAGGCAGTTGCTAGTTGAATAATAAATGCATGGAAAGTTGCACGTGGTGGAGGTGAACACTGAAGAAGGACTTAGTATCTTGGATCATTAGATGGATGTTGACAAATATTGGTCATTTTACAATATGATCAAGCTTTTGTGCTTTTTAGTATTTATGTCTTTGAGTTTATAGGTCTGTGGAGTCCATCAGGATGCAGAGGTCATGTGGCCTTAGTCTTCTGATGCCTGGAACCACAGCTTCCTAGTTAGCACATGTATTGGTCATAAACATCTGCAAAAATTTTAATTTTGTCTGTATAATTTTAATGCTTGACAGCCACTTTGCATGTCAGTCCCTGAAAGGCGCTTCTATATGTTGTGCATCTTTCAGAGGTGTGCTGGAGGGAAGATGGCTGTAACCACGCAACTAAAGACTGCTGGTGGTACAGATGTGTGGGGCTGCATCTGTCCGTTTCTGTAATTTGTGCATCTCCTGACTTATATGAAACCTTTGACCTCCAAAACATCGAACTCTCAAGTTTCCTTAAATACTAGCAAAAAAAGACTAGATCAGCTAATTGCGGTATGCTTCTTTGGAGATTTCTTCTCCTCACGTACGCTGCTATGCATCTTGCTGTACAAGCCAGGCTATTCCTCCTGATTCCCCGAGAGTTTTGCTTAACCAGCTATGTCACGGAGGAGCTTCATTTCTGAGAAATGGATACACATGGAAGATGGCCAAATGGTTGCAGGTGTTCCAGTTCACTGTGCGCGTGTAAACTTAAAACAATTGGGTTGTGTCTGCACAAGTCCTCTTTCTAATGTTTCCTGCACTAGTTCAGTTTCACCCATGGGAACACCAGCATGAGCAGAGCTCTAAGTTGCTACCAAGACGTTAACGGTGATGTCCTGTAACCCAATCAAAGCAGGCCTTGGTGGCATGACTAAATGTTCCTGGTCATCAGAACACTTGAACTCCTGGTTCAGAGACCGTACCTTTTTTATTAGACCAATTAAGAAATCACAAAAATTATCTTTTCCTGCAAGCTTTTGGGCACACGCACCCTTCCTCAGGCTCAGGGAAAATTTAAAGATGGTAACAAGTCCCCTTAGGTAGAAAATAAACGTCATTTTTGCACAGAGGAGGCTGAAGATGGAAGTCCATCCCTCTGGGTCTGTGACAGTGTCTTTGTGAGCCGCTCATTGATGTGCAGATCAGGTAGAATTCCTTCCCTGGTGGTGTCAGATGACAAAAGACAGACGTGTAGAAATCTTTCTTGTTGTTCAGCAGTGAAGTTTAAAGCCAAAATCGGCTAAAATTCAGCATCTTCTGTGTTTCAGGCATGTACTTCGTAGCCATGTTGATGTACTTGGTAGCTGGCTACCAAGTACATACCTGGTCAACAGTGCATGTTCACTCCAGCTAGTAGAAGTGAAGCTGAAATAGTGGTATCAATGTTAAAGAAAAGATGAAAAACATAAAAGAGTACACGTAGGCCTTGGTTGTTGGAGGATGCTTACCATTTCCTTCAGTTGTGGTCAGGTATGTTTCCTTGGCATCATTGTGCTTTGAACAAGCGGACTCTGATTTTTTCCCCCCCCCTCTTCTTAAAACAAAGAAACCCTTTCCTGAACCGGAAAAGCAGTAACATACTTCCTCCATGTTTTTTGTCTCCTCTTATTAATGCCACTCAGTGATTTCTAAACTCTGATACCTGAACAGTCATGGGATATAGCTTGGTGTGGATTTAGGATTGAAATTCTCCAGCTGGTAAGCAAGTGTGTTTGTTGATTGTAGCCAAGGCCTCCACTTGTGAACTGCAGTTTTGTTTGGAGTGGTTTTTTTGGGGGCGTGGGGGGCTGGTATTTTTTAGTACATTAAAGCTAGTGAGGAGACCTGAAGTTCTAGTTTGATTACGCATGCGTGTTGGTGTCTGAAATACAAAATGACTAAGAGTGCACCGATAGAGATTTTTTGGGCCGATACCAATGGCCGATTTGATAACGAGCCACATTGGCTGATGCCAATCCGATTGCCAATATGCAGCCCTGCAGTATGGAGAGCAGGTGACCGGTTGGTAAGTCTGTTGTGGGGGATGAGGGGCTCAGATCAAGGTCCCCATGGTGAGAGAGGCAGTAGGGCTGGGGCAGGTGCTGCCCAGCTGGGGCAGGGTGTGGGATGGAGCTGTGAGCGGCTCATCTGGGAGGGTGTGGGGGAGGGGTGGCTCCTGCCACTACACCCTGGAAAGGCATGGGGGCGGGGGAGGTGTGTGCCTCTGGATCTGCACATGGGGCAAAGGTGGGTTGCTGCTGAGGCTGGGGTCGAGGTGGTGCTGAGGTCTTCCTGGTTGGGGGCTGGGCTACGCTCGGGGCAGGCAGTGGTGGCGCTGGGAGGAGGGCTGCGAGGGGTGGGGCTGCAGCCCCTGCAATATTTGCTGTAGCCCTCCCAACCTTCCCTCTCAATGCCTCCCCTGTCTGCCCTGAGCGCAGCCTGGCCCAGCCAGGAAGATCCCGGCACGGCCTCGGTGCCAGCTCGCCCTCACTTCACACGCAGATCTGGGGGCACGTGCCGCCCCCCCCCACCCCCCCATGCCTTCCCAGGGTGCGTGCAGGATGGGAGCTGCCACCCGCTCCTCGTACCCCTTGGACAAGCTGCTCACAGTTCTGTGAGCCCCAGTGTCAACCCCTCTCTCTGTCATACTGTGGGGGGGTCTCAGTCTGCCCCCTACCTCAGACCTCTTGCCTCATGACAAACTTACCAGCCAGATGCAGCTCTTCTCCACGCTGTGGGGCTGCACTCCTGTCTGCCTGCATGCTGTGCTGCAACTGTGCACATGCACACCAGCATTTATTGGCCACATCGGCCAAAAAAGCCAATTGCCAGTATTGTCAATTTTCCTTACATCAGTGCTGATCCGATATGGGACCAATGTATCAGCATACCTCTGAAAATCACTTTAGTACATCTTGTTTTCACTCAAATCCTTATTTAATATTTGGAAGGATCCTCACACACTATGGAATCTCTCCTAGCTATGGGGAGGGTCCAGGTAGTTTTTTGTTGCAGAGTTGACACCTTCTACCTCCAGAATTTCGTGTTAACTTGTGTAAAGGAATATTTATTTAAGCTTTCTGCAAGCCATAGGAAATCCTAATCAGTTCAGAGATGTACAAAATGAACTTATTTCAGAGAGTTAAGTTTGAAACCTGGAAAGAGCTTTTGGAAGTTCTAACGACTTTTGATAGTGATCACATCAAGTCTTGCCTAAAATAGGAAAATTAGGTAGTTTTACAGGTGTAATAATCAGAATGTGTTAAATCAGTGCAAAGGGCTTCCCTTAAAAGTAACGGCTTAGAATTGGGCCAGCTTCCTCTGAAGAAGATTTTTGATGGAGGGGAGAGGGCAGTTACAGGCTTTTGCTGTGTTTTCAGGAAAATGCCACTGCTTATTTGGAGTCCAGTCATTAGTTTAGAATTGTCATTACTAAGGATCGTTGTTTTCTCTAATATTAGTGTTGTTTGATTTAATCACAGAAAAATGTGGATTCTGGGTACTTTTTTAAACTGAAAATTGGGGATTTTTTTATCAGAGAGAACCAGGATTTCTGATCATTACCTACCCCAAGAAGCTTTTCTAAGATGAGCTATTGTGCAATTAGGGATGTTCAAAATGTAACAACTGCTTCAGGGTAGCTTTATTTTTTTCACATGGAAGTTATCCTTCGCTGTTTTGTATGATACGCTCAGAAAATTCCCATGTGTACCAGTCAGATGTTTTTATCTTGGGAAGCTTTTGGTTTGCTTTTTAACCTGGAAGAAAAACTTCCTGTCGAGGCAGATACCTCGTCACTTTGATTTGGGCCTGAAAACGGATGACATCAGGCAGACATTGAAAAGAGACGCTTTCCTCTGACATCCTGAACCCCCTCCCACCCTTCTTTTGTAGGTAACTTTTAATGGGGGTGAACAATATTGCAAATGTGGTCCAATTTGCACAGTTTTAGGTCATGCTTTTTTTTTTGTCTTTTAATTTTAAGTTTCTCCCTTATGAAAACATGAACTAGGGAGGAAAATGGGATTGCAGTTTTTTTATGCAACCACATGAGTGTCTGGTCATCTGGATGAGACTCATTTCCCAGCTCTTAGCGACACAGCAGGGAGACAGAAAACTGAGGCCCTTCAAAGCTGTCGGAAAAGTTGACTTGCATTCCTGGCTTCTGCCCAATTTTGAAAAAAAAGAATGCAGGTGAAGGGAAAGGGAAGCCATCTGAATTACGGACAGAGGGAAAGACTTCTATTGACCCCTTTCTTATGGAAGTGCAAGAACAGTAGCTGCTTTCTACTGTCTCAGCTATCTGACTGGCCCTGCCTAGTGTTAGACCAGGGGTGGGCAATTATTTCAGGTGGAGGGCTGCTTACTGAGTTTTGGCAATCTATCGAGAGCAGCATGACAGGCAGCCAGGGGCAGATAACTATTAATTTTCTAAATTTTTTTAGGGGCCCGGTGGGCAGGAAAGAATGGCCTGTTGGGCCATATGTGGCCCACCCCTGCGTTAGACCCTTAGTATCAGACTCTTTCAGTATGGGACCAAAAGGACTCCCATCTAGTTTGGATTAAATAACATCTCTTGGCTTTGTCTTGAATGGGTACTGTGTGGTGGACCCTGCAAGGATTTCAGAACTGCTTTGTCCCATGTGTAGTCTTCGCAACCCATGGAAAAGCTACAACGTGGATGAAGTAATCCATTATTTCTCATTTGGATGGGAGCAATGGAAACCAGTGTTCTTGTTTCTAGCCTTAGAATCAGGGATGGGCAGAGGTGGACCCAGTCTGAAACATCTACAGGGAATGTGCCTCACAGCGCTTTAAAATGGGAATGTGTTGAGGACAATTTCTAAGATACACAAGGATGGCAGCTCGTATTCCCAATAAATTGCCATGTACATTCTGCATAAACAGTAAAATTAGCTTCAGGGAAGAAGAAAAGTTGTATTCCTTCATCTCTTTCTGTAAAAAGAGAGCAGTGACTTATTCAGGCCTTGGATACAGAACAATTCATGTGCCAGGGAAAGGAATCTGAGGTCTTGAATGAGAATGAATGCTATGGGTATGCAGCCTCTTCTTGGAAAAATGGGAATATTCACATTTTGTTAATGCAATGAAAAGTCTTTCATGTTTTCACATTTGAATCCACGCGCTTCTCACTTAAGAAAATTAACCTTTCACCCAAGAAGATGAATTTTGATGTCCAGGCCAAGCAGAGGTGCCTATCTGAATGTGTATTTCTCAGGGGAGAGGTGAACACAAACATGGCTGAATTCTTATTCTCGGAGTACCTCCTACACAAAAATGTCTTGCTGACTGTTTTGCGAGTTTGGGCTGGTGAAAGACCTGTTTCCATCTGAAAATGGTGAAGTGCCCGGTCAAGAAATCCAACCTTAATCTGCTGGCTGGTGTCAAGTCCATCACTTTCACTACAGTGTCCTCTAAGAAGATGGGTCTTTTGTCTTTTGGTATAATATTCTCCCAATGCCCAGAGAAGAGTCTTGTACAAATCCCAACCTTATTCTGACACCAGAAGGCCAGAAAGCAGGAACTTGGAACAACCCATGCCTTACCTATATGGTAAGAGCTGCTGAGGTAACTTAAAGTACTCGTAGAGTAGTGTCCTATTTTCAGTTTAACACCGAGTACAGTTAAAACGCAAGCAGATGCATGTTCAAGCATTTTAGCATGTGTTAAATGCCCTTGTAGTGTTACACAGTTGTTTCCTTCCAGGGAAGGATTATCTTCTAACATCTACTATAATAGGTCCCTACATTCCAGTGACTTCCAAGTGGTGCAAGCAAATGTGACGAGGCTTTTAAATTATTTTGGCTGTGGCAGTAGAGGAATCCTTGACCACCTTCATTGTTAGGAAGAACTTTCTGATTGAAGGTGAGCAAGCATTGGAACAGATTACCTAGAAAAGTGGCACCTCCATCCCTGGGAATTTCAAGAGAGGGTTAGACAAATACTTGGTTGAGCTGGCTTAGTTGGGGATGATCCTACCTTGAGTAGGGGGTTGGACTAAATGACTTTGAAGTCCCTTCCAGCCTTATTTTCCCATGATCCTCTTGCTGTCAGTGACTAAGTCTAGTTTTGGCACAGAAAAGCAAGAAGGCTTGAAGCACCCTGTTAAAACAGGTATTTACTAAAGGACTTGAAGAGGAGCATAGATGCAATTTCCTGTTCCTCCTTTTGATTTCCTTTTTTTTTACCGTGGGTACTTTTGATTGAATTCAAAGAGTGAGGCTTATGCCTCTCCCTTTTCCTGGGTAACCTTATTCCACCCAAACAGAAAATCTTCCATTTTTGAGCTTCACTATCGCAATTTTTGGCTCTTCATAACATGTTTTGTCTAGCGGGCCCGTGAGTGTTTCACAAATATGCGCGCAATGTGTGCTGCAGGAACGCCATCCTTGCATGACTTCCCCAAAGTCGCACACTAACTCAGTTAAAGAACCCAGGTCTCTTACCTTTTTATTTCCTCTTCCCCCATCCAGCCTTATTGGCCTCTCTGATTGTCACCAAAGCTTGTCACCTTTTCCGAAGGAAGTCAGTGAGAGTGAAATAGATTACTAAGCGTAAAAATCTATCTTCAGTGAGAAGGGAACTGTAGGAAAAAAGGACATGACAGTTTAGTGGAGCTTTTGTTAAAACTTAAAAAAAATTGGCAGGCACTTTCTATAATCTAGTCCTTGGGCAAATATAAAGAAATGTTTGTTTGGGTTTCATGTTTGTTTAAAATATCTAATAGAAAAGTTGCTTTTAATAATGGGATTGGATGTTTGCAATTTGGGTATCCCATATCTCTTTCCTTGCCAAAATATTTTGTTCTATTTTTCCAAATCCCCAATGTCAATTCTTTAGTTAAACAAACTTACTGTAAACTAAAATTGTTTTGGCAAATATGACCTTTCAGCATATTTATTTCACTTGTGAAAAATAGCTGTAGCATGTGTGACTTTTCTTTATGGCTTGCACTCAAGAATTCAGTAAGTATTGTCCATGAAAACTCCAGATAAAATTGATTTAAAAAAAACAAAACCAAAAAAACCCCCCCCAGAAAGACTCAGAACAATTCAGATAGAACTAGCAGCAACTTTGCAGCAAGGAAATGCATAGTAAAATCTGGATGTCTCCACTAACAAGCATAAAAAGGTAATGGACTGTAGCTCCTCAGTTAGTAGCTGGCAATTGTGACTACTCTAAATGATCCCCAACTGCCTAAAAATTGAAGATGTTGGTTATCAGAGCACTTCTGTTTTCTTCCACCAAAAAACCAACAACCCACCAGGAAATAGTCATAAAACAACAACCTGATTCATATAGAGATCATAAAGTCCAGGGAGACAGCGTGATCTTGCTACTAATTATGCCTAAGTTTTTTGAGAGAGCCATAGCGTGGTGAGGGAGTTCAAAGGTTTTGCAGATAAAGGTCTTATTCATATCATAAGACCAGTGATTTTTGGTGGGTATCGGGATGGGGTCATCATTCTAATCACGCTTGTCCAACATGCGGCCTGTGGGCTGCCATATGACCCTCCAAGCTGTTTTCTGAGGCCCGAGGTGCTGCAATGGGAAATGAAAGTAAACACTATACTTTTGTTTCGGGGAGGGAGAGGGGGTGATGTGATACTGCTTCCTGTGAGGTCTTTGAATATGGCTCGCCAGTCCACTGGGTGCTAAAAAGTTCATGATCCAGCCCCACATTCAAAAAGGTTGGACACCCCTGTTCTAAATGCATGCCAAGCATGAAACTGGTGAGGCTAATGGTAAACTATAGCTTTGTTCACAGTTTCAGCGTGAAAGACTGCAACCCATAGAGATTCTGGTTAAGAAAACTAATTAAATTCAGGAGTGAAAGATTTCAGCCCTCCTGTTAGAAGTAAATGGTCTGAGCAGCTCACTTCACCTGCCAGCCACCCCAGTTTTTGGGAAGAAAGGAGGTAGTTTGAATTTATTCTTGCTAACTATTCATGGACTGTATTCAGAAGAATGATTTCTTGCATCAGTATCGGGTTAATGGATATCTTGAGCTTTAAGATGGGAAGGAAATCTTGCTCTTTCTTCTTTTAACTCTAATCTCCTGGTTGCTGTGATTAAGGGAAGGGGGAAGGAAGGATAAGGGCTTTTGCAGATACATACCTGTCATGTTAAGGTAGCTCACCTATCTGAAGGAAGGGGTCCAGTATCTACTGTGCTTCTCATGCTTTGCTTAGCACGACACTTGTATGATCTGGCGGAATTGCACTGCAGTTCTTAAGACCCTGAGTATCAACATCACCTGTTTTTTTTTAATATTTCTTTCCATTGTTAGTTGACCAGGTTGTAAAATGCTGCAGAGATCCTAGAGCAGTCTCCAGACACTGAATGATGATGTGATTGGGTAAAACTTCTCAATAAACTTGTTTGTGTGTATAGAAACTTGTGTTTTCCTACTTACATAGGAATAGGATACTGGCCAGTGGGTCTTAGCATCTTCAGAATTAGTTCAAGTACTATTTTTTTGTTAACAATCTATAGACCAGCTCTTGAAGAATATGGTTTTGGCTAATTACATAAATCATAAGAAAAGGCTAGAAGGAATCTTGGTACATCTCTAGCACATCTGCCTGCTCATGATCATCCCAGAAAACTATTGTTTAACCTGCATCTAAACTTCCAGTGATGGAGATTCGACAACCGCCTTCATCCACCCTCTGAGTTAAAGTTCTTCTTAATATCCAATGGATCTACCTTGCTGCAATTTCAGGCCTTCTCCATATGGAACAGTTGATCACCCTCGGCTCCGTAACAACCTTTTTTTGTTATGTATGTTTTGCCATCAGTTTGCTCGTACTTGTCATGACTATAAATGATGTAGATTGTAGTTGAAAGCACACATCATCCTAATTTTTAAGATGAGCACTGTGGGGGTCTGGACTTTGATTCAAGTTGGCAATGGAAATGATGCACAGCCTATCGATGCCAAGATTGCTGTCCAACCAATTCAAACTGGATTAGAATTCAATAATAATAAGTGGTTCAGGTTTTGATTACTCTTCCACCGGAGTACACCATAAGTTACTCATTGAAATTTAAAATTCTGCTGATTTACATGCGCCAAAAAAAAAATCAGGTTCTTGTTCTGTGGGAGAAGAGAATAAGTTTCTGTCTTTTTGCCTGTAGTGATGGCTTTGCTTCATTGTTATGCTTGACATATTTGCCTGTAGTATGCATCAGGTTTATGAACTGTCCTTGGCAGAAAATGGAATGTATGGTCTTTTTTCCCCCCCTTGTTTAAAGCTAAAGGAGTAGTTTGTTCTTATGTGCATGGCCTTCCCATGCCAAAGAAATTCCCCACAAGCACTTTTGTGAGTGATCTCACTTCCAGTGTGTCAGACCACAAATCCTATGACTTTATTTGTGAGAGTCCAACTGGAGTGTTACCATTGACCCAGTGACATAGAAGTCCCTTAAAATTACAATTCTGGAACACTTTGCTTCAGCTGTGGACATGACCTTACTGTTACTGCTGCCATAATTTTTGGCACAGCACCTAACATCCCAAACTCTCCATGCAATTAGTACAAGTGCTTGAAGTGATAGTATTGTGTCAGTGTCCAGGCAATTGAGTTTTAACAGTAAAGCTATTTTTGTTCTTGAACCCAAGGAAACAACAGGAGCATGACTGCCTGGTTCTTGGTTTAAAAGTGTAAAGCCTTTGCTTAATAGAAGCAGACTTGATTGTGGAAATAAATTGTCTCACAGAATTATTCTTTGTGATTTAGTTTGAGTGGATTTGAAATGTAGCACAGATCTACTGATGTAGGGGGAATCCTCCTACGCTATGTACTGGCTCAAGGAAGCATGCACGGATCTCTCCCTCTCTCAAACTTGCTTGTGGGCCCAGGGGGAGAAGGGAGGTTCCTAAAGCAGCATTATAATTCTTGAAGAGTTATTAATTGATCAAATTGCCCGAGAGAGCCACTGAATTACAAAATGGCTGTCTTTTAAAAAAGCTGAATTTAATCAGATATTTTTCGTTAATTTTAAGTGAATAAAACTCACAAAAGTGCTTAAGCTGAACACTTTCAAAAGTGGGGAAGTGAAAATGGGGTCTTCAGCTCCCAAATCTTTAGGTCCTTTTGAAAACTTTACTTGATACCTTCATTAATGACCCGAGTAAACGAGTTTATACCAAAAATTACTCTGTTTTTAAGTCATATGAATATGCAAGGAAATAAACCAAATGTCACCACGTAACTAAAAAGGCAGTTTCAGGAGAGATTGGTGCAAAAGGGTCTGTCCTAGGTGTAGTCCTTCCCCCATCTTCTTTATTAATAGAATTGGATGATAGTACTCAAGAGTAAATTGGATGCTTATCTTGCTGGGATCCTATGACCCCAGCTGACTTCCTGCCCTTTGGGCAGGGGGCTGGACTCGATGATCTCCCGAGGTCCCTTCCAGCCCTAAGGTCTATGAAATCTACTCCGATGCATGTTTAGCAAACTTGATGTCATCTGTAAGTTGGGGTGAGTTGCAGATAGTCTTGAGGGCAGGGCTAGGATCCAGAATAACCTGGATAGACTGGAAAAAATGGTCCACAATTAATAGATGAGATTCAACAAGGAAAAATGTGCAGTCCAGTACTTGGAGTAGAATAATTGCATGCACAAATACAAACCGGGGAATGGCTGCAGTATGGCAAAGAAGGACTTGGGGGGTTATGGTGAACTGTAAATAAAACATGAGCCAACAGTGTGCTCTTGATGTAAAAAAAAGGCCAGCAACATACCAAGTTGTATTAACAGGAGTGTCACCTGCAAATCAAGGGTGATTCTTCTGCTCCAAGCACTGATGAGCACAGTGTCTAGGTTTGGGCCCCGCACTTCATGAAGGACATGGACAGACTGGAAAGAGTCCAGTGCGGAGCCACAAAGATGATAAGGGGCTTGGGAGACAAGACAGGAAAAGCAGAAAGAGCTAGGTTTATTTAGTGTGGAAAAGGGAAGACTGAGGGGAGAGTTAAGTCTTCAAATGTCTGAAGGGTAATTGTAGAAGATAGAGATGGGCTTTTCTCTGTGTCCATGGGGGATAGGACTAGGAGCAATGGCCTCAAGCTGCAGTGGAGGAAACTTAGGCTGATGATTAGGAGGAATTCGCTGACTGTGAGGATGATTGACCACGGAACAGGCTGCCTAGAGAAGTTATAGCATCTCTGTTCCTGGAAACTTTCAAAAACAGGTGGTTGCCTGGGGTGGTTTAGGTCAGGACGGATGCTGTCTTGAGCAGGGGGCTGGATGAGATGACCTTGAGAGGCCTACTTTCAAAAGAGGGTACTTTCATAGAGTCATAAGAAAGTCCCAGACTTTTCAGAGGAAGTAATCTGGAAACTAGTGGCAAATTAAGACTCTGCTATAGGAGCAAAATAGGTCCATACAGTTTTGAATTGCATGGAGAATCATTTCATTGCTGGGTAGTCTCAACAGTGACCACACTATATCTGAGCCAAGCAACAAGTATCTTTTCCAAGATGTCTTCTGATCTGGTGAGCTGGACCAGCTAATTTTGCTCTCATTCAAAACTAGGCTTGACAAGACTGTTTCTCATGGTACACCTCCAGATATTTCTTCCTTGGTCCCATGGTTTCCTTGAGCTGGAAGGCTTGGATGTTTTTGAGCTGAAGAATGCAAATGCATGAGATCTAGAACAGCATAGTATGCTATATATAATATATAGCATCCTGGCACAAAGGTCTTCAAAAATGGCCAGAGCAGTTGTGTGCGTATTATTCAAGGAACTGAGATCTTCGTTTGATATTGTTACTAAAGGAATTGACCTTGGGTCTGGAGGACACGTACAACATTACTTTTAAGTTGCAGACAATTTTGTTTGCTTAAGAAGCAGCAGTCTGCAAACAAGTAGATCAGTAGTAGGTGATTTGCCCCTTGCTATGGCATGTACCTTTTGAACGAGCCAACCTAATTCACTTGAGGATAAGAGAAGGGGCTATTGGCTGATATCCTGGAGCATGAAATGTGATTTGCCTTGTTTTATCTGGATGCAGCTAAAACAAACTTTGTTAGGCTAACTTTGTAATTTTGCAAAACCCCCACTATTTTAAGTGGACTAGATCAATTCAGATGAATGGAATTTAGCGAGCTTATATTACAGGGTGTGAAAAGCAGAGAACTGAGCCACTATGCTCTCCATTATCTGTAAGTTTTAGGTTCAAGTTCATAACTGTGTTTCTGTAAATTTCTCCACTCCTGTAAATGTTTGTTTCCACATGGCTAAAATTTCAGCCATCAGATTGAATACTATAGTATACTCTAAAAGAGGCCTCGCTTCCCCCCCCACTGCATGTCATATGATGTTTAATTTGCTAGTGATTCTGTACAATTTTATTTATTTCCAGAGTTGTGTGCTGCGTATAAATGTGTTTTTTATACAAGTAGATTTACTTAAATATCACTAGGGCTCTTTTTTTGCCATAGGGGGTCTTTGTATTCAGCTTTTGTTACATGCACTTTGTAAAGCAAGTGGACGCTAGCTACAGTCTGAACGAAAGAGGTTTTTTTTCCATAAGGTTTGGCTACCAGTGAATTCTGAATGCCTTGAAACTTTCAAATGTACAAGCAAAAATCGAATTGACTCGATAGTCAAAACTAATCAGTGCAGATGTATTAAAATGCTTTGTAGATCATTGTTTTTGGCCTGTTCCTCCTGCAAGCTCTCGCTGTGACCACTACCATGCTTTGTGGGAGTCATGTGCTAATGTACACTATTCTGTGGTCCCATACAGCAGGGAAAAGTGGTGGTGTCTGGGTCCAGGCTTCAGCCCAGTGAATGCACATGTGGCTATGCACAAGCACACTAATTTATTTCCTTCTGACATGAGAAAAATCTTCACAATATTTTTGCCAGAATATTCATGTTGTTTTAAGAAACGGATGTTTCATAAAACATGGAAACCTGCAGTTCTGAGCTCCAGATGCTGGGATTGATGTGGTTGAAAAGCAATACCTGTGGCTGTGTGCAGTATGTGGTGCTCCAGACCCGTCTGCAGTGATACACACTGCACACTTCAGGTGTTCTCCATGCTGCAAGGTAGCAGCATAGGGGTTTCTTGACCCTAGGAGATCCTGGGGTCAAAAAACCCCCCACACAAGATAAAAGCAGGGTGATGCGCGCTGCCCCCCCGCCATTACGCCACTGGTTCCCATCTCTAAAGAATACATTTTGGCATGATATAAACTAGGAGTAATGAACTTGTGGCACAGGCATATTGTGCGTGACATGGAGCAGATGAGGGAGAGGGTGATCAGCATAGCAACAGTTGGGAAGGAAGCAGAGCAGCAAATCAGGCAAGGAGCACAAGGCAGAGAGGAGAAAAACAAGAGCAGCAAATCTGGCAGGGGAAGGGATCAGAGTGGCATTTGGAGGGTGTGGGGCTAATTTATGGCATGTTTGCCAAAAAAGTTGACGCCCCTCCCGGTTTAAACCTGACAAACCTAACAAAAAGGGAATTTGGAGAAGAATGAAACCTACGTACTTAAATTAAGTAAAACCTAAAATCTCTGAGGCAGGGATGGTCTGCCCCCCACCCCCTTTTATGCCATCCCTAACCTGTGTGAGATCTGAGGCTCTTGGGTATGACTGTGGTACAATAAGAAACTGGAGACAAGGTTTTTTTCAGCGAGACAACATAATGTGCTTCAAACGGACATCCAGAAATAGTGTTGTAATGTACTAAAGAGGTGGTTCACAGTTCTGCGTTGGTGGAGCGCGTCCCTGCCCTTCCTTATTGACCAGGTGGAAAGCAGTCCGACTGCCAGGCTCTTTCCCCCAAGCAAGGTCCCCCTGCTGCCTGTAGGCTTGCTTTGGGCAGGCTGAAGAAGAGAGAAAATGTCTTGGATTCTTGTTTTTTTCCTAAGCAGGAACTCCTGTATATGGGGGTGTAATTGGCCAGAATTTGAAGAGCCTAGCTTAACTGCCCAGAATTTTATCTGGATCAAGAGTCTCCCAGCCCTTGGATTTCCTGTTGCGTGCGGATGCCCTATGGAGCTACCTCCCCCCCTTTCCACCTCTCTAAGTAATCTGGCTTCCCTACGCTAGTGTCTTGGATCACCTTGTTCCTGAAGTTTCTCTCCGGTTGCCCAAACTATTTGGATCCTGAGCCAGCTGTGGGAACTTATGCATAAGGATTTCAATACGAGACTTGGCATGTCAGATTTCATTTTGGAGAGTTAGACAGTCTTGAAGAATCCTAATGATCTCGATTCCTTTGAGATTTTTAGAAAACAAACTAATTACTAGACTCTTAAAATGAGCCTTATGAAACCTGGAAGGAGCCTTTTGTTAGTCTCCCTGACGTTCTAAGAGCTGAAAGTAGGGAAAATTGCAAGGCAATAAACTTTTGTTTTCAGTGTGTTGAGACCAGCCTTTGAAATTTCTGAAATGAAACTGTTTTAAGAGTTGAAGCATGGATGGTGCTTCCGCAGTAACGTACGGTTGGTGCTTTTGCTGCCTTCTCTGCTGAGGTGGTGTTGGGACAATGTGTTTTCTTTTTTTACTGTTGCAGAAACTTGGTCTTAATACAGATTAAATCTGTGATTTAAACCATACTGGACTATAATGATGCTGGGAGAAACTTGCTATGTGTTTGTTTTATTAATGCATTATTTCATTTACCTACTTGTGTCTATGACTTTACTCTGTGGGTCAAAGGAAGTACATGGAAATTAAGTTATTGCTCCAAGATTCAGTATTATGAGTCGCACGTGTAACTTTGCAGCCCCTCATAGCTGTTGGAGTTACCATAATTAATGCTAATATGTGCCAGGGAAGTCTTGGCCTAAAATTGCTAACTCATTGAGTTTTTAGTGTTTATGGATAAATAGACAACTGTATCTATGTGACTCATAGCAAAAAATTGCAAGAGGTGCTTTTTTAGTAAATATAATGCTAATCTATTTTTAAAATTATTAAGATACAAGTTTTGGGAATTTTCTAATAAAGAAATTGAAGCTTTGTATAGAGAGGCTATACAAATTAAATCTATATGAAGCTGTCCTTGGAGGTATACGTGGTGTTAATGGCTTTTAGGATAGTGTCATAAAGGAAATGAACAATTGATCAAAGTTATTATAAAATTGCCCTCTTATCACTCGGATATTACGCATCTTTTAACATGAAGTATGAATTTTGTGTATAGGATTTATCATATTTTTGTTTCCCTGTGTCTGTTGCTTCCTTCATACTGACTTTGACTGAAAAAACGTGCTACACAGTGGCATGTTCTTGTTTTTACTGAGTGAATTCTCCATAGTAGTATCTTCCCTGCCTTTTTTTTTTTTTTTTGTAGTTCCTATAAAAACAGGAAAACAAAATGTTTGGTTGCTGGTTAGTAAAATACCACTGTTGCTTTGGGACTGAGTTGTCTAACAACACAACGCTGTGTCCTGATGTTATTTAGACAGTCAGATTTACTGTGGGTTCAAGGGATGGGGGCGTCTGTTCACATGCCTGCTAATTACCCTGTAGGATAGATTTGCACTTCTATATCAGCAACTATTGATCCTTTGACTCGTGGTTAGGGTAGCCATCATAGAGGACAGTCTGGCTGTCTTCTGTCATCTATCAATATGAAGCCAGATGCCTTTATGCCCTCTATGTCCTCTATGATGACCATCCTACTTGTCGTGTATGCGTAAGAGGTCTAGTCAGATGCCCAGTGAATCCACTTGTGGCTGACGCACCCAATTCGAGAGCGACACGGCTTGTTACAAGTTTCACAGATCCAGGTGCTCTCTGAGGTGAAGTCCAAGTTCACAATGCACTGCTTTCTTCTTTCTCGATTTGCTTCCATCCTCTGGATCAAAGCCACTTTGTTGATGCCAGATGTTCCCTCCAGATTGGATGGCATCAAACTGCATTGCTACAGTGCTGCCATACCCTGCTTTTGAGGGGGTCCCATGGCCCCACGCAGTGTTTAAAGGGGCTCCGCACAGGCTGATTTGCCCCAGGCTCCCCTAGGGTCGGCTCCGTTTGTACACATACCTTTTAATCCTGCGATGCTCCGGCGATCCACCACTTCAGAGTCGACTCAGTTAATCAAACCTGTTCCGCATGCGAGCTGAGGCGAACTGCACTGTGCTGCGTGCAGTTGTATACGTGAGGAAATGTGCTTGTGAACTAAAGAACTGCCAAGGTGTTTTAGTTCGAAAGCGCATTGCTGGCATTTTCTTAGCGCTGACGTGCATTTTGCTGCTTATACAACTGCATTCGTCATGGCACTGCGGCACTTGCACCTGTAAAAAAAAAAAAAAAAAAAAAAAAAAATGCCCGGTGGTTTTTTAGTGATGTTTTAAAAGTGCATTAGTCTATTTTAAAGAGCATTAGCAAAAGCACTTTTTTAAAAATTAATCCTTAATGTACATTAAAATAAGCTAATGCACATTAATGCGTGCCTGTAGAAGTGCCCAGTGATAGCAGTATTGTTTTTAAGGCTGTGTATGGCTCACTTCCACAGGACTGAGGTTGTAACGTAAGTGGTGGTGTTTTTTAAAGAGCTTGGAGTGGGCACCGAGGTGGAAACAGTTTATACACAGGTCCAGGTTGGGGGTGTGCCACCAGGAGCCGTCCTTGTCTAGCGCATGATTTAGGCCTGTGCTGGGTTGATTTGTTGTCTTCCTCCTTGTCCTGGAAGTATTCCCTTAGGTTTAAGCCGGCGGGGAAAGCCTTGAGGTCTCCAAACAGATGCATTGTATTGAGTTGTTTAATGGTACGGAAAGAAAGGCCATAGGATTGTACAGACACTCAGATTGGTTGAGGATGTGGTTGGATAGACTGATATTACCTTGGATTGTAGGGTTGTTGGAGGATGTAAATTTAGACAGTTTTGCATTCTTCCCTCTCTAAGATGTGACAACCATTTGTGGCAACCGTGGTACTCTCAAGTGCTTAGAAAAGAATCGGCTTAATGCTTCCTAGGCCTGCTTTTCCTATTGCATTCCTCTGCATCTTTAAATTTCACTAAAGAAACATAAAAGTACATAGTAAATGTTCAGCTCTCTGCCTCTTCCATTTGGCCTGATTTAAGGAGTGGTGAATGTGCAGTTGCTGAACCTGGATATCCTGATCTTGATCTCTTTGGGGCACACTCACACTGTGCTTTAGGGTGTACAGGGTCTGCGGTATAGGGTACAGATACCCAAGCTAGCAATGTAAACCATTGCTGTACTGAGCTCTGGGCTGTTGCAGCAAGGTAGCACCTGAGCTAGGTATTCTGATGCCAGCTTGAGTATCTCTGTCTTGTGCTGTATTTTAGACACAGTCCCTTTATATCTTGTTTTTACCTTCGACAGCCTGTTGGGTCCCATCTGTTGAACCTCTCACTTTTGCCATAGGCACGTGAGGGTTGTGTATTGTTAACCTAACTAGTGAGAAGAATACTAAGCATTTGCTGCAGTTCAAGTTACTGAGCTGCTTTTTGGGTGACTGCTTATTAAACTTTCTTAGCTTAAAGAGTTCATTTGTGTACTATCCCTCTTTAACACAGCTGATTGTCTGCTTACAGTCGTGTTGATTCTGCTGCTGAAGTAACAGGCAAGCTCGTCACTAGAGCCGCATACAAAGAATTTAATTTCTGTAACTTGTGTTTTATTTGCAGGCTTCATAGAGCCCAGTGTGCAATTAAACAGACTCAGGTAACTGTTCAGAAAATAGGAAGAGAGATTGAAGAAAAACTGAGACTTACATCTACAAGCAACGAACTGGTAGGCTTTGCTTTTGAAATCTCATTCTTGCTTCAGAATGTAGTTAAATAACACTATTGGAAACTTGGGCAACTTCTAAAACTTCAACATGAAATCCCTGTATTTTAATATTTGTCATTTTATAAATGGAAATTAATCTGGAAAGCACAATTGTGTTGGATTTTGCTTTAAATATACATTCACTGAGAGGGGGGACATTAATAGGTTATTTAATGCTTTACTTTGCAAAGGCACAAACATTAGCTGCACAGTGAATAAAGAGGATTTGCCAGGAAAAATAAACTGTTAGAGGTTGGGATTAATGATCTACTAAAGGGAAGTGCAGTTTTAGTTGTTTGGGTTGAGTCTACTAGTTGTACTTGCTTTCAGGCCAGCCTTTTGAGATGAATGGAATGCACGTAATCACTTATCAGACACACAAGTGACATGTCCATTTTAAATATTAACCACCTATTAGCATTAGCCATAGCTTTGTGCACTGCATGGCCAGGGACAGAAGTTGCATGTAAATTGGGTGAAGTCATCAGAAGCGGTTTAAACCTGTAAGAGAACAGAAGTTCAGCGTTTGTAAACCAGTTTCAGAATGGCTGTACTGGTTTAAGATAAACCTGGTTGAATGTAGTATCGGACTTAACTGATTTTGCTCAAACTGGCTTATGAAACTTCTGTCCCATATCCTTTCTGGTTCAAGTTTTAATTCACAGTCTCCCAGCATGCTTTCCATCCCTGAGCTGGGCTGTGTGGTCTGTTCCAGCAAAGAATGGGAGAGGCAAGGACTGCCTCCCTTCCC
>NW_017728906.1:198999976-199028698 GCF_001723895.1 Crocodylus porosus | reverse complement strand
AGTCATGAGCGGCCTGTCCAGGAGGTGTGGCTCCTGCTGCTACGTGCATCCTGGGAGTGGGGGCACAGGAGGTGTGTGCCCCCAGATCTGCGCGGGGCAGGGCAGGCTGCCACTGTGAGCTGGGGGGCAGGGTGGTGTTAGGCTCTTCCTGATGGGTTGAGGATGGGTGATGGTGGCGGCGGCACTAGGAGGGGACTACAGCAAGAGTGAGTTCTACACTTCGTAGGAAGACTGAAGTAAAATTATGTATAAACAACTCAAGCCAGTAGTTAGGAATGTAATAAACTGCATCAAGCAAAGTTGTTCATAGAACATGCAACAATTTTTCAGCAAGTCAAAATGCAGCTTCTAAACTGTCTAGTAGAGAGGAAATCAGAATAGTGGTACAGTATTGCAGTAGTCATAAACAGAAGGAAAGAAAATGGGTAACCAGAATTTCTCCTACTAAATGTGAGCGCTAGTATCCTAAATCTCTAATATTGAGTCATAGTTTGCATTGGTTTTATGAACCAAACGCTGAGCCAGCAGGTGCTTTTGGAATAAACACGGATCTAAGGGAAAACTTCAGAAGAAGCTGATCTTTGAGCTCTAGCCTTACTTGTATCAGAATTTCCAAACAGGCTTGAAGTGTGAAAGACTTGGTTACAAAGAGAGGCTGCAGTTTTGAAGGTTGTTTTGCTAGTATTCAAACAAGGTTTGTTCAGAGGTTTATGTTGAACTGGCCCAGTCAGCTGCAGTCTCCCCCCAGGCTGAAAACTTCATTTGTCACATCAAAGACATGCCACACGTGATAGGCAGCAGTTCTCAGAAATTAGCCTGTCTCTCCACTGATAATCTTTCCTTGGCTGCCCTCAAAGCATGTCCTGTCTATAAAGTGCTGTGTACATTCCTTAAAAGAAAAAAAGGGGGGGAGGGGGTGGGGGGAGTCCTGATGAAAGTCCATGTTTTTGTTTCTCTGTAATTTGGGTATTATTTCTTGGGATCTTTCCAGCTCAGTCTTCAGTGCTGCCAAGGAATGTACATATCTTACGTCTTACTGCATTTATTTCAAGTAGTGGTATATGGTGAAGCTTCCTTTAAACCTATTGATCACTTTATTTTCATAGAAAAAAGAAAATGAATGTTTACAGCTGAAGATCCTGGTGCTTCGGAATGAGCTTGAGAGGCAGAGAAAAGCCCTAGGCCAAGAGATGGCCTTATTACATAAGAAACAAAATGTGTTGCATGAGAAAGGTAAGTGTAGAGATGGCAGGAACCTTCCTGCTCAACATTCACAACCAAAAACCCAACCAGGCTGCTGCCTTAGCAGATGAAAATTACTAGGAAAAGGGAAAATTCTAATCTTGAGGATGTGTTTTATTTTTTCATGGTTTTTCTCTCTGCAGTTTTGTAACCAGATGTGATCTCTTCAGTCTCAAAAGCTTGCGTTTAATTCTTTGAGGTTCTATGAGTTAAGAAATCCAAATACATAGGAGTGGGATCGTGTTAATCTACATGCAGCTGGAAAGGTGGTGATGATAAATACCTGATATCAATCTTGCATAACAAACGTGCAGTGGAACTGCAGAGAGCTAATACCAAGACGTTTTGGGCTAAATAGTTGAATTGAGCAAGAAACCAATTAGCAAGTTACTGAAACAACTTCACAGTGTAGCAAAGAATAATAACATAATAAAGGCATGTCATAAATTCATATCGGGGAATGACAGTGTATTTATTCATATTGCCATAGTACCTAGATTCTCCTGTGACAGAGCAGGGCATATTGTGCTAGTCCCTATGCAGAGACTGTTCCTATAACAAGCAGCTTGCTGTTTGAATGTTTTAATGCTGTCTGTTGGTACAGCACAAATCATAATGTTTTGTCGTAGTGTTGAATACCAGTCTTTTTCCACAGATCATCAATAGGTTATGAGCTGCACAGATTTAATGGCTTGATCTCTGCTTGAAATCTTGAATCCCCTTTTGATCTGTATTAAATACTTACAGATAGCTTACAAAGCCTTGCCTCTTCTGATGCAAATGGCAGAGCTACTTTTCTGCATAACTGAGATGAGGTATAGACCAGGGGCACTTAATCCCCTGCCCACAGGCCAAATTTGGCCTGCAAGAGCTGTGACATTCAACCTGTGGGGCTCCCCATTGGTTGGTAAACTTGATGGTTGGGGCACAGTTACAATTAGTACTGCTACCCCTCCCCTACTGCCAAATTCCCAAGCCCTGCATGGCCCAGTTGCTACCAAGCCATGCCCTCCTCCCCCCACACAGACAGATTGGACCTACTGGCCAGATCCGGCTTGCAGAGGGATCAGGCACCACCCATCCAGCCAACAAGGCAAAAAGGTGGAGCACCACTTGAATACAGGCAGTCTTCACACTTATAGCAAGGTATGTTCCTGGAAAAGGCTCTGTAAGTCGAAATGATGCAAGTTGAATCTGATTTTCCTGTAGAAACAATGTTATAATAGGGGGTTGCGTTCCTGACCAAGAGCCTGATGCCCAGCTTTTTATAAAAATGACCATAAACAACAGATTTTAAATCGACTATTTAGTCAGCTATAAATGATATACACTGTACAGTACAAAGCTTTCTGAAGTGTACTGTACATAAATCAATTAAATAGGGCAGTATAGTAACTAGTCACGTAAAAATGTATTTAATTGGAAGGTGAAGGAACACCTTTATTAGGGTCATGAAATTCAGAAGGGCTTCTTTGGGGAAATTTTGGGGGACTTAGGGCCAGCTGATGGCTTTTTGAGAAACAGATCCAGGGATGTTTGTTTTGCTGCCCTCTTTTGCTCATTGCAAATTTCCTTGTAGTGCCGTAAGTGCGAGGATCCAGCGCCGTAAGTAATAACATGGGTGTAAATGGAGGAGCGCTGCAAGTGCAAAACGCCGCAAGTCGAGGACTGCCTGTACACAGTTGTCAGAGGACATTTGGGCTTTGGTGTTGATTGGCTTTACTTGACCAGTGCATAGTATGTAGGGCTAGAATGGCACTGCTTTGGACCCTTCCCCACCATGTGCCGAAAGGTGCATGCGCAGCCCCTGCCACCGTGGAGCTGGTGCCAGGACTGCAGAGCACAGCACAGATATTTGCAGCCTTCCAGCTGACTGCCACAGCCAGCCTGGGCTCTGGGGAGGGCCAGCAGGAATTGGGAAGGCTGCAAACAGCTGTGTCAGGCTCCACAGCCTTGGCACCAGCTCTACGGTGGCAGTGGCTGCATACGCACCTCCGAGTGGGTGGTGTGGGAGGGGCCAGGGTTGCACTGCCACAAGCCCTTTACCAGCCCTGTGCCCAGAGGTACATGCGCAACCACCACAGCCACTGATCTGGTGCTGGGGCTGCAGAGCCCTGTGCAGCTGTTTGCAGCCTCCTGGCTGCAGCCAGCTTGGGCTCTGGGCAGTTGCTACCTTGCAGCAGGGCCTGCAGCCTCCTGGCTGCCTGCTACAAGCAACTTGGGCTCTGTAGCTGGCAGCAGTTGCCCAGAGCTCAGGCTGCTTGTGGTGGCGTGCCAAGGAAGATGGTCTCATGTGCCATGCTCTGGCACGTGTACCCAGTGGTTGCCGTTCCCTGGTGTAGGGATTAGTTTTTCTTCTCCGTGGGGAGAGAGGTGGTGGTTTCTGAAGTTCTCTTTTTCTCCCAGAGCATTTTTTCTTCATACTCCTTTTGCAGCATGCTACAGAAAAGACATGCCTTCTCAGGGTGGAGTTTGCATGCCAGAACTTTCATCCAGTCCTGAGAAGTAGTCTAGGTTTGAATTTTGTGTTAATCCAGAAAGTAGACAATGTTGTTAATGGTTTCATATTTTTCTAACAATTCTTATCTCCTAGAAAAGACTTTTGAGACTGAATACCAGAGGCTTCAGATACATAATGAATCTCTACATGAGTTAAGAAAAGAATGCACTGCTAAGAGGTAATGAGACTTGAGGTTTCACTTGCACTTTTAAATCTTGGAGAGGAAGGGTGGTCTGGTGAACAAGACTTTCATCCAAGAATTGGGAGATCTTGATTCAGTATCTGTCTCCCGCTCAGAGTACTTGTGCCCCTGAATATCTGCTTTGGTTTCTGTATCCATAGATTAGTAAGTAGTGGTGCTCCCTCACTTCTGTCTGGTTTGTAAGTTCTCTGGGGTAAAGACAGAATGTCTTAGGCCAGTAATCGGATCCCAGTCTTGGTTGGCCTTCAGGTACCCTTGTATTACCAAAGTATACTTAAAATACCCTTGAAACTGAGGATACATGCAATGTAGATGTAGAATGAAAACTGAAAGTTAACTGTGGCCTTTATAGCTATCCTCCCAATTTATAAAGTTATTTTGGGCTTTTTTTTTTTTTGCTAGATGGGGGTACGATTTCTTGGGAAGGCCTGAGGGGCTTGAATCTGACACTTGCAAGGAGGTTTGAGATCACTGATGTTGTTTTCTTTTCTCTGAAGAGAGCTATTTTTGAAGACAAATGCACAGTTGACCATTCGATGCAGACAGTTGTTATCAGAGCTTTCTTATATTTACCCTATTGATTTGGTAAGCTTGGCATTTTTTAACTCTTCAGAATTTGCTGGTCTACAATGCACTTAGCTGACCTTTTTCAGGGTAAAACTCAGTTTTCTCCCAAATACTGTTAAGATCCATGTTCATGCCAGTCCTCTTGCATGTCTTTTTCTAATGATAAGCTTGTGTGGGCAGGGCGCGTTGCAACGGAAAGGCATAGAGCTGGGGTTGGCAACAGTTTTGGGCAGAGTGCCAAAACCAGCTACAATGATGACGTGTAAGATTTCGTAGCTATTAGGGCTGGAAGGGACCTTGGGAGATCGAGTCCAGCCGCTGCCCCAGGGGCAGGAAGTCAGCTGGGGTCATAGGATCCCAGCAAGATAAACATCCAAGATGCTGGCGTGCCAGGGGTGAATGGTGAGAGAGCCAAGAGGGGTCCAGTCCTCCTTGTGGCCATGCAGGCGTGCCCTGTTCCCTGCCATCTGCCCCAAGGCGTGTGCCAAGCAGCCTTCGTGTATCGTACTTTGGCACCCATACCAGGGGTTGCCTACCCCTGGCATAGAGTTCTCATTTGGTAACATTTTGCCTCTGGGCCTCTCCCAGTCTCTTCTCATGTTTGCTTGTCCACATCTTGCTTTACCCATGGTCTTTTCCCCTGTGGCACGGCAGTTTCTTTGGGACTGCTTTGCCAACCTCCTTTTTACTCAGGTAAATGAGTTTTACAGAAGACTGGACACTTGACTTGGACTCTGAAAACAGCCCTAACTTCTATCTTTCTGTGCTACAAAGTATTGCTAGAAGGACTTTGGTTTTATTGGCAAAACTGAGTGTGTTCACACCCAGAACTTCTCTGCTAGTTTATGCCAGCATAGTTTATACTACCTCTGTGGACATAGCTTGGCCTGCCACAGCCTGGCTGCATGATCCCTTCAGCCGATGCCTGCCTGCAGTATGGCTTTCACTGTTGGTAGAGCTGCATTGAGCTGCCTGAAGAATACAGCTGTGTTTATGCTGTGGCTTAATGCTGGGAGTTGCTGTAGGTTGCCCCAAGCTTTGAACCCTTTCTCCTCCCCCAACAAACGAGCTATCCCAGACCGCATGGGCGGCAGCTCAGTAAATTTTTGCAAAGCTTTGGGCGCTGATTCGATTTGGAGGAGATTTGGCCTGATTTGGTGGCTGAATCTCTGAATCCGGATCGAATCGGGGGCCAATTTAAAAGGTCCAGATCAATTCGGAGCTCTCTGAATCTTTGGAAGAGATTTGGAGAGCTTTGATTCAGACAGTCCCCGCCTGCTACAGCAGGGAGCTGCAGCTGGACTCAGAGCTGGTAAGTAGGGGGCAAGGGAGAGGGGGTTGAAGAAGAGGGGAGGGGATCATGGGAGGATCCCTGCCTGCCCCCACCATGGGTATACCACCTGCCCCAGCTCCTGGTCCTTTTTTAAAAGCTGCACTTGCTGGGGGGGGTGCGGCTGCTGCTGCTACTGCCCCATGCTGCATGGGGGCCTCTGCATGAGCCCACTGTCCCAGCCCCCCCATTGCTGCCCTGCCCGTCTGAGCTCTGGCCTTTTTAAGGAAAAAAAAAAAAAGGAAAAACCCAGCAGCCTCAGCAGCCATGTGGCGTGGGGCAGTGGATATCCCCCCGACCTGGCAGGAGTAGTGAGTCTGGGAGATTTTCTTGTTTTGGTGGGGGGGTTGTGCATGTCCTTTTTTTCTTAAAGGACTGAGGTGGCCGGGGCAGCCATTGCCGGGCTGGGAGAGCAGGCAGGGGATGGGCCTATGTGATTTGGCCAAATCGATTTGGGACTGATTCGAATTGCCAGATCAAATCGCTGTCCCCTGAATTGGCCAAATCTGAATCCAAAGCGAATGCTAGGTGCTTCACACAGGTCTGTAGTTCAGCTCTGGCTTCAGCCCTGAGCTTGGGGCCAAAGCTGGAGCTGAGCCACCACCTGCACTCGGCTTGCACAGCTACTCCTCGCTTAATGTCGCCATGTTCTTGAAAAATGTGACTTTAAGCGAAACGATGTTAAGTGAATCCAGTTATGTTGCGGTAGTTGCCTATTAGCAGGCAGCAGCCAAACAACATTATAACCAAACGTTGCACGACTTTAAATGGGTACGTTCTCTAATAGATCAGTGATGTGATAATGGAACAACGTTAACTGGAACAACGTTAAGTGAGAAATACCTGTACTTGAATCAAATCTCCCCCTCCCCCTTTCCCCTCAACTTCTTCTGACTGGGGAGGGAGGAACCTCATGGATTTGAGTAAATTTCGTACCTATCTTTTGAGTTACTTATACTACGATACCCTGAAGTGCTAACAATTAAATGCTCTGCCCAGGTTCAGATTTTAATTTATTGGAAACCTGCATGGGTTAATAGTCAATGCTCAGTTGAAAAAGGGCATTCCTGTCTTATTTCTGGAAAAAAAAAATAATGAAATGAGACTTCACATAATTTTTAATTTTTTCAACACTATTTTACTGATTAGTACCAATCAGTCTTTACAAAATCTCTCTCTCATTTTGCTTTTGGCATGCCTGCAGTTTTATTTGGAAAGTGTACAACTTCTCTCTTCCTTTAGATGGGCTGTACATTCTCACTTTGCATTATTTTCCTTTAAATCCACAGAACGATCAAAAGGATTACTTTGTTTGTGGAGTCAAGCTGCCTAATTCAGAAGACTTTCAAGGTAGCTGAATGTTTCTTCCATATAGTACTTATGGTTTTGATACTACTGATGCATACTGATCCAACTCAAAAGGGCTGCTTGCCTGTTAGGAAGCTACTTTTGAGTCCTAGGAAGCACTGATATATTATTTTGGTCATGGCCGTATAAAAGATAAAATTCCAAGTTCAGATTGTTATACCATAGCTAGCTGGTCAGTGTGTACATTCTGGTTAAACTCTGTGTTTGCACAAAAATAACGTGCTGTAGCTGTCATAAGCTTCCCAGACTCCTTTTATATCAAGTGTACACTCTGTATAAATAGACTGACAGGGGTATTGGATTTGTTGCAACCTCTACTAATCTCCACCCTTGGTAAAGCAATACTTTGCCACTAATACCTATACTGCATCTTCAGTACATGAATACTGATATAAGAAGTATGATGTTTGGTTTTTTTTCCCTGTCTGTATACCTACCTGTCTAATAGTTGTGCAGTTCACTGCACAGGCTAATTTTCAGATACTTGGACAAAAATTTAAACTATAAATTTAATTAATAAAATGTATATTTTGAAATTCATGGCTCTCAAACACTTGTTCAGCGTGCTAGGCATGCTGCCTCACAGGGGAAAATAAAAATCAATTCAAATAAACATTTGGCTTTTTGAAAACATTGTAGTAGCTAATTCCTCACACAGGTCATTTGTTCCAATTCCTGGTATATTTGAGGGTGAACTGGTAATTTGAGTTAATGTTAAAACAAAAAAAAAAAACCCAGATGAAATTTAATACTGAATAAATACCAATTACATTGTCTCCCAGACTACACAGTACAGTTTCAGTTTCTTAATCCTGAAGAAATACATCGTGTTTGCTAATCATGTAAAAAGTGCCTTTGTGTTCGTTTTTATTATGACTATTTCTGATTGGCCTCCTTTTTTAGGTTGTCATAATTTATTGTTGCTCTCCAAAGATTACTGTTCTGAACAAGTTTGTCTCAGGGAATTAGTCTGGCTACCCTGTGGATTACTGAAAATTCAGTGGAAAATATGACATATATTGACTTATACTTGGAAAGTGTTCATATGATTCTTGCATGTTAGCACAGACTCTTAATGGAAAATCAGATTTGAAAACGTGTGGACTCCATGGCATCAACATTTTATTTAATAGGACCCAGGCTTGCTGCAGAGGTTAAATCCCTTTGTGGAAAATAATTCCTTGAAAAGGGATGTGCATCTGAACCTTTGTGATGCATTAGGTATTACTGAGTATGGCACGATTTCATAGATGTCATGGACAATGTACATTAAGTGCTTTTTCTTATTCAGGTTCTTAGGTTGCTCAATTTTTGTCATTTCTTTCAGTGAATGTCTTTTGTCGTTGAACAGCATTGGATGACCATAGCGTCTTTCTGTCTGTTCATAAATTTATGTGCATTTTTTAGACCTAAATAAAATCTTAATGCAGCATAAGCAGTTAAAAAAAATTCTTGCAAAATGACCAATACGCTATTTTATGTAGGAAAGGGGTGGGAGCAGAGGCAGAAGAGCCACAAAAAACACTGACTGGAGGTGAGGCTTTGCAGATGAAAATTCAGAATTTCAGGCTGAGATGTTTAGTTCTTGGAACAAATGTAAAACTTGAAAAAAATGTTGCTTTTCTGGCTACCAAGACCAGAGTTCAGGTTCTTGGGTTCTGTCTCCTTCCAACAGTTGATCTCACTAACTCTAAAAGCGTGCAGGAATGCAGCCTTTCTCTCCTGTGAGTGTGAGGTATGCAGAGAAATGTTGAACCCCAAAGACTTGAACTCTGTTTTCAGAATCCATTTTTATAAAAAACTTTCAGCTCAGACTTGAGCTGAAAACTCTTGCCCTGGCAGTTTGAAATGAAGTGTGTCTGGACTTTCAGGCCCAGGTCATCGCATGCCTGATGCTACCTTTCAACATGCAAATGATGGACTGAAGTTGATGAACGGATTTAAAGTCAAAAATTTCTATTTATTCATATGTAATTAGTTACTCAATCACACTATTATTAAAATGTTAAATACTGTGTTGGAAACACAGTATTGCTGCTTCTCTTGTTGAACACTTTAACATACATTCCTTTATTGAACAGTATGTCTGGGACACAGTGACCTGAACCAGTGCCCTTAAGGTTTCTGTAAAATCCTTGCTAACTTTGGTGTTTAGTGCCCAGCTAAATAGTTCTGCATCTTTAAAAGCTCAGGCATAACATGAGTGAAGCAGTGTTTGTGCAATGGATTTTTCTAGGCCAAATGTTCATTAAAGAAATATATGATGTTAGTAAAATTTGGCTGGGGAAAGACCATTTTTCTTTTCTTCTTCCCTTTGCAGCAAAAGACGATGGAAGCATTGCTGTTGCTCTGGGCTACACTGCTCACTTGGTCTCAATGATTTCCTATTTCCTACAAGTACCACTCAGGTATCCCATAATTCACAAGGGCTCCAGGTCTGCAATCAAAGACAATATCAACGACAAACTGACAGAGAAAGAACGCGAGTAAGTATGTCACTTAGGCATAAGTCAAGAAGGCTGAACAACCTTGAATAAGCAAGATGCCAGTAGAATAATCACATGGTATATTCATATAGGTTATATTTTAGCATTCAGGTTAGCAGGAGAGTTTTTCCATTGCGGCGTCTGGGTTTGAAATATGGGATTTGTTTGAAATGTATAGCCAACTGGTTTAAATGCCTCCGGTTTTGTTTTAATTCCATTAGTTTGAGAACATAGGACTGCTGTCTTCAGCAAAAAATAAAAATAAAAATTGGTAACTTCAGTTTCTAATAGTGAAACTAACACTACCTCACAGACAGACCAGGCGGACTGCAGTGAATCTGTTTTGTAGATCTTCATTTTAACCATATTCATTCATGTCAAGCAGACAGCTCCCTAAACAATACGTTTACTGTTTTCACTATTTGGAATAAAATATTACTGTAGTCTCCTCTGTTATAAAATTTGATTCCAGCAGTTATTTCACGCAAGCTTAGTTAAGCTAAAGGTTGTTGATGCTATTGGCTTGCCTCTTAGTGAAATATGAAGCTAAAGCATTACCATCCACCAACTGGCACACAACAGATGGGAAATGATCATTTAAGGAAACTTGCATAAATTTTGTGTTCCTTTTTACTACCTTCAAATAACTTTTTGCACAAAGGTTGCCATTCACCTTGTCCAAATAGCAATATTAATTTGACTCTCAAGATTGATACAAAATCTTTCAAGATGTACATCGTTAATGCAAGTCTTCTTTGAAATATATACTGAGCTCATCAGTGTGTCTCTGTGTTACAGCTGTTGGTATGTGTAAGGTAAATTTTCACATGTAATAACTGCTCATTTGGCTAACGCAGCAGGATAATGTCATAGGAATATAGATTACAGAAGCATTAGACTGAATGAAGTTTTTTTTTTTTAAGTTTCAACTCTTTAAGTCCTATCCTGGACTGCCCTTTAAATGCCACATAAACTGACTTTAAAGGGTAAACTGGTGAAGTGAGTGTCCTTTATGAAATGTATTCAAAAGGGGGTGGGGGGGTTACTTTTGAGTAAGATCTGGATTTGAGGTCAAAAAACACTATTAAATCACCTAGCTTGCCTTTCTGTGTGATAAAGGGGTGCAGAACTTTGGCTGGTTGCTTTTGCTGGGAGCAGTAACTTTGTGATGGGGTATCTTTCTGGAAGATGTGGTCTGCTCTAGATTTCCAAGTGTTAGATAGATTCTACCACTTCTGATGGGTTGTCCCAAGGCATCACTTTTACTTTTCTTTCTTTTTGTTTTGTTTTGTCTTGCTTCTAAATGAAATAGTCTGGCTTCAGTTTCCAGCCGTATGACTAGATGCCATTCTTTGCTAGATTTGTTTCAGTAGATCCAGGATTTTCTCCCTGTGAAGCAAAGTTACCTTGTGTCTATTGGATAAGCTAAACAGGTTGAGCTTCCTTTCAGAGGCATTTTCTCCAGCCTTGAATAACCCTTAAAAGATACCATATTTACCCAAAGAACCATATCTCCCTTACATAACCCTTAGCTATGTTTTTGCACCCTCTATAAATTTTCAGCTTTAACATATGGACAGCAGGACTACAAAAATCACCTTTCTGCTCACTGCTGTTATATTAATGCATCAGTAGATTGCATCATCTTTAGCCGCAATGTTGCTTCGGGAGCGTGGACAGATATTTATCCTGTTTTAAAGTAGGGGAGCAATTTATAGCTCGTGAAAACTTATCAGCCGATTTAAGTTTGGGTTTTTTGGCTTGTTTTGTTTCTTTTTCACACTTTTTCCCCTTCTGTCTCTTCCTGTCCTTTAGAAGGCAAAACTAAATTTCAGTAAGTCATTGACGTTTCAGGTGTTACCTGCCAAGACCAGGGGGTTGGACTCGATGATCTAATAGGTCCCTTCTGATGCTAAAATCTATAAATAATCTGTCCCTGTTTAACTTCGAGTTACCATGGAGTAGGTGCGAACAGACAAAACGTTTCACAGTGGGTTCAGCTGAACCCTGGTAAATCTTGCCCTTCATTTCTCCCTCCTCCCCATTGTATTGTTTTGTTTCTTCGCAAAACTGGAGTCAGAGTTGACAAGCAACCAGATCCTTTTCTGAGTCACTAATATCCAAGGTACTCCCTGTTCTGGTTTTTTTTCTCCCAAATGTATAACTTTTTGGCTGCATTTTAAAATGTGTTTTGTTTTGGGTCCAGCTTACCAAGGGAACCAGACAGCTCTGAATGTGCTTTGTCTTGCTCATTATTTACTTTTCAACCAATATTGCTATCCACAAATCTTAGCAGCAGCAATGTCTACATCCCACCCCATCCTACCTGCTCTGCCCACTTCCCCCATTTCTGTGAGTTATCTGGAAGTAATTCCATAATGGTGAGCCTAGTACTGATCCCTTATGGAAATCTGCCAAAAAACATCCAGTTTTGTCTTCTGAGTACTCTGAGATCTGTTGCTTAGCCAGTTCTTACTCCATTCCACCTATGCTCTAGTAATACTGTGTAGCGGGGCTGTCTATCTGGCGGCGCATGCAATTAAATTGCGGCCCTCAGGCTCTTGCCCAGCCTTCAGTCCCCCTATCACCCTGGCTGGAACAGTAGCCCAAGCTGTCAACCTCCTCTGACTTCTGTGATCTGCACCTGCCTTGGGGGCAGTGCAGGACAGCATGGCAGGGCATGGCGTGTGGTGCTCGGTGTGAGGCTGGGGCCATGCAATGCAGTGGTTGGGGAAGGGTCCTTGTGGATGTGCACTGTAGTTGAGGTAGGGGACAGGGGTCCATGTGGTGCAGCCTGCAGGGTGTGTGGCCTTTAGAAGTTGGACAGCCCTGCTGAAGAGTGCTATTTTTAATTAGAACATAATGCAGTATTAAGTCAGTCAACTCGCAAGCGTCCGTTCTACAGTTACCTTTTCAGTGAAGCCTGCAACTGTCTCAAGGAGTGCAATCAGGATTGTTTGACGTGACTTTTTTTTTTTTCCCTATGAATTCTGTATGCCTGTACATTGTAACTGTTAATTACATTCAGTATCAGCTTTCCCTTTTTGCTCAGAGTGGATGTTTGGCCAGTAGTTACCAGGGTCATCCAGCTGCTTTTTTTTGAGCATGATGCTCTTCCAGTCTCCTAGAACTTCCCCTCTATTCAAAGTTGTATTAAATTAGCTTCAGCATGCCAGAGCTGTCCTCACCCAAAGGAAAGGACTCTTGGGTGTTAGTTTTCTGTGCCTCTTCCTGGCTGTTCAATTCTTGCTGTTTGTCAGTCTCATAGCGAGAGAGTTGTGAGTCTCAAGTCAAACCTCCTATTGGAAGGCAGGATAGATATGCACCTTTTATAGACTAATCTAGTAGCAGATCTTGTTTCTGAATATTTCCTCCCAATCACTTGCTCATCATTTTTCTCGGTTTGTGGCAAATTGGCTCTTTTAAAGCACAAAATATATATGGTCTAAGCCAGGGGTGGGCAGTTATTTTGGCTGGAGGGCCACTTAACAGATTTTGGTGAGCTGTTGAGGGCTCTTTCATGCACATCTTTCAGAAGATATCATTTTAACAAATTATAGGTAAAAATTGTATATTTAAAAAATCAAACATCTACTATAACATCTTATTTCAAAAATAATCTTTGTCATGATTTATGTTTTTTTGAGTAGTTTATATAAAGACAATTGCATGATAGCTCAACATCAAGGCTTACTGTTGTATTTTGTGTGGAGTGGGGGGTGGGGTGGGTTGTGTGCACGTGTGTGGGATTTGCCCATGTGCTAGGTCCTAGGAGCTAGCTGGGGAGGGGGCAGGGGCACATGTAGCAGAGCTTGCCCTGGCAGTGTGGTGCAGGTGTGGTCTGCCCCTCTTTCCCCCCATCATCCAGCTCATGGCTATCCCTTCAGTACTTTGCATGGGGTCAAACCCTGCCTGCTTCCACCCGGAATAGCCCACACCACTCTTGCACCCACCTTGTGCTGAGCAGGTGGCCCCTGCCAGTGAGCACAGCTGCACAGATACTGCTTGGTCCCCTTACTTCCAGTGGCGGCTCCTCCTCTTCTGCCCCTGCTGCACTGCTCTGGGCAGCAGGCAATGTGGGGAAACCATGGGATCGCATGCCAGGCAGCAGATGCCCAGCCAGGTTGGGGGAAGCTGTAGGCAGGTGGCTCCTGCCCCAGTGTACAGGGCTCCAGCTGCCTTCCTCCTACTTTGCCCATCCAGCAAGATAAGCAGCTACCTCTGGGTGGCTGAGTAGGTGGAAGGTAGCTGGGAGCTGGAACCCCTGTGCTGGGGCAGGAGCTGCCTGGCTGCAGCTTCACCCCACACCTAGCTGGGCATCTGCTCCCCATGGTGGCCATCACTTCCCTGCATTACCTGTTATCTGGAGTAGTGCAGCAGAGGGAGGATAAGGAGCTTCTGGAGGCAGGGCGGAGCTGAGCAGTACCCAGGTGGCTGCAGCTCCACAGGGAGCAGCCCTGCCGGGAAGCTGTGCCCGCTGGCTGGGGCTGGGGCCAGGGTCAGGGCTCACACAGGTGGGATTGTGGCATGGGCTGGTCCCGGGTGGGGGCAGCTGCAGGCCAGGTCCAGTCATTTGGTGGGCACCCACTGATGAGCCTGATCCAGTCAGTTGGCAGGCTGGATCTGGCCCACAGACTGTATTTTGCCTGCCCGGGTCTAAGTCAGATAGTTTGTTAAGCAGTACAGGGTGGGGTGGCAAATCCTTCCATCCCATCCCAGCTCCTGACAGTGCTCTGCACTTTAGCAGCCTGAAGCTCTATAGATTGTGCCAATTTCTAGGTTCTTATTAGAGGGAAGCAATCATGTAACAATGAGCATTAACAAGGTGTGAAAAGCTGAACAGGCTCTTCCTTTATTGATTAGCAGGCATGCTTAAACTAGCTTAGAGTGCCTTTTTAAATTTGAGATGGATAAGATTTGGCAGGTGGTCAGTACATTTGCATGATGTAAATGGCTGTCTCATAGCTGCAGATATCCTCATGGTTTATACTGTGCATATAACGTGAGCTTGTCTTATTTTCTCTGTAAAGCTAAACAGGTCATAGTTGCTAATCTCCAGGCAACAGTCTGTTTCCAATTCAGCAATTTATTTTTGTCCATCATCACTAGTTTAATTTACCTCAAGTTGGACGCCAGCATCTTTTGTGTTGGAAGACTTTGTGCTAACTCTTTTTAAAACTCATTCGTCACTGACTCTGTGAAACTTCCAGCGTATGCTCATCTTGGCAAGAAATTCTTCCCCCCCTCTGGTGCTTTAGGTAAGGAGTAATTCAAACAGGGAATAACTACTAAAATGCTGTCATTTTACAGAAGCAGACCCTCACCAGTGCTGCCTCCCAGTCTGAGCATGCAGATTGATAGGATCATAGGAGAGTAGGGTTTGAAAGAAGCTTGAAAGGGCTAGCCCAGCCCCCTGCTCAAGGCAAGATCAGCCCTCACCTAAACCGTTGCAGCCAAGTGTGTGTCCAGCCTGCTCTTGAATGTTTCCAGAGACACAGGTTATACAACCTGTAGGCAGCCTCTTCCCATACTTAACACCTTCATAGTCAGGGAATTCCTCCTAATCTCCATCTTAAATTTCTTCAGCTGCAGATTGAGGCCACTGCTATTCCTGTCCCCCCATGCCAAAGAGAAAATCCCATCTCCATCTTCTGTGTAATCATCCTTCAGGTATTTGAAGGCTGTTGTCTGGTCCCCCCCATAGTCTTAAGCCTTTCCTCATAAGTCCTGTCTCTTAGGCCCCCAATTGTTATTGTGGATCTGCACTGGACTCCTTCCAGTCTGTCCACATCCTTCTTGAAGTGTGGGGCCCAAAACTGGACACTGTGCTCCAGGTGAGGCCTTAGTGGTGCTCAGAGTGGAAGAATCGCCCTTGATTTGCAAATGACCCTTCTGGTAATACAACTCGGTATTTTGTTGGCTTTTTGCAACAAGAACAGCATGTTGGCTAATGTTCTGCTTGTGGTCTATGTAACCCCCATGTTCTTCTCTATAGTACGGTAGCTTAGCTAGTCATTCCCTAGACCAGGGGTGGGCAAAATAAGATCATGGGCCAAATGTGGTCCTCCAAGTTTTATTTGGCTTGTGGCAGGTCCGTTGGCCCCACCCCACCCAGGTATGGGGGCAGCTTGGGCCATGGCATGTGTAGTCAGTCCCACTGCCCCAGATGTGTGGTGGTGAGGGAGTGATGTGGCACCTGGACTTGGCTTCTGGACTCGGTATGGTGCCTGGACTCAGTGATTCTCTGCCTGGCTGCCATTGCCAATCCTCCTTGCACCCACTAATTAGGCACTGGATGTAGTGAGTGGCTTGGGACCTGTGCAGGCAGGGCACACTTGATTGGGTGGATGTTATGGGGTTGTGGGTGGGCAGGGAGCTGTATCCAGGAGCAGGATGGATAGGTGAGGCTGGAGCCAGGATTGTGGGGTGGTGACAGTGTGGGGCTGGGGTCCTGGGCAAAACCATGATCCACTCCCCACATGTCCCTGCGATGGGTGCTGGTTCCAGAGGCAGGGATGTGTTGTGGAGCAGCTCTGCCCATCCTGGCCCCATGCTGTCACTGTGTTGTGATTGTGGCCCCAGCTCTGCCTGCCTGTCCTGTTCCCGGATGCTGCTTTCCACTCACCCATGGCCCCATCCTGTCCATCTGGCCAAGCACGCCCTAGCCCGTGTGGGTCCCAGGCCAGTGTCAAGAGACACTCTCCTTACCCACTCCATCCTAGGCCCCCAGTGGTAGGTGCAAGTCAGACAGCCTGGGGTCAGATAGGACCAAGTGCACCCCTTTCCCATTGCTCCACTGCCCCACCTCCCCTCCCCCCCAGGCCTACAGCACTTTACCAAAACTGCTTAAGTGGCCCTGCAGCCCAAATAATTGCCCACCCCGCCCTATATCATATTTGTGCACACAATTATTCTATCCCAAGTGCAGGGCTTTGCACTTCTCATTGCATCTCGTCTGATTGATTGTGGACCATTTTTTTTCTAATCTGTCCACATCATTCTGTCATTCTGCATCTCTGCCCTCCATTGTCTGCAATTCCACCCCACTCAGTGTTGTCCCATCATTCAAATTTGCTAAGCATGCACTCAGTCCCATCATCCAAATCATTAATGAAGATGTGGAATGGTACCAGACCCTTGGGGAGCCCCACTTTATACCTCCTCCCACCTAAACAATTGAGCCATTGACTTCTTTTTAAGCATGATGATCCAGTCACTTTGCACTACTTTCTGCACTTCCTTAGCTTGTTAATGAGAGTATTGTGGGTGACCAGTGCCAAAAACCTTGCTAAAGTCAAAATATATCACATCTGCTGCTCTTCCCCCATCCATACAGCCTGTCAATTTGATGTCTTCCTATGATAAGTAGGGATCTACCTAAATCGCACTGAAGCACAGGAAAAATCACAGGCTGTTTGCAGTTTGTGGCACCATTTTCGCAGTCTTTTGCGGTGGCCCTGTTCCCTACTGCTGATTTGGCTATGGGGTCCTGACAGCCTCACCCCTTGCTGCTGATTTGGCCAAGAGGGCTACCCATTGTATGGCCTTGCCCCTGGTGGAGGCAGAGGGACCACATGACAGGCAGCCCTTTCTGCCAGTTTTTAGCAGCAGGTTGGATAGCCGCCAACGTTGCTCTCCTTCATGATGGTGGTCCACCCCATCCCACTTCCCCCTGCATGGCTAGGCTACAGTGGCCCTGAGCCAACATTGTATTTTTAATAACTTGTTTCACCTCACCCCTCTCCCCCTGTGCTTCTGTGCCAAAATCATGGGAATTACCATTTTCAGAGGGTTCGCAGAAACCTTTTTTTGGTGATTTTCCATGAGAAAGCACAAAATCGTGATTAGGGTAAATCCCTAATGAGAAAGTGGTCAGGCATGACTGCTCTTGGTGAATCTATGCTGAGTTGCTGATCCCCATTTTCTGTAGGGGTTTCACGGTAGATTCCCTCAGTACCTGCTCTGTGATCTTTCCAAATATTGATGTCAGGCTGGTCCGTAGTTCCCTGGATTCTCCTTCCCCTACTCAAAAGATGAGCACAATATTTGCCCTTTTCCAGTCACCTGGATCTTCAGGTTCTCGCAGAGGATAGCTACCGACTCTGAAATTAGCTCAGCCAATTCCTTCTTTTTGTGGTTCTGAATTTTTATCACTCCAAGCTAAGTGGTGGTATATCTAATGTATAGATATCTATGTCTATCTTCTTACTTACTGTATTTACTCAAATACAAGGGGTTTTTTTCTTCCAGCTAGCATGGGAGGAGAAGCCCCTTTTATATTTTCATATAAGGAAACCTCATTAAATACATTGTTTATTATTAAACTGCTGCCAGAAGCAGCATGTGCTTAGTAATAGAAACCAAACTCTGAAGCTGACTTAAAGGCAGATAATACTAAGCATGACTATAAAATAGATGGCCCATATTGGATAAACGTGCTGATGAGGGAACATGGGGGTGTGTGTGTATGGCCCTTAAATAATAAAACAGTTTCCCCAGGAGGGAACGAGCACTGGGCCTAGAGGTACTGTAGTACCGGACCAGCACTTGGAGAGTCTGCTTTGACACACTCCCTTGGTGCCAAAAATGCTTGATCTTAGCCAAAAGGCTGAGATGCCGATGGGAACTTGCCACAAGGAAAGGTTAGCGTAGTCCATCCGAGTAAAATATATGTTAGTGCCCACTGAGTGTGGACCCTCTCCGTACTAACTGTTTTTCAAGTCCATGGTGAACCACTATACTGCATGCGTTTTGACTTCCTCTTCACTCCCACAGCTGAACTGTGCCTTTCTTTCCCATTTCCAATGATTCCTGTTTCTTCACCAGCCTTAAATACTTGGCAAACATTTCATTCCTAATCCCTCTGTTGGCTCCTTTCTCAGCTTGTTACATACGATTAGTCCAGCCCCAGAAAGAGGTGAAGCCAGACCAAATTGCCTTACGCCTCATTTACATAAAAAAATTTTGGAGCATCCCAGGACTTGGGACAAGAACAGCTGAGTGTGGGGCTAGGTCAGGGCAGGCAATTATTTTGGGCGAAGGGCCACTTACCCAGTTTTGGCAGGCAATGGAGGGCTATAGCCCCGCCCCTTGACAGGTGCCCAGCCCCCTGGTCACTATCTTGGGACCAATGTCCCAGGGCCAGCACCGGTGGAGCCCAAAGTGGGGCACAGGCTGGCAGGGGTCTGTAGAGCCGGGCTGGGCTGCACCAGCAGGGAGAGTGGGGAGCTAGCTCAGCTCCATAGAGTCCCTGCCGGCTGGGACCCTATGCTCTTGCCACCCTGCTCTGGGCCCTGCCGGGACTGGTCCCAGGCACTGCTGCTGGCCCTGTGCTCCCACTGGCTCCCCACTCACTCACACCCAGTGCCCCCCAGCCTCATGGTACAGGCGGGGGCAGCGCACAGCCCCGACCCCCTGCTCGTCAGCAGGGAAGAAGCTGATGCTAAGCATGGGGAAAAGCAGCCCTGTGCCCATCCCATGGCCAGCGCTCCCTGCTGCAGGCGCTTGCAGCCCACGTGGAGCTGTCTGGAGCAGGCACAGGCAGCCCCATGTGGGGTGCAAGTGGCTGCAGCACGGGGCACCGGGCACACGGCGAGCGAGGGGCTGCTCTTCCCTGTGCTCAGCACCAGCTTGTATGTAGCCTGCCCCACTGCCACTGGGCGGAGGGGGGGGGAGCAGCCCCTTGCCTGCCCCATGCCTGGTGCCTGGCACTGCAGCCACTTGCAGCCAGCCTGGGGCTGCCTGTGCCTGCTCCAGACAGCCCTGCGTGGACTGCAAGAGGCTCCAGCATGGAGCACCAGCCTCGGGCCAGGCAAGCGGCTGCTTTTCTCCATGCCGGGAAGGAGCCCAGGGAAAAGCTGAGTGGGGGGGCGGGGGGTGGAGTGGCCCCTCCCCGCCCCCGAACCATGGCCGGCGCTTCCTGCTGCAGCTGCTCACAACCCACGTGGAGCTGTCTGCAGCAGGCACAGGCAGCCCCACACGGGCTGTGAGCAGCTGCAGCATGGGGTGCTGGCCACGGGGCAGGGAAGGGATTACTTCCCATGCCACCCCGCACACTTTCCCTGCCCTTTTTCCCCCCCTCCTCCCCCACTTACCTGCATTTCGGGTGTGGCAGTTCAAGCCACATACTCCCAGCCCAGTCAGGGGCTTTCAGCTGGGGGGCAGGGCCCGGCGGGCCCTGCTGTTGTTGGAGCTTGCTGGGCTTCCCCTGGGTCCTACTGCCCTTGGCTTCTGTCATTTTTGACAGGAACCAAGGGCAGAGAAATATTAATTTTCTACTTTTTTTTTTTTTTTTTTTTTAGGGGCTCCGTGGGCCGGATAGAATGGCCACATGGGCTGAATCTGGCTCCCCTGGGCTAGGTGGTGCATGAAGCAGAGGTTAGCCATTGAGAGATGTGCTAGTCTTGCAGATTTTCCTAAAACGCAGGGAAGAACTGCATGTACGTGTTCCCTGCCGCTTTATCTAAAAGACCATAAATTGCTGGTCAAGAATGGCAGATGAGTTTCAAATGACAGATAGACAGATTTTACTTTTTATACTTACTAAACAAATTTAAATATTTATAAAACTTAAATAAAATAGGCTGAACATGTGAAGATGCCAATCCCTTCCTGTACTTGCTGTCGTTCAGTGGACTGGAGGCAGACCCGTCCATGTTGCTGCCTGGCCGCTGCCTGCATGCCTTTTTGCTGGGCAAGGGCAGGCAAGCTCTGTGCCTTGCAACAGCCACCCGTGCCCTGGAGCTTCCTCCACACAGGCCCCAGGCACCTCCCTCCCTACCTGGGGCCCACTGCCTTGTGCCTCTGCTCGGCTCCTGCTTTTCCTTAGCTGGCCCCTTCCTATTCCCTCCCCGCTACACTGGGCTCGTGGTGCCCTCCTGGGAGGAACTCAGTAGAAACAACCCTGGCCCCTGACTTTTTTTCCCCCAGTTCTGGAAGTTAGGATCATCCCGACATGGTCACTAAACAAATGCTAAGATTTAGCAAAGAAACGTATCTGAAGACGCAACTGTTCTGTGTCTCATCATTTTCAAGCTATTCACATTTAAAGAATGTTATGGATAGACAGACGGACCTGAAGTGTTAAGCCCTAAAGGGAGCCTGCCTAGATATACATCAGCCCTTGCTAACAGATTCACTGACAAGTTGCCTCTTCAGAGATGGAACCTGACTCGTTATGATTGCAGGCTTTTTCACATGAGGCATAAGGACTTGGACATCACTTCTGTGGATCACGCAGGCAACTAGAGAATTACTACCACAGCTGTTTGTAACTATACATGAAGGCTAAGTACAGACAGTCAAAAAGCCTGAGGCTGAATCGATTCAGTCTTTGTAGGTTAGTCCAAGCTGCACAGAGTAAATTGAAAGAGAAGTGAACAGACATTTACCTCTGATTCAGGAAATGCAGCCACATGCCTGCAGTGGCTTAGGGCAGAAGCCAGGGCGCCCTAGAGCATGGCTCTCTGGCGCACAGCCAGTATGGTCTGTGTGTTTGCTTCCTCCTCCTGCTGCCCTTGAGGTCTCTTGGATTTGTGGCCCAAAATCTGACCAGCAGGACTCTGCAGGGTTGATTATCACTTCCTTTCCATGCTTCCAGGTGCGTCCTGGGATTTGTAGTCCATAACTGCAGCCAGCAGTAAGCTTGAGCAGGGGAAAGGATGTTTAACCTCCATCCCTGGCCCCAGCTGGGGTTTGCCTGAAGGGGGCAGCCCCCGTCCCCCTGCAAATTGGGCTGTATCCCCAGCTGGGCTTGCTTCCCCCACTCCCTTGTCAGCCAGCCCTCACTACTCCAGCTCGGGAGCAGAGGGGCAAGGCCAGCCCTGTTCTCTGGAGCAGGCAGCACAGCTCAGCCCAGGGGAAAGCATGCTTGGATGCTGAGGGACTGTGATTTAACTTGAACCAGGCAGGGATCTGGGACAGAAGTTTCATAAACCGATTTGACCCAAATCAGTTGAGTCTGATTACTACATTCAACTAGGTTTATCTTAAACCAGTTTCAGCCATTTTGAAGCTGGTTTATGTGTACTGTGCTTCTGTTACAAGTTTAAACCAGTTTCTGATCACTTAAACCAGTTCGTGCATGACTGTCCCTAGCCAAAATGATAAATACAGCAAAATATTGTTGCATGCTTCATGAATGCTCTAAGTACTCTATTGTTTGGCTTTCTGTTGATTTCCGGTCTGGCATCTAGCACAGGTGACTTAGTTGTGTTATCTTCATGGGCAGTGTAAAGAATATGCTATAGGGAGCATTTAGCTAGTTCTTTCTGATTTCAGAAACATGAGTGTCTGCTGGTGTTTGGGGGGGTGTGTCGGGGCTGGGGGGGAAGGTGTTTTTATTTACACTTCTGAAATCTTGGGACTTGAATGGCTAGAAACAACTTTCCAACAAATCTGCTCTGTGTTCACTAAGTTGGTGTCATTCTTCCTTATTGCCTTTTAATGTGAGTATATAATGGCACTGCTGTGAATAGCACTACTAGTCCAGTGTCTCCTGCTGTCCTTAAATCCACTCTCTAAATTTCAGAGCTTTGCCAATCCTCCCACTGGTGCACCTGCACTCACTAATGTGAAAACCGCGGTCACTATTTAAACATCACTTTGCAATCTGCAACCACAAAATGTGGGAGGATGTAGCCTTGACGAACTATGGGAGACCAGCTGTTCTGCTCTGTTCCCGTGTGTTTTGGGGGCTTCACTGTATAACCAATGGCACCAATAATTGCAGCACTCTGTTTTAGTAGTCATACAAGTAACAAGGCAGTTGGAGCACCTTGGCAAGAAGGAAGACAGTCATGGGGGAATACTGTTCTGTTTATAATTACCAGTTGGCCCGGTCAGTTTTTCCTGTCTGTGTTGCTGTGAAAGGTGCAATAAAATTGATGCAATTTATCACAGCAGAAACATACGAAAAATATAGTTTGGTTTATTCATTAAGCACTTGCTAGGCACAAAATATGGTTACAAAGTCAGTAGCTACTGTATTTACTTGATACCAAGGTGAGATTTTTTTTTTTTAATTTTCCCATTTAACATGGGGGGTGGGGCAGGAAAAGCCCCTTGTCTTGGAATTGAGTAGGAGGTAGCAGGGCAGCAGGCAGTTTGTATGGCTGTAGCTCTGGCCCTGGCTCCAAACCCAGGTGGGGCCAGAGCTGCAATTGCTGCCTGCCTTCCCTCTTCCCTGCACCCTGTGCCTGTGCATCACCCCTCCCCTCCCCAACACTATCTCTCCTGTCCCCTGTTGCTTGTGCCACCATTTACCTTTTGCTCTGACACAGGCAGGTCCATCTGCACTGCAGCCTGGAGCACATGCCACTTACGCAACTAGGGACTGTATTAGTCTTCAGTCAGTGGTGCTCAGCCTCCAGTGTGTGGGGCTGTGTCATTTGGCCCCGAAGGCTTCCTCTGGGTCCATAAGTTTGGCGGTGAGAGAGCTCCAACTGCAGCTTTCAGAGGTGTAGCAGATTTCTGGATCTCTCGGTAGCCCCATAGACTGGATGACACTGGTCCTGTGCACCAGATTGCACCCACAGGCCAATCCCCCATGCTAAATCCACACTGGATCCAGTCCGTAGACTGACCCAACCCAAGGGATCTGGTTTGCAGATTACACCCAGCAAGGCCAGAAGGTTGATTGTCGCTGGTCTAAGTCTTGGCTGAGATTCCTTAACATGTACAGCACCAACCATGCTGTCAGTCTGGGGTAAGGAACTCATGGGCATGGCTTTTTCCATACCATGCAGTGAAACCATTTTTGAATGACTTGTTAGAGAATCATAGAAGACGAGGGGTAAAGGGACCTCAGGAGGTCACATCTGGTCCAATCCCCTGCTCAAAGCAGGACCAGCCCCGACTACATCATCCCAGCCAAGCATTTTTCTATCCAAGTCTTAAACTTCCAAGGATGGAGAGTCCACAATCCCTCTGGGTAACCTGTTTCAGTGCTTTACTACCCTCCTAGTGGGAGAGTTCTTCCTAATATTTAACCAAATTTCCCTTGCTGCAACTTGAGCCCATTGCTCCTTGTTCTCTCATCTGCCACCACTGAGAACAGCCCAGCTCCATCTTCATTCGAACCCTCCTTCAGGGAGTTGAAGGCTGCTATTAACTTCCCACTCAGTCTCCTCTTCTCCAGACTCAGTAAGCCCAGTTCCCTCAGCCTCTTCTCAGGAGTCATGTGCCCTAGCCCCCAAACCATTTTCATTGCCCTCCACTGGACTCTCCAATGTGTCCACATCCTTTCTGTAGTGGGTGGCCCAGAACTGGACACGGGACTCGATGTGGCCTTACTGGTGCTGAATAGAGGGGAATAATTACTTCTCTCGATCTGCTGGCAACACACCAACCAGTGCAGTCCAGGATGCCATTAGCTTTCTTGGCAACAAGGGCACACTGCTGGCTCCTATTCAGCTTCTTGTCTGCTGTCATCGCCGGGCCTTTTCTGCAGAGCTGTTGCTTAGCCAGCCAGCCCCCTGCCTGTACCGGTGCATGGGATTGTTCTGTAGGAGTACCATTTTAATGATGGCATCTAGGAGAGACCTGAAGTAGAAATGGAGGAGTCTGTTACATGTAGGGAAAAATGGGGAAAGCGTAGCTGCTTCTTTTTTTTTTTTTTAAATCTTTCCATAAGGGAAGCAAGATGAAAACAGATTTTGGAGCAGTTAATTGGCTTAAGAAAGTCCCTCTTAAAACTAACCCATGTTTTGGAGTATCTGTACCATCCAAAAAACAGTCACTTTACTCCAAGGGAGAGCGAGGTTGACTATTAAGTTCTGCATTCGGTGTACTGGGATAAGGAAGCAATGCGGCAAACTGGATTCATTGTTGGAGAATCAGACTGCAGAGGCTCTTAAAATTCATATCACTATTCAGGCGCCTGCAAAATAATTGCTCAGTGGGAGAAAAAATTAGAAAGCTTTGTGGCTATAGAGCTGGAGGCTTGTGAGGATCTTAGGATTGAGTTGGATGTTTTAGAAAGAAGTGCCTTTTAAAGTAGTGCTTCCCTCCTAGCCTCCCACTGTATTTATTCCCACCCCCTGGAAACAGGACTTCTACAAAATCGTAGTTTGTTTGTAATCTCCACTTCTGAAAGACTTCTGCCCCAAAGACTTCTTGTGTCTCTTGTTCTTGCCAACTGACTTCTAAAAATGTGATGGTGGGGCATATACAAAAAAAAAAGATTGCAGCAGATGACTGGCATGTGACCTGCATTGAAATTTGTTTAGGTTTGCATCGTTTTGTTTCTTTAAAACTGGTTATGTTGCACCATCTGCAGAAGTTTTTTTTCTATTAGAACTATATCGACTGTTCTCGATCAAATTAAGGGGGTGTTTTGACAAGTTTCCACAAACTAAATCACTTTTTAAGTGAAAGCATATAGGAGACTATTTTTATGCTCCTCTCAGATTTAGTAGTACATTTACATGTCCTGTATACATTACTTTTTTATTAAAGCCCAATACAGTATTAAGGTCACAAAGTCAATTGTTTCCGTCAAGAAATACCAGAATTAAGGTGGGGGGGGGGGGGCAATAATGTTTGTGGCTGCGATGATAAAGGGATATGAGAAGCAAGATTTGTGAGGTGAGACCATCTTTCATTGGACCAGCTTGCATGCTTAGGAGAGATGCAAGGCAAGCTTTCGGACCCAGAAGCTTGTCTCCTGTCTCCTCCAACTATGTGAGCCCAAACTTTTTGGGTCTGAAAGCTTGTTTTGTATCTCCCCCAGCTACACGCATCGGTCCAATAAAAGATATTGCTTCAATTCACAAATGTTGGTTCTCATACACGTCATGTTAGTCTAATTACAGGTTTTCCCCCATGGTATCCCCATCTCATTCACAGCTCCCAGGCTGGACATTGCCCTGGAAATGTGCTGGGTTATGCAGTGAAGGTAGGAGATTTGACCTTGGCATCATTGCTTGTACAGGCTGGCTTCACTGTGGTAATGGATGCAGGGAAGCACAAAAGGAGATGGCCTTATGTCTAAGGGAGTTAAATGCTATTGTAGATAGTTGGATTCTTGCCTGGCTGCTATCACCAGAGTTATAATGTAATTCTGGGAAACTCACATAAGTTAGACTTTTCTCAGGCAGTTGCAGGGTTCCTGTTTTTCAAAGTATCTGATTTTGATACTCACAAAATCAGATTTCCATGAGTGCTGAGCACTCACAACTTCAGCCAAGCTCACTTTGGGTTGATTTTTAAGGGATGCCTGCATCCCAAACCACACAGCTGAGAGTCTCACTTACTTCCAGCAAGGCGTACACCCCCTAAAGTGGCAGGAACCAAACCCAGAAGCAGTGCTGCATTTAGGGTCTTTGGGAGGTGCATTCCTTCAGATAATGTTGGGGAACAACCTGGGGGATTAGGACTGTGGTGAGACTTGCACCCCAGCAGTAGTACCTCATCTCAGGGCTTAACCCTTACACAGTTTGGGGTCTCAAAATTAATTAGCAGTTGGAATAAGCTCTGGTCTTGGAGCTTGATTTCATTGCACCCGTTAATTCACTCTAGTTACTCCACTCAAGCTAACCTAATGAGCGACTCCCCTCTCCTAGGAGCAAAATGCTTGATATTACAACTCATCAGCTGCTAATCCAGTCACTATGTAGCTAAAGTTACTGCCTTATTCCTGCCTTGAATTTCAGTAGCGCTTAGGCTTCATCTCGCCTCTCAATGGGCCAGCTAGCAAAAGCTTCCGTTCCACATAACCTGAGCCAAAGACTTGCACTTAGGAAATGGGTCGTTAAGAACAGTGCTGTAGCTGTAAACAGAAATACAGTGCATCCCAAATGGTGCTTTCCAACTCTTGTGGTTTCTGGTGCTTGGTACAAGTCTGTGAAATCCTGGGCTTTGCTGGGTTATCTGGCATTCACTCCATAGCTGCTGTGCTGGTTGAGGCTTATCTGGATTTAAGTCCCTCCTTCAGCCTGTGGTCCAGCTATTTGAGACACCGGCATCAAGTAGGCTGAGGCTTCAGTATATATGTTGTTTCTAGCTGTACCCTTGTGCCAGCAGGTCCAAATTTGTGCACTTTTTTGTCGGATTGCCATTATTTCCTCTGGGTCAGAGGTGGTCTGGGACTAGGAAGTCTGGGGTTGGGAGCTCTTTATGCCTATTGTTGTTGGTCAGGGCCCCTGGGTGCCAGCCTGATCTGTCCCACATGCAAATACAGTGCCATAAAATGCTAAGTACAGTGGGGAAAAAAGTGCTCTAGGCTTAGGCACTTGTAATTACTCAATGCTAGTCTATTTTTGCTGTTAATCTCACTGTCTTGGTTCCCAGGACTGATTGTGAAGGCTAATCAGTCTGAACATCAACATGTGCAATTAGTATTTCAGCTCTATAATCATGAGAACACAGCTGAGAAGCCCATGGGGAAAGTATGAATTCAGCATTTGGTGCAGGGTTTGAACAGTATAGAATAAATACTGCATGGGGACATGCATCAACTGTAGATTCAAAAATGGAATATTTGCCAATTCAGCAAGTATCCTTCATCTCGTTCACTGAATGAGAGGGAAATCCTTTAGTTACATGATTACACTTTTTTTTCCCAAAGACTACTATGTAATACCAGTGAAACAGAAGGGCTAAACTCATTTCTTAACTTTTGAGTGATGAGACTCTAACCTTTTAGCTTTCTTTTGGTATTTAACTAATTACATGAGTCTGGAGGGAGAAGGGGTAGCTTGTTTAAAACCAAAAATAAAGGTGGGGGGACCCACTTTGTATATGTTCTGTTCTAGCCAGCTATGCTGATAGAGAGCTTGGGGGGTATTAAGATGCATGACATTAATCCTCTGCCACTGGAGTGAATGAACCAGTTAATGGGAGCATGCTGTCCTCTTTGTTGACTTGTGTATCTCCATTCACCCCTAGCAACACTTTCCAAGTGGATATTGTAGTTAACTGCTGGAAGCGGAGCAGTACAGGTGCTTAGACCTTTGTGTCCCGTTCAGAGAAGTAGATACTAGCGGCCAGTTCCTTCATTGCTATACTTTCCTTTTCATCGTGCATGCTGTCTGAACGATGATCTGCTCAGGTCCCTTCCAACCCTACAAACTTTGAAACTATGAATGTCAGTAAGAAGAACATCAGGAGAACAGGTGAACATCTCTCTGCACTCTGTTTTAGTGCCCAGCAGTAGTTAGTCAGGAGCACTGATAAGGGAAGATCTGCTCTGTCCCTGTAGCCCTCCCTGCCACTCCAGAATTTAGCTTTTAAGTTCTTTAGTAGTCTGAGCGCATGTGCTTTGATTTGTCATCTTCCTTCTTGCTCCCTTTTTGGGACTCTAATTCCAAATTTTGGCAGACTTTCCCTGACAAGAAGGAATGCCCCTGATGTCCTAGCCTAGAATGGCTATTCTCTGTGCCAGACATGGGTTTCCTCCTCCAAGTCATGCAGGAGCTAGAGCTGCCTAATGAAATGATTGTAAGAATCTTTAAATATAGGCAAGACATTGCATTTCCCCCTGACCTCATCTTTTAAGTCTACTGAATCACTTTCAAAAACAAAATCATCCATAGGGATACATCTGGCATGGAAAATGTCAGTCTGAGTTAAAATTTGGCAAAGGTATCATCTGAAAGATGCTCTTAGTAATGGAAAGTATTTGGTAAATCTTTATAGATGGTATAGTTTGCACCATTTAATTTGGCAGCCGGAGATTGTACCTATCTTTGCTTTTTTATTTTTTCTTCCCCAGCTTGCAAATGAGCTTGCTGCAGTTTGTTAGTGTTAGAGGGCATCTACTTGTGCCATTAGTCCACATGAATAAACTCCAGAACTTACTGCTCTGCAGTTTTTTGCTCCTGGGCATGCTGTTTGATCATGCAGTCTGGAGCAAATAACTCTTGAGTGATTAGCACCATACAATAGGCCTGTCCCATCCCTCCTCCCCTTCTTCCCCCCCCCCCTTTTTTTTCTTTCTTTCTATTTTTTAATGGGGATTAAATTTTTAGGTTTCTGGTTCCTTGGAGAACTTCCTTCAGTGCAGATAAGAACATAAGCAAAGGATTGA
>NW_017728906.1:198989991-198999876 GCF_001723895.1 Crocodylus porosus | reverse complement strand
AAGAATAAAAGATCTAAACTACTTGCATGTTTTAGTGCTAAATTGGAAGCAGGTGAAGGCAGTTAAAAATCAAGCAGTTGCTTAAACTTTCAAAATAGTTTGTATTAAAGGCAGGTGGTTATACTGGTGACTGACTGCTTTTTATTGCATTATTGGTGCATAGGTGATATTTTTGGATAAAAACAAAAGACTCCATAAATCAGTTAGTTATCAAAATATTTGGACTTGCTTTCACAAGATCAAAGTCAAGATCTGACATTTATGGCATATAGGCCCTCTTTTACTTATTGGACTCCTGGATTGGTGCCGTGTTGACTTGAGATTTACTTCAGGTTGCTCAAATATTTAAGCTGCCTAGTGATGCTGTTGTGTTCTATAGCTATGGAGCTGTATCGAACAAAATAAGATTTTGATGATTGGCAAGTACTCATCTAAGGTGAACCCAAAAAGATAGTCCAGGGACGCGAACTTGACACTAAGACAGATTAAGTATGACAGTAGAGTTGTGTTCCTGAGCTGTAATGGTGGTGGGCTCAGGTATGCTTGAAACTCTAACATCTTTTTTCCAAGTTTAGTGTCTGGAAAGGTATGACACCAAAAAGTGCTGCTTTCCAAGAGCCAATGTTCTGTTGGTGGACTTGTCTTTAAAAGACATATGAGCTGCACTCTAAGGCCACCTCCAGATGTGCAGGGATGTTTGGCTCTGTGGGGACAACTAGCGGCAGCAGGCCTTGTGCCGCTGCTGGTTGTCCCTGGGGATTGCCTGTGCCACCCGTGCTTTGGCGCGCAGCAAATTACCCCGGGCAGGGTAGGTGAGGCTGGAGCCAGCACTGAGCTGGCCCCAGCAGTCTGTCCTGGGGGCCTCCCAGGGCTGCAGCCGCATCACTCCTGCCATGCGGAGGCTGGCTGGCAGCAGAGTGCGGTTCTGGCCGGCCAGGCACCGGCTTTGGGCAGCTCACGCTCCTGTCGTGTGTGCCACTGCTTTTTTCTTCTCAGTGGGCTTTTTTGACCCCTGGATATCCAGCGGTAGAAAAACCCCAACCCTCTGCACTGCTCCCTTGTAGCGGAGAACAACTGAATATGCAGTATATGGTGCTTGCATATGCGTCTGCAGTGCCATATACAGCCCAGCTGGACTTGCCTGGACATGGCCTAAGCAGAAATCTTTTTTCTGTGTACAAAATAAAGTACCTGCTGCTTAGAAAAAGAATGTCTTAAACTTGTTTTGTGAAGCACGGGCAAAGTCTCTGCAGGAATGGCTTCCATCTTCCCTCTCATCTGTGGTATTGGTATTGCCTGGAAGGACTATGGCCTTTCCAGTAACATGACTAGTAAAGACAAAAATATGTTATTCAGATGGATGGTGGGCGTGGGGCTGTGGTATTAACATTGAAGACACATAAATGTTGACGATGGGGGGGCACAGTTTCACATCACTGCTGCCCCCGCTGCTGCTGGGCACTGGCTCTGGCTGGGCTGCAGCCCCATGTTCCACCATCGGGACATGGGGGTATGTAACCCCCCATGCCTACCTGAAACTTTGCCAGTGGGTATTAGCCGCACTGTGTGAGATGTAGGCCGGTAGGGATGAGGTGGTGGCAATAACTTGGATGTAGCTTGAGCCATTTTTTTGGTGCTGTACCCACAGTATAACTGCAGTCTCACTTATGGCATGGCTGTTGCCTGGTATGAAGAGGTATTTTCGACGCTGTGGATGGGGTTTTAGATGCTGTCCAAGGTGAAGTATAGCCAAAGTTTTGTAAAGCAGGAGGACAATGGTGGCCACTGTCCTACTGCTGCAAGAGTTGTTAAAAAATGCTTGAGAGATCCGAGGAAGAGGGCCATGTCTCTACGTTGCAGAGAAAGTCAATCCAAATGCTGTACCAATATGACCATGGGGTAGAATCCCTTCTTGACCCCAAATAGTGATCAGTCTGGCCCCGAGTGGAAGGGCAGGATCCTTTAGCCAGGAACTAACACCCGTTAGTCAAATTGGATCAGAATTCAGCAGCCAAACTTTCTGGTTTAGTCTAGAACAGCAGTTTTCAAGCTATTCCACATAACCTGGGGTTCCAGGATATGTCATTGACAGTGATCCTGCTTTTCTCTGATTTTTAAAAAAAATGTTTTAAAAAATCCCCAATTTTCAGTTTAAAAAAATAGCAATTCAAAATCCATGTTTTTCGTGATCAAAATGAAACACCACTAATATATATACATTAGTGGTGTTTCAATTTAATCATGGAAAGATGTGGATTTTGTGTTCCTTTTTTTAATCTGCAAATTGGGGTTTTATTTATTTATTTATTTATTTATTTTTATTGGAGAAAACCAGGATTCCTGGTCATTAGGGTTCTGCAAAGAGACTGGTTGCAGTAGAGGAGTGGGCCAGGAGGCGGTGTGCTGCCACAGCTGGGCCGGGCCACTGGCTCAGTGTCAGCCTTTAGGATAGGGGTAGGGGTTCTGCAGAAGAAGCGATGTGAATGGGTTCCATAACTATAGGAAGTTTGAAAACCACTGGTCTAGAACCAGGTGTTCACAGACCAGCAGTTGTATATATTTTAACACGGTAGGTTAATGTTGCTTGTGAGCATGCACCCCCTGAATCCACTGCGTACATACATCTTCCATTAATTGGAAAGTGAACCATGGATTTTACCCTGGAATGAAATGTGAATCTTGTCGGAGATTTATTTGGGTTTAGCTTCTGCTTACTATGGGCTAAACGAAATGGAGGAAACAGTTTGTATTGGATTAATCTGAGCAGCGGTAAAACCATCCTCCTGTTTCTCAGCGGTCTATTTTGTAAACCCATAGCATAAGGTTGGAGCACACTGCAGTAGCCCAGCCCAGGCTGATACGGCATGGCTTCATCCAGAATAAATGACTCTAATATCCTGGCCAAGTGCAGGTGGTAAAACTATTTCTTGTCTTCTGATGATCCAGCGCAGTCCCCAGTTGACATGCTTTTTGTACAAATTCTCCATGACAGGACAGGGTGCATTTTAAGAATTGGAAACTAAATTGAAAGCTGCTTTGGCTTAGTTGAGATTTTTTTTATTGATTGCATCTTAATGATTCAGCTAGAGTAAAAGTGACAGGAGCCAGATTCCCGGATTTTTCTGAGTTGTGAGTTATAATGCATATATTGAATTTCCTTCGTGTTCCTAGAAAGTTTTTGTTTTTTTAAAATTTTTTTTAACTTAATTTGACTTGACAATTGGAAGGCTTTGCTTTAAATTGTAGGGGTGTCTGTCAATTTTTAACCTCAGTTTAATATGAAGATTATACACTAAAACTTCTTTAGTGGCTTACACAAGCATGCAGCTGCACCCTTGCAACCTGAACTATGTTATTAAATTTACATCTTAAGAAACACTGATTAAAAATGTAGACAGGTATCTAAGAAATGGCTCCCAGAGAGTCTGTCTTGTGGAGTAGCTGAGGGGCATGCACTCTTATTAATCCTTTGAACATGGCAGTCGTTTGTTCCTTTCTTTGAAAACTTTTCCAGTTTCAAAAACTGTGTACTCAGTCTTTCAAAATCCCACCCTTCTGGAGCATTGTGCTCTTCCTGTTGCAAGAAATCTTTGCAGAATAAACAGAGAAACATTTTGTGGTGCAATTGTATAATATAGTTGATCTCTTTTGTTGCTGTTTTTGACTTGGAGAAGGGACAACATTTGGTAGGGACTTGCGGCAGTCAGTGGCTGTATCCCTGGAAAATAAAACTGTGGCATCTCATTGTCTGTCTGGGTAGCTTACTATAGACAGAAAAAAGAGCATTAAGGGAGTAGTAGATAATCCTGCTGAACCCCAAAGGTAAACAAAAGAGGAGTAGTTACTCACCATCGCCAGGGAACCAGGGATACTCTGTTAAAAAAAAAAAAATCCAAAATTCTGATTAAAAACCCCAAATTCTTGATTTTTCCACAATTAAAATGAAAAGTCACTCTCTGTGTGTGTGTGTGTGCGCCCGCGCATCAGTTGAACGCAATGTTGTATTGATATATTTACAATTTTAAAGCAATTTGGAATCCTACCAGTGCTTCAATCATTATAACAAAATAAATTCTAAATACCTATATATTTAGGCATTTGATTTGATTTTTTTATTTTTTTTTAATCGTGGAATATCAGGGCTCCCCTGCCCCCTTCACTCACCAAGACACGAGGTTCAGCTGTGGCTGTCCCCCCACCTGCTGCTTTCTGGTACTGAGAAGCTTGGCTGTGCCGGTGCCCTGGCCCTGCCCATGCCGTTGCTGCTTACTCCCAACCCACACCTTCTGCCTGCCTCCAGCCCTGTTGGTACCCCTTTCTTCTGATCTGCTGCCCTGTACCCCCAAGACCACAATGTGTGGGCCAGCAGGTATGTGTGTGGGCCAGGGGGTTCATGTGCATAGATGATGCCGTAGGCAATGCGCTGGGGACAGTGACGGAGTACGCTTCCCCCCAGGTTTCTGCACCCAAAGCAGGGCCTGGGGCTGCAGCCTGGCTGGACCGGTATTGGTCAGGAGCCACCTTTGTAGCCCGGCAGGGGAGACCTGGCATGGGGCGTGGTGCCGTGCCACCATGACCACCAAGGTGAGGCACCCCCTGCTTGTCTGGCACAACTCCACGCTGCCTTTGTTGCCATCATCACTGCAGGGAGCCCCATGTCACCATGGACGCCAAGGTGAGGCCCTGTGGTGGCCTGGAGTTGTGCTCCCCTACTACTACCAGGTGGGCAGGGGGCGCCTTACCTTGGCTGTAGCAGCTTGGCACTCCCAGCAGCAGCCACGGCAGCATCAGCACCCGAGGTATCTCCTGCTTGTTGCTGGTCCAGCCAGGCTGCAACAATGCTGTGAACACAGAAATCTGGGAGAGGCCCGTGCCATCCCTCATGCCTCCCCTACGCATTGCTTATGCACCCCCATAGATTTAGAGGTGCACCGATATATTGGCCACACATAAGATTGGTATCAATAAAAAGGAAATTTATCTTTATCAGATATTGGCTTTTTTGGCTGATGTAGCTGATTTAAGGTCACCGATTAAATGCTGCGCACCTCTGGGGGAGACGTGCTGCCCCCCATCCCTTGGATTTGTGCATGGGGCAGAAGCAGGCTGCTGGCAGGCCGCTGCTTTCCAAGCTGCCGGGCTGCTGGCTATTGGATGGGCATCGGCCAATATGGCTTGTTAACAATCGGCTATTGGCATCTGCCAAAAAGCACTTTATTGTTGCACCCCTACGTGGATTTACCTGCAGGGACCTGCAGGCGCTGCTGTCCACCATGCTGCCTGGTTGCATTGCTGGCTCTGTGTGTGTGTGTGCGTGCGCGTGTGTGTGCACGCGCGCATGTGCATGCATGCACACACGTGTACATGGTCCTCTGCCTCTGCCCTCCTCCTGCTCCCTCCAGCCCCAAGCAGCCCCTTGCAGACTGAAACTCTGCTAGTCTGCAAGGGGAAACTCATGATTTCCTGGTTTTTTTCTTCTTTAAAGTGGAAACTTGCATTTTTCTGCAGGAAATGGAAAACCTGCATCTCTGCTCATCTCTATCATCCTAAAGCTGTCCTAAAGAGAAACAGGAAACGGCAGACATAGTAGCCACCTGTAACTGCCTTTGTGACTGTTTTTTGTAGGAAAATAGGGCTGGAAGGGGACCTCAAGAGCCCGTCTAGTCTAGCCCATCTAAGGCAGGATCATCTTTCTTTAAACCATTCCAGCCAAGTGTTTATCTCTCAGAACTTCCAAGGTTGGAAATTCCTCGGTCTCTCTAGGTAATCTGTCCCTCGTTGTTGCAGGATTTTGTTCCTGGTCATCTTTAAAGCCAGTGGAGAGTAGTTTGTATTTGAAACCAACTATTCTGAACTGTTCATTCATATTTGTGAGGTCCTGGAGTGTGCTGCATTGTGGCATAACCCACATGGACTTGTCAGGTTTGCAGTATGAAAAGCATATTCTACCACTCTAAAGCTACAAAGCGATCAAAATGTAATTTCTCTCAGACAGTGTCATTGAAGAGAGATGATCTGCTCTCTCAAAAAATAAATAAATAAAAAAGTGATAAGTTCTTTGCCTTTGGTTATGGATTTGGTGACTCAGTGTCTGCAGTGTGTTGCAAGTTGGTGATGGTTTTGCTTGATGACTTGATGAAGAATGTCTTGCATTTGAAAACTTGTCTAACTGTATCCCAGCTATTCAGTTGGTCCAATAAAAGATATCACCCTAAGAAATCCTTGCCTTTCTATGAAATAGAACACAGATGCTTCCAAAGAATTACGATGATCTTCCTGTTTGTCACAGCCATTAGGGGTTTTAGTAGCAAAACCTGAGATTTTCCAAACAAATTGGATTTTGTTTTATTGTCAAGATAATCATCTTGAGCTTGCTATTGTAGATCTTGAGAGCTTTATTCCACATAGCATGCTGGAAGCTGGAAAGTGCCCTGTATAAAGCTGGCTTGCTTGCCTTTTGGAAAGCCTGTATTCACTGCCTTACTATTTGCATTCGGAGTCAGTAAGTTTAATTTTGAGGATTTTCTTCCATGATCTCCCCAGCTCCCAGAGCTACTTTTATTTCTTACAGGGCAGGAAGAATAAATGATTCTTAAGAGCAAAGAGTGTACTTGCTATTACATGAAATTTTGGGTTTCACTACTGTTTTTGAAAACTGTCAAAATTGCTGATTTGTCAACCTTTTTAAGGCATCCCTCAGAAATTGTCAGCTCTTAACTTTCGCCCCTTGCCTGAGTGCAGAAAAATAATAGAATGATTCTTTTTATTCCAGAGCACTTGGAGAATCTGCAATAAGTCAGAATATTTTTAACACTGTCAGTGCCTATTTAAAATCTCTGGGTTTATCTTGTGACTCGTGTGTAGGGGTTTGTGCATCTAATACCTTTAAAAGGATCTCATGGCACCCCAGGCTGCTGCAGCACCCTGGTCGAGAGTTCAGATTCTGTATTCTACTCGAATTTAAAGTATTCACTGTGATCTTTGTTGCACTGGTGCTCTCAGTATGGGCAGGCACGTCGCCTTCAATGCTAGCTAGCATAACCTGGGACAGCAAGTCTGTCTAATCACCACAAGTACTTGGTCAGTTTTGAATGTTCGTTTTCTGTTTTTAGAAAGCTGAAAGCACTCAAGTCAAGACCGTTTAAAGAATGGAGATGAGAGAGGCATTTCTGTGAGTGATTAATGGCTAGGAAAATATTCAATAATCAAAACATGCTCAAAAGGATTGAAACACTAGGCCTCTGGATAGATGCTGTTATTGTGAGATGCTAAATAGATTTAATTACAAAAAAACTAATGACTTTGGGCTGCGTGACACGTCAAAAGCATGAGCTTATTCCTGACACTTTTAATAGGAACTAGGCAGCATAGTAGCCGTACTGTTGGCCACTAGTCACTTGTGGTACTTGCAGATCTAAATGCCCAGGAGAGTTTAGTTTATAAACAAACCAAATAAGTGAATTCAACAGAGGTGGGGAGAGAAAGGGGGGGGGGGGAAATAACATCATGCAGAAATCTTTTTAACATTTTTTCATAGTAAAATGCCACAGATGCACACCTCATCGTACCTAGGCTATGTTCCCAAATTATTTTTTTTAAAGAGTTAACATTAATTTTGTTTTTAGCCTGTTAAAGATTCATTGGGGAAAATGGGTGGGGTTAGTGCCCTTAATTGGTACTAGGGAGGAAAATTTATTTTAAAGAGTGCTTGATATTGTCCTCATTAAAGCTATGTATAGCTAATCTCTGCTACGAAGATAAAATATATAGGTCCTATTTCTAATGGCTAAATGAAATGCCATCATGTAATGAAGCATGCTTTATGTGTTCAGGCCTACTGTCGAGCTTGAATGAGCCTTTTTTGCTGTTAATTGTAATTGTATCCTTCATAATCTAAATTCTGCTACAACTGGATGGTTTAAGTAGATGTTGAAATGAATTCCTTCTGCTCTGTATCTTGTACTCAACATTAAATGGTGGTTTCTTTTTGTGAGAAGCATGCTGTATTTGGAGATTTTTTTTTTTTTTTTCATCCACTGCAGACAGACTGGATTTATATATTTATTGAGCAAAGTGATCTAGATAATCCTAGTTACAGTGGTTTTTTTTATACTCTTCAACTTGAAGTGACCCATTAGGAGATTGAAAATCACATAAAACTTGGAGCTAGCATCTTAATATTTGATCTGTCATAATGTTAACCTATTAACCTTTGGCTTTAAAGTAATCTTTAAAACTGAATTTAAAGGTTGCAAATGTACTTTGTCTGGTCAGCTGTAAAGAAGCCCTCTTTGAGTTGCAATAAAGTTGATGTGGAATTGCATCTAGTGAACACTGCTCAGTTTACTGATCTGACACATGAAACTTTTCATATATATAATCTTAACGTACAGCATGATCTTACTTTCTGATGGAACAGATTTGATGCCATGAGCCTATACAGTATTTTTATTGATTTCAGTATAGAATTCAGGTCTCTTGGCTTTGAAAACCGGACAAAAAAACCTTGTCTCAGTGGTATTCCTGCATGAATTGGTTGTACATTTTACTTAAAAATATTTCATTAACTTCCATGCACACGTAGCCAGCCAAAGCCTAGCTGAGGCTGTGAGGAGGAGTGCAAATAAGGAGTCTAAGTACAGAATTAAAACTGCAGAGATAATTGGTTCATCCTAAAGAACTTTCTCGGGCTGTTCCTGATATACCTTTACATTGGTTTTCAGTATTACACCTGAACGGGCTAAACACCTTTGAGACTGACACGAGAGCTGTCTCTTGTTACCTGCCACAGCCAAGAGCCAGCAGTTAGCCTTGATAATTCTTGTACAAAGTGCTAGCGTTCCCAACGTGCTGTATTTTTCTTATCAACAGTTCTCTAAATCTCAGCACTTAAAAATAATTCACCGTGTTTTTTGAGACTTCCCTTATGTACTATAGTAACGCTTTTCGAGTATCATAACCCTAGCATAAGTCATCAATTCTCGTTTAGCTTTCCTAAACAAGAAGCCAGTATCTTTTAGCAATGGTTTACTGTGGAGCGATTGGCTAGGGTGTATAATTCTTGGGAAGAACCTTTGCTTACAGGAAGAACTCAAAGAAAGAGATTGTTGGAAATGGTGACAGGATGGGGAAAGGTGCTGAGGTTCCAAGTGAAGGAGGTTTAATAGAAGAAAGTATACAGAGTCTGTATGCGACTGCGGAGTGCTTTGGTGTGAAGGTGTAAGTTGAGATGCCACGTTTCGGGCTTATCAGCTTAACATCGCCTTGGGAGTGAAGGTCATCAGCCAGGTCTTGTCAGATGTTGCCATAGATGGTTTTTAACCCTAGCTCACTATACAAGTTTCCTTTGCTTTATGCGGTACATGCATTCCTGGAAAACGGCACGACTCGCATTCACATTCACACTTTACAGTGAAACAAATAGGCGTACGTTCCAAGACCGTGACTCTACTGACCCCCAGACCCATTTCTACCACTTTTACAAGACAATTTTGGTACTCGCCAACAGCAGGCAGTGCACACAAGCACAGGGCACTATTCTAATGGGGATGGCAACTACAGACGCATGTGACGAGCAAGGAGCACAGATCCACACAGGAGACTGTATTTTGGTACGTCATTCCCACAATGCTCGACACAAAGCAGCTGACTGCGTGCTTCCACCAAACCAATCATATAAGAGTGAATCTACTTCACATATAACACATTTTTTGGTATAAAAAGGGTCATCATAGGGAAGGCTTTGGCTTCCATGATCACAGCCCGCTCTTTGGCGAGAGAGGCAGCAAGCTGTTGGGAAGAGATGGCCTCCACCTCTCTCCCCTGCGGAGGAGGCTCTTCTCAGCTAGATGGGCTGACCTGCTCCACCGGGCTTTAAACTAAGCC
>NW_017728906.1:198960588-198987207 GCF_001723895.1 Crocodylus porosus | reverse complement strand
ATCTGGGGGAACGATTATTCACCAGAGCGCCCCAAGGGATGATGAGGTTCAACGGTCATAAACTACTACAAGGCCGTTTCAGGCTGCACATGAGGAAGAATTTCTTTACTGTCCGAGCCCCCAGGGTCTGGAACAGCCTGCCATCGGAGGTGGTTCAAGAGCAAATTGGTTGCTTATCTTGCTGGGATCCTGTGACCCCAGCTGACTTCCTGCCCTTTGGGCGGGGGGCTGGACTCAATCTTCCGAGGTCCCTTCCAGCCCTAATGTCTATGAAATCACATCAGAGTGAATTCACACATACAGAACCCAGATAAAGCAAAGGAAATTTGTAGAATGGATGTAACTAGCCACATTAGTCTGCAGCCAAGTAAAAGGCAGGGTAGATTTGCACCTTATAGACTAACTAAAGTAGAGAGATATAGCACAAGCTTATATCATCTGCATCTGAAGAAGTGAGCTCTAGCCCACAAAGGCTTGTGCTAATAATATATATGTATACACTTGAATTTATATGGTACAAATCTACCCTACCTTGGTAAAGAATAGTCCATGTGCATCATAGTTGGACTATTCATTCCATCCAGGAAAAGTACACGCCAACTGCAGATGCTTCCTCAGCCTGACAAAGGGTATTTGTACCCAAAAGCTTGCAAAGAAGAATTTTTCCAACTATATGAGTTGCTTTAATAAAAGAGATCGGCTTTACCCAAAGCACCTTGTCTGGCTATTTACAGCTTTCCAAGTAGCATGATGTACAAGCTTTCTGACAAATCCAGGAAATGTACCTTGTTTGAATCTTGGAGAATTGCATTTTTTTTATTGTTTGAGGTTTGTTTTTATGTCCCCTCCATATCAGTCTGTGCCTTTTGAAAACAAAACCCTGATGCTTCTTTTTTATATGATAAAAACAGATTTTTTTTTTTTTTCCTTTTCCTCTTCAGGTTTCCATTGTATCCAAAAGGAGGGGAAAAACTTCAGTTTGAGTATGGAGTATACCTTCTCAACAAAAACATAGCACAGGTAAGGAAACACTGACTTGTTACATAGAGTTGTGGGGGGGTTTTAAGCCATCGCTGTCTCCTGTCTGCTTCACAGACTCTTAAGTAGACGCATTTTTGTGGGTTTTTGGCTCCCAACACAAACTGTACCCATAAGTCAGCCTTCAGTCCAGATGATGCAGTGCTCCATGCAGAAAGCTTCCATGTATTGTTAGGGCTTGCACTACTCTAAGGCTACTGTTCTAAATAGCCTATGGATTGGATGCAAAACACCATTGACTTCCTTGGACTGTAGCTTACCTTTTGCAGTGGCTTCCACGTAAAGCCCTTTAACAGGTTCACGAGTTAATGTTTCTTTTATTTTTAAATTGAAGCTGCACTTGGCGGTCCACATCATTAGTCTTATGCACTAAAGGAACTACTAATTTTATTTCTGTTGCTGCATCTTAATCCCTTTCCATCTCTGCTCTTTTCCTGTCCTGTGGCTCTAACCAGCTGTCTACTGCTTTGCTTGATAGGATTCTCCAAATACCTTGTTCAGTTCTTTTTAACCTCTTCCAGGATAACGAGATTACTTCCCAATTTATTTATTTTTTTTAAAAGAATAACTAGAGCATTCCTGTTTTGTCCTGAAGTATATTGTTAAAATTACTCCTCTCCTTTATTTTTTATGCCAAACAATGTTTATTGTACTTTGTGTGTATAGTTTCTGAAATCACTACAAAGGTAAGACTTGGGACACAAGGCTCTAGAGTTGTCATCTGGCCCCCAAACATGACTGAAGTGCCTCAGATATTGGATCATATACTGCTGTATTTGAATTTTCTAGCACTCAGAGGGACTCTTCTTTCACAAAAAGTTGTGTGTATGTAAACAGAGGTCTGGTAAAGACTTTTTTAGTGTTTCATTCCCAGCTGTTGAGGTTGAAGAATAACTGACATGTGTTAAACTGCTTAAGAAAAGTCAATAAAGACATAACTTGGCACTGTACGCATGTATAGACAATAGGACCTTTCAGCAGACCAGCAGATAGAGGAACTGTTTCAGGAAATGTCACACTTGCTTTAAAATGCAGTAAATTGACCACCAAAACTTAAAGGGAAAGAATTTCATTTTTAAAATCTTTTTAAATGCTATTTTGGAGGTTGGAGTTGGGGATCATCAGTTCAGGTGGTCTTTACAAGCTCTCTTAGTACACCTGGAAGTTTTATTCAAATAGGTCCCTCTCTAGGTACAAGTGTAGAGGGTCTTCTCTGTGCAGAAGTGAGCCCATGTGGGTAAACCTCCACTTCTCAATCTGGAGTGCTGTCTCAGCCCCCTTTTCTCTGGAACAGCACCATCCCCTTGAGGGTCAGGCACGACGGGGAGCATGGGGTTGTCTGCGTTCCACCCCACCGATTTTGTTGACCAGACAGTTTTCTGTCAGGAGTAAATGCAATTCTTTAATGCTTTCCCCTTCATTTCTGCTTTGTGATTCTGCAAGAGAAGTACTGGTTAGAGCAGGGGTGGGCAAAATGTGGCTTGCGGGCCACCAGGCCATTCCATCTGGCCCACGGGGCCCCTAAAAAAAATTAGAAAATTAATATTAATTTGCCCCTGGCTGCCTGCCATGCGGCTCTCGGTGGCTTGCCAAAACTCAGTAAGTGGCCCTCTGCCCAAAATAATTGCCCGCCCCTGGGTTAGAGCTATCATGAAGAGAGCTCCGATATTCATCTGAGAGACGGGGTCCTTCCATGTGCCTCTTCATGAGTTGTGTGATTGGCAAGCAAAGTCCCCTGCCAACCCTCCCGAGCTCCTGTGCATGGAGAAGAGGCTTAATAGAGAATGACACGCGTTCCTCTCAGTTTTTCCTGCCGTTGCGTTGTTGCTTTCCTGTAGGCTTGGAGCTTGGGTGCTGGGGAGAGAGACCTGGTCCATACTAAGAAAAATGACTGAAATCAAAACTTCTCTGGAGATAGACTGCTATTTTGTTAAGCATTAGGGTAATCGCAATGAAAACCACGTCTTACACTCCGGAGAACTAAGATGGAATTTGAAGCAGCTCAGTACTAGGTTTGTGAGCCTCTGTCTGGGGAAACTGCTTTGCTGTTACATTCTCGATTTCAAAAGAATGCATTTAATTCTGGATGTTCGTAACAATTTCACTCTGCTTCTAGGTTCAAATGGGTTTCAGGCTCAGAACTTCTCCTTTCTTTCATTTGCAAAATCAAAGCCTTGGCTAAATTCATGGTGCAGCCCCCTTCTCTTTTTTTTGTCAGAGTTAATATTAGGAATCTTGCAAACTTCCAGTTAATATTTCAGCTCGCTTGAACTCCAATTATAATGCTCTTGCAGCCTTATAATTTTTCTCTTTCCCAGGACCTTGTCAGTAAGTATGCGGATTGTGATTACTAGCTTGTAGGGTTTTAATTGGGAAATGCAAACCTTTATCCAACTTAATAATAAAAGAAAATGTCAATAATGATAAAGAAAAACTTTTTGTTCAGGAAAAATGTCCAGGTCTCGTAACAATTGGGCTTTGGAGTATCGGGAATGGGAGGAAAACTTGGTGTGTCTTTGTACTGTCTCTAAGTGCAACATAATGTATACCACTGCCAGTTTGAAATTCTTCCCTGCAGTGTAACACGACTGGCTTATACCCCTTGGCTCATTGGCAAAGTTTGCTGGTTGCCAACCAGTAGGAAGGCCTAGTATCTTTTTTCGTCCTTCACCTCCATCCTTTTCTTTCTCCTATCGCAGGAAAAAATGCATTCGTTCCTTAAAATTATGCCAAACAACTGTTCAGAAACCTATCTAGGATTTCTGGGTTTTTTTGTGTCATTCCTAAAATGTAAGACCATCATTGATGAAAGGAAAACCTCAGCAAACATTAGTGAATAGTCCCATTTGAAGTTTTCATAGATTTTATAGACATTAGGGCTGGAAAGGACCTTGGAAGATCATCGAGTCCAGCCCCCTGCCCAAAGGTCAGGAAGTCAGCTGGGGTCATAGGATCCCAGCACGACAAGCATCCAAATTTCTCTTGAAGAGCCCTCCAGTGGTGTCTGTGGCTCGGAAGACAAGTGCTAGCACAGACTGTAGAAGTTGTGAAGTATAGCATTGTTCATATTTTTTCCCAATGAATTAAGGCTTTGTGGGTATCATTATTCTACTTAACTGTGCGTTCTTAACAGTCCCCACAACCTTAAATTTTTGGTATGGAAACTCGTTATGAAAGGTTAGTACATTGTGTATAATTAGATGTATTAAAATTCTACTTGATAAAAACGTAGTGATCCCAAGGGAAAATAATAAATGTCAGTGCATATAAGTTGCTTTTATGTACTTTGATTATAAATGTCATTTATTTAAATTGCGTAAAGATAGAAGAGAAGTTAAATTTGCACTTAAAGTGATTTTTTTCTAACTGGCATACAGAGAGTTTCTAAAATATATGCAGCATTACCTGTCTTCCTTCTAATGCTATGTAAACCTGAGTGGAAAACTTAAGCTTGAGGCACAGTAATATTATAGTAAGTGTAGAATGGATGGGCCTCACTTGTCTAGCTGTCTGCTTTTCCTAAAAGCACTTCCTCACTTTTTTTTCCCAGGCCGCTTCCTCTGTCTGGGAGAAATTCTGTGTTTAAAATTCATCAAGCCAATAGGTTCATCTTTTTAAAATCCTTTCTTGAAACTGCCCCTAGCCAGGATGCCTGCAAATTACTTGGATCTTTCCTGGTTTTCTCTGATAAAATCACAATTTCTCTGATTAAAAACCCCAAAATCTGCAATTAAAATGAAACAGCACGCACGCACGCAATTGCAAAGCAGTTTAGAAGCCTACCAGTGCCTCAATCACTCATATTTTTATTTTTATAAATGAATATATCAATAAAGCATTGCCTCAATCACTATAATAAAATATATTCTAAATACCTATAAGTTTTTTAGTATTTGATTTTGGGTTTTTATCACGGAAAATCAGAGCTTTCCCCACCCCCTTAGCTCATGGTATGCAGGTCCAGGCCCCTTATTCCCAAGCCACAGTCCCCTGGCCCTGCTGATGCTTCTTGCCCCTTAACACTCCCCACACTGCTGGAAGGGACTTGGACCTGGATCTGCAGCCCCCTGCCCCTCCAGCAACACCCCAGTCCCATCTGCTGCCCATGGGAGGTGCTGCTGCAGCATGGCAGAGTATGGAGCCTGGCTCCCTCTCCTCTGTGGGCAGCATGGCCGGAGTGGAGCCCATGGAAGGGTGGATGTGGGCTTGGGCGCAGGGATGTGGGTGGCTCCCCACCACTGTATGCACTTCCAAGGGGACCCGTGTCCCCCAGATCTCTGCACAGGGCAGGGGTGGGTGTGGGCTGCCCGCTGCAGGCTCAGGCTCCCTGCCCTGGTGCCCTCCCCTGGGGCCTCTGCAGTCCAGTGGGTGTGACCCGGTGTGGCAGGGCAGAGCAGGGCCATGTGGGGAAGCTCCTTGCTGCTGTGAGCTCCACGCTGCCCTGGCAGCGTGCTCCCTGCCTGCCCTGCAGCAATGAAGGGCACAACCTGCACCACTTCTGCCACTGCTGTCAGGTGAGTAGGGGACGCCTAACCAGGGCAATGCAGGCTTGCAGCAGCGGGGAGCTTCCCCATCCTGCTCTGCTCTGCTCTGCTCTGCTCTGCTGAGCTGGGTCCCACCTGCTGGGCTGTGGAGGCCTGGAGGAAGAAGAGCAGGGTAGGGAGCCCAAGCCTGCAGAGATTAGTGCACTTTCACCCCTTCCTTGCACACAGATCTGGGGGGTACATGTGCCCCCATTCCTCCCTGGGAGTGCAAACAGTGGTGGGGAGCCAGCCCCTCCCCTCTTGCCCCCCAGCTGAGTTGCCCTGTGGCCCTGTCCCACTCCCCACCAGGGCCCTCAGCCATGCAGTCCCCCTATCCCCACATGCTGCCTCAGCCCTAGCCCTAGCCCTGCCCAACTCACTCCCTCACTATGGGGGCTCAATCCCCTCCACCCCCTGCACCCTCACTTACCTACAGGAGTTGCTCTTCAGGCTGCCTGGCAGCCATGTGCTCGTGTACGTGCGCACGTGCACATCGCAGGCCCTGCCTGACTGTCCTCCTCTGGCTCCCCGCAGCCCCTTGCAGGCTGGAACGCTGCCAGCCTGCAGGGAGCTTTTTGCAAAACTGCAAAATACACGTGTTTCTCCATTAAAATGAGAAATCTGTAGTTTCTTGGGTAAAGGAGGAAATCCACTCTTTTTTTTTTTTCTCTCCATTTTTTTTCCATGGAAAATGGAAAACCCAGATCCCTGGTCATTAGTAAGGCAAGTGAGAAGCTGTGACTTCTGCTTTTTGCTAACCGTGCCATTCAGCCCTCCCAGTACACTTTTGCCCCATTCGTCTGTTTTTAATCCCTCTTTGCCATCTTACATGCAGATTGCAAACTCTGTGGTGGGGAGAACAGTCTCTTTCTTGTCTATATAGAACGTAACACTAAGGGGCCTAGATCCTGTTTTGAGGCCTTTGGGTAGGACTGTGGTGCTAATCTCATGTAAATGCTTTTCAAACTTTATTACAGGCTGTGGCTTCAGCTCAATATGTTATGTTCTTATGCGAGCACTGTCCGATGGAAGAACTGCGTATTGGCCAGGCCGTTGATGTGCGATTCAGCACATTTTAAAACCCTGAGCCGAAAAGTATTTTCTTTCCCCACAAGGGCTTTAAGGGCTGAGGAAGCATTCTTCATTATCCAGGCACCCAGTCCTGCTCAGAAATCCTCTTCTCCCCATTTACAGAAAATGATTTCTCAATGTAGTGCATTAATTGTTGATATCTGGCAAACATGTTCAGTCATGGTGTAGTGCTACATTGCTCTTTCACCCTTTCAAATTTATGCTGCGTTCCTTCAGATGGGAGGCTTTAGGACTGAAGTTTAGAGTCACTCGTTGCCTAGCAAATGACACTTACTAGCTAAACCCCTTATTAATTTTGCAAAAAAATCTTGTGCAGTTCAAGTTGGAAGTCCAGCAGTATGATTGTGCAGACTATAACTTTAAAATAGCTGGTATAATGTGAAACTTAATTTAACAATATTCATCCTTTGCTGCGTAAGCCAGAGAGAGAGAGAATCCAATGTTCAAATGAAGCCAATTAGCTTTTCTTGCCTACTGATAGTCACAACAAGCAGTGCAACTTAAATGAAGTTTGAGAGTGAAAACTAGACTCCCAGGTTTTCTTCCCAATTGTTCTTTAGGCAACCTCTGTTGGTTTGGGTAAATCATTGACTTAACTCATTACTGAATTTTCCTATCTACCGATTGGACTAAGTGCTAATTTAAGAGTGTTTTGATTTCAATTAATATTTGTAAAACAACCGTTATTTTGAGCTTGTGTCAAAATGGCAGGGCCATGCTTCAATAAATCAACAACTTCTTTCTTCCCTTTGGAAGGGTTTTTAAGGCATTAATATTGTTGCTGGTATAACACTTCTACTCTCTCTCGCCATACTCCCAAAGTGTTTTGAGTTTAGTACATCATAAAGGTACAAACCATAGTACCGTTTCCAGACTGTAACTTCTACAATCCTGGATAAAAATGATCCAGATCAGCACAGGTGATGGGCATTTTTATCAATTCTGTGCCAAGCTATAGACTCTAGTCAGGGCTCAGTAGCTCCTGTCTCCTATCAGTGTCTTAGCACAGCTGTTCCTTGCAGAATAGCATCCTACTTTGAACGAAGATCAGCTGACCACTGAAGGGATGGATGACCCTGTTCCCAGTTGCTTGAGTCTAGCTATCTGGGAGCTGAAAGTTTCCCTTGCTTGTAGAAAGGGATGGACACCAGAGATCTGGACAGACTGTGTGAAAGTCTTGTGTGCCATTAATTACCGAGAAGCAGCTCAGTTCCATCAGGTTTCCCAAGCCTACAAACCTTTTGGGAGGCTTTTCGTTCCATTCCCACAATCAGAAGGAGGCGCAGCAAAATGGTTAGAGCGTATATGATAGCCTGTTGGTTACTGAAGCAACAAGACTTGGTTACTGCATTTAAAATACAGATTTGCAGAACGTTGTTCTACTTCACACAGCCTGAAAGTGCCAGTTCAGGGCGTGGATGTTCGTAACAGTTGTACTGCTCTTAAATGTCACAGATTGGGAGCCGGTTCATAACTGTCACGGGTCAGAGATGTCCACAAGTGGTGTTCTAGCACTCCAGGAAGCATGATCACCTTTTAGGTGCTTGCACCCATACTTTTAGGACCCCAAGGGTGGGCGATCTTTGGCCAGGAGGGTGTTTTCATTTTTCTGCTTTTCCTTGGGTGTGTCTACACACGCGCTTTAATGCACAATAAGCTATTTTACTGCGTATTAAAGCATCACATAAAAACCTCTGACATTACGTTAATGCACAGTAAAAGAGTCTACTGTGCATGAAGCAGCATTAAAAAAGCATGCACTACTGTGTATTGGAATGGCTTAATGTGCATTAATTTGGTACCTCACATTGAAGGTACTAAATTTAATGTGCATTAATGCAAATGTAGATGCGCCCCTTCTCTTCTAAACATGAGTTCATTGAACTTCACTAGTCTTCTTGACCAAACTTTGCAATGTGCTTTCTGACTGGGAGGTATGGGGCACTCTTGGTTTCCAGAGTAGGGGGGAGCATCATGAGGGGCTGAGATTGAGTAGGATGTGAGGGCACAGATGGCTGTTGAAAAGATAGCTTTTATTGAAGAAGTAGTGCAAGGGAGCTCAGTGACTTAAAAAAAAAAAAAAAAAAAAAAGGCCAAGAAAAGGGAGAAAGGGCAGGAAGTAGAGTCTGACCCAGTACCTGTGTGGACAGTTGTGGAGGGGAAGTAATGCAGTGTAGGATGCTGGATACTTGAACCACTTCTGTGAAACACTGGGTTTCCAGACATAGCATTGACCCAGTTCACCAAGAGTGCTTGATGTTCCAGTTTCCCCTTCAAACCATCCCAGGTGGCTTTAAGCCTGTTTAACAGGTCTGCATATCTGCCCACTTCAGGTTTAACCTTCATTTAAGCCATTCCAAATGTTAGGTGCATCGGTACCCTAAAGGGCAATTAATGCCAAATTTCGCATTTATATTTTATCCACTGACAAGTCCTTTGTTTAACCACAATTATTTGGGATGTTTGTTAAATGTAAGTAGAGAAAGGCGCATATGCAAAGTGGTGGATTTCTTTGGGTGCTTTACCAGCTGCAAGTCCAAGGCCTTCACCAAGCAATAAAATTGGCAAATGAAGCAAGAGAAGCCAGCCTGTGACTTAGCTCACCCGAAAACAACAGAACAGTGTGGAGCATGGTGGGTAGTGCATACCATATCCCAAGCCTTGCTTTCTTCAATGCTACTTTGCAAATGTAGAACTAACCACATAAAGGAAATTGCCTTACATGTTAAATGAGATCTGCTTGAGTGGATAGTGTCACTGAAGTTTCTCCATAGGCTTTTGAACTTCTGACCCTCTTTTCAATTCCTGATGCACTGATTATTGTAATGTAGAAGTTCATGATGAATGAAGTCATAGGAAGTGAATGTGCCCCCGTCTTGAAATCCAATAAACATCACTTAGTGATCCTGAGGAGTTTAAGTAGTACTAAGGCATAAACTTCTGCATTTCAGGTTATAATGTAGCAAGACTACAGTGCAGCAATAAAACTTTCAGTTTGAAAAGTCTCAGTGCTTGATTTGACTCCGTGTTTTTTTTCAGGCTAGTGCAGTTACTATCTTCTAAATTGCTTTTTTAATTTTAAACTGTGTAAAAGAGTCATGGAGTATGAGAGACACCTTTATGGGTCCCCTGCTCATCTACTTCATTGCTTCTTTTTTTTTCTCTTTCTTTTTTTTTAAATAAGAAATCACTCTCCTCCAGGCTTTATAGCAATACTGCACTTACGTAAGTGGTCCTTTCCCCAATCTGTCTTTCACAATGGTTTTCTATATTCTTATTAGGACACCAAACCCAGTTTGTGAAAGCTAATGTATACTGCCCCTCTGGAGGGGTATTGTGTTTACTGTCATGGAAAGCTTCATCCGTATGTGGCTCTAGAAGGAAACGCACATTTTGGCTGATCTAAATGTTTTAAGTTTACAGTGTGTTCTGCATGCATGCTAACATGTACGCATACTCATATTTCCTATATCATTATTTTCTTAAGTTAGTTCTAGTGGGAAATCTCCACTAAACACAATTACTGTGAAAGCAAAGTCCAGTATTAAATATCAGGTTTTCTCAAACTTCAATTTTAAATGAGTTATAGAACAAAATTTCCACTAATGTCTGGGTGACTACTGCAGACTGCCAAATTCTACAAATTGGAAAGCAAGCAAGCAAGTAATCACAATTATTCTTTTGTTTTAATCAATTGACATGCATAACAGACCGGTAAAGTGCTGGAGTTATTTTTATGACATATGAAGAGGTAAGAGACCTCTACAAAGGTTTAGTGTTAAAGCTTTGTTGAAAGGCTGGGAATTTACCATATTCTGTGGATTAACAGATTAACTCAATCTGGTTTTGATGCCAAATGTATTGGGAAGTTAAGGCTGAACTTTCCTCTCTTTACTGTAAGTGTCCCCAAAGTATGTATTTTTATCTTGGCCACAAGTGAACAGTAAAATTGGTGTCAAGGGTCAAAAGGATACAATCGAAAACAGATTTTAAAAGGATGCTGGTCATGCAAATTGCAGCCATACAAATTTTACTTTGCTATTTTTGTACAACTAAAGCGTACGTTGAAGATGCGTACGCAATTTTCAAGCAAGCCAAAGGCAGTCAACTTACAGGAGGCTCTTCCTTACTAGTAAAAATCAGATTGGGAGAAGGAATTGTTTGGGAGTGTATAGGCAGAAGTCAACTGGTGTGAAAGTGCCATGAATTGATAGTGTTTGTGATCCCGAAGCAAAGATTCAGCCAAAAAAATGGACTTACGTGGCCTTTGAACAAACTCAGAACTGGTAGCCGGGATCCCATAGGATGCAAATAGAAGGGGGAAAAGGACTCCAAAAAGGTTTGATTTGTAGCTCAGGCAAGTTTAAGGGCACAAAAACATGCTATCCTGATGTGAAAAAAGGGTAGGAAGCCTGTAGTAAGAGACAGGCTCAGCTAAACCACGAGCTCTTAAAGTGACTTAAAAAAGGACCTAAAAGAAGTTTGGCCATATTACCAAGGATATACATAAGTGTATTGCTTGGCCATGTTGGAGATAAGACCAGAAAGGCCAAGGCACAAAGTGAGAAAGCTAGTAAGTAGCCAAAAAGTTGACTTCCTTCCTCGCCCCCCGCCCAAAACCCATTCTGTAAAAATGCAAGAGGAAGATTGAGTAAAGTAGGTCCTTTACTGAATGCAGAGGGGAGGTTACTAATGGATCTTATGGGAAAGGTTGGAGTATTTAATGACTTTTTATACAGAGGTTGTATTGATAAGGACAAATGATTAATGTCAGGCACAATTATTATTACAAGAGAGGGATTAGGTACTCGAAGTGTAGAGTATGGAAAGAAAGAGGTTAGAGCCTGCTTAGGTAAGGCAAATATTTTTATATCAGCAGGGCCTGATGAGGTTCATTCATGAATACTCAAGGAATCGACAGAGGCAATCGCAAAACCATTGGCACTAATTGTTGTGTATTCATAATAGAAGTCAGGGGACGTCCCAGCAGTCTAGAAAATGTTAAATGTAATGCCCGTCTTTAATAAAGCGGGGGGTGGGGGGAGGAGGCCCAGGGAAGTAGATTGACCAGCCTAACTCTGAAGGAAGTCTCTTTTGTCTGAAATCTTATCCAACATCTCTGCCAACCATACAGCTGATATAACAAAATACCACAAAAAAACCCTTGCCTCCCATACATTTCCTGGACCATCATGGCCATAACAGTACAACAGCAGGCGAACGTTGATATTTAGAAAGATAGTGGAACACGTCATCGATCCAGTCAGTTTGTTAGCACCTAAAGGACAGCAGGGTGATCAAGTAACAATAAGCATGGATTTATCGGAAGCAAATCATGTGTTAATTTGTGGTGTTTGCCGTGTTCGTGATTAGCCCTTCACCGTCCTGATAAGGGTTATGTTAGGCACTTGTTCAAGCGTGGTGACGGGTCACATTGTTCAGGCACAGTCTGAACGCATTGACGGGCCAACTTGAGGAACTGTACGCTGTTGTTGCCATGTTGGACATTGTTCCACGAACATTAATCTCCACAATCTGTCAATTAGGTACCTGTTTTAACTGTGAATTTAGTGCTCGCGAAAGAATGGAAGGTCTAATGTGTGTTTGAGAGCGGACCTCGTGATGAGATCACTCTGCATTTGATCACGTTGGGCAGAAGAGGTGGAGGAACAGGTGGATTTGAAGCTAACACATTTTTTTTATTTAAAAAAATATTTTTCTTTTGTCTCCTTGTCTAGATAACTGATGTGATAAGGACAGACCTTGATATGGCTGTTTCAGCTTTTTTCTAAAACCACAGCAGGCCGGTTGTAATAGAGGACCCAAATCCTGTTCCTTGGGTATAGCAGAGGGGACTGGAGCCGGGGGGATGCAGCAGGCTAAGCTGCCCTTGTTGGGTTGCAGGCTGGCCCTTAATGAAAAGGGAAGAACCCCTGTGTGGAGCTGGGGAAGGCACATGACAAATGTGGTACGGCTTAAAGGTGTATAAGCCCAGGGCCTAATCCAGGGCAGGCAGTCTGACCCTGCGTGCTGCAGGGAGAGCAGCTTCTGAGCAAGATGCCTGCAGCAGACAGATGGGCAGGCCCCTGAGCTGCTCCCTGGGAGCTGATGGCCTGTAGTGAGGCAACAAGACAGAGCTTGGGTAGGTTTTTAGTTGTGAAGCAGAAGCTTGCATTGGTTGTTGAATACCAGAAGACTGGGTGCAGCTGATGGGGTGGATTGGAGGCCACAGGTATGCTGCAGGAGCACCCACCATAGAGCCCTTCCAGGATCAGAGATGCCAGGAGGCCTGGGACGAAGTGCAAGATAGGGATGAAGGGCCCAACGAGACGGGGGGGCCAAGGTTGAGAGCTGGGCCTGAGCAGTGGGCCAGGGCTAGAAGCCAGATAAAGTGGAGCTAAAGCCAAGAGGGCTGAGGTCTCTACAGAAAGACTGAACTGTGCACAGACTAACCTCTGCAAGGCATGGGCATGGCTGCTAGGGCAGGAGGAGGCCATGAATTTAGCCCTTAAGGCAGTTTGGGCCAGTGGGGTTAGGTCAAGAGACTGTGGGCCACCAGGAGAATATCTAAACCCCAAATTCAGATGGGCCAAGTGGTGCCCAAGAGAAGGACAGAGCAGAGACCAAGAGCACCATGGGCTTACCCACCTCTGAGGGCAGCCTCCCTTCATTGCCTTTTAACAGGAGCCAGGCAGGATCAAAGCAGCCACAGGGCATCATGGGGCATCATAGCGGCCCTTGAGTGCCATCTTGTTACAGGGTTGGAAAGAGGTCTAGCGCATTGATGCACTATAGTTATTACCCCCACCTTTCCTCTCTTGTTTCACTTTCTGAAAACTACAAAAATCCTTCCATGCAAACCATCCACTTCTAACTCAGCTGCTTTGATTTATAAAATGGCATGGTGTAACTTTTTCTCAACTCTCTCCAAATTAATTTTGGAGTCCGTTAATACAGGTCAACGTTGCAATCATGTTACAGGTTAGTAACTTTTTAGTAAACTTACATTTCAGAGCTAAGACGGATTTAAATATAGGTAGGAAACCTTCTAGTGTGCAAATAATCTGAAGTATTTGTATTTCCCCCAAAAGGTATAAACACACAACTGTTTATGTAGCAACAGGCATTATTTAATTGATTCCCTAAGATTGTTTATATAGCAGCAGGCATTACAAGATTTTCTCTTTTCATTACTGCAGTGTTGAGTCATTTGAATCCTAGCCATTGCTCCTTCATAGTAGGAAAATGCATCCAGGATCTTGTAAAACAATTAACTATGTCATTTTATTAAAAATTACTTTTTATATTTTTTGCATCCTGGAATTTAACCTCCTCTGAAACCCTTACGTAGATAGTTGGCTTATAACCAGTTCAAAGACACATTTTTCTGCTTCTGTTTCTCAAGTTTGTGTACTCAAAGTTGTGGGTCATATGTTTATTCTTCAAATTGGTATGTACCAACAAGGTCATCAGTTATTTTTCCTTGGTTTAGAGTTGCTATAGAGCTCTGCGGTTGAAATTAGTGGTTTTAACGTCTATTAATATTGGTATGCCCAATGGCTACGATACAGTCACTGTATATGCTACGTATGTTATACAGTTCATTTTGTTTGTTAGTTTGTTTTGCACAAGGAGACTTGTGCTGCTTCTACTATTTTAAAAATACCAAGCCAGCTGAGAGACTAGCGAAAATGCAAATGTGCTATGAGTTTTTGGTCTAGACTGGCATTATGCTCAACAAAACGGGTTGGAGACGGATGGCAATGCGAATTTGGTTGTCTTATCTGTGTTGGAAGAATGCCCCTGCATTTTTAAGAATAAGGAAACCACAATTTATCAATGGCAGAAGAAAGGAAACAAATGAAATTCCTTAAGAGACAAATTTAGAAAGGGAGCATCCTGAATTGTCAGCTAAAGATATACTAATCGAGCCACTATGCACATCTTGGTTCAACATTGGCATTTAGTGCCAGGTGCAATTAATCATTGAATGTTTATCACTTGAAATTTCTTGTATATTGAAATGGGGTGGCTTTCTTTGCAATTAAATTGTCATTCGTTCTGTGTATCCCCTTCTGAAAAGCTGTAGTCGTCTTTTGCAACACAAGCCATTATTTCAGTTGCTTACACAACCTAGTATTTCCCTGGAGTACAGTTCAAAAGTCACGAGTGCTCCACACAGCAACAGAAATGTTATGACTAGCAACTCACCACCTTGCATTTCCATCTTGGAAGATGATGCAAAATAGAAACTAATGCAGAAGAGCAACTAATAAGTAGCAGATGGAAGTGTGTGTTTACAAAAACACAAGCCTGCAAAGAGCTGTCAACTGTTATCCTGTCTTGCCGTCCTGTTTTGATGTAGCACTTACCTAATGGCAATTATAAAGATTATCAGCCTTTAATAAATGCCCTTTTTATTTGTCTGGCTCGATGTAATTATATTAAATGGAATGATGCATTCCTGGCCATCAAGGCTAATTAACATCATACAGATTATGAAATTCCAGTAGTGGTTGCAATGCAGGTTTGACCATTGCCATTCCATAGACTAGAAAGGCAGGCCTTAATTGGGAGACTGTTAATAATCAGTCTTTCATTTATAAGCAATGTGAAGTTAGTAGCAGGAGGCAGAAATCTGCCATGGTTCAAATTATATGCTTTAAAAATGAAGGCATGTTAAATGCAGGGTAGAAATACACCACATTTCTTGGTAGCAGTGTGTAATTCCTTTTGCATTTTCTTCTTGGTGATGTTCATGATTGAGTTGCCTTCATTCTGGGGAAAGCCCAAACTACTCTTTACCAGGAGTGATACTGGTGTGTTTTCTGTGTTATTCCCACATCTGCCCTGTAGCTGGAGACTCGGCGTCAGCTACAATGGAGACAGCTGTTATACCGACATTTTTCAGATTTAACTTTTGCATGCTCACCTGGAATGGTTAACAAAGTCCTCCTTTCTTTTCCCTCATCCTGATTCCAGTGCATGTGACCAGAGTACCAGAACAGCACAGACTGTTAGAGGTTGGTTTCGTTAAACCATCTAGTTTCTCAATGCTCTTAGTTTTCAGGTCACAACGGGCCCTTTAGTTCGATGCTACAAATCCTAGTAATTTAAAGCAAAATTATACCTTGCAGTCTAGAGATGGAAGTTCCTGAAGGCAAGCGTGTTACGGATTGAGGCGAGTTTGGTCCCCGTTTTATCAGGGTGCTTTGCGATTCAGGGCAGTTAGCTTTTCAGCTGATGTAGCTTCTACTTTGTGTTAATGAACCACGCCTTTATTATGGGGCTATGCTGACATGGAGCCTCTGTTGCTATTGCGGTAGTGGATGTAAAGCCTCGTTTAAATTAAACAAAACAAAACCTTGCAAAGAGAACCGGCCAGATAATAAACCTTATTGTCTTTCTGCAGAGACCTTGGAGCAGGAGTTGCGGGAGGTCCGTGTGGTGCTAATGCTGAAAAGTGTATGGCTTTCAAAGGCAGTTAAGGCCCTGACTCCTATTAACTTTCTGTGGGATTTGAGCACCTAATTGACTCTTGTGCCTTTGAAAACCTCCGCCCCCAGCTCCTAACTATTCCGGTTTCAGCATTATTTCATGGCTGACTACCAGCAGAAACACTTGGCTGACGTGTTTCTTCATCATTACTGGATGTAGTAACGGAGGTAGAGAATGGAAAACAATTGGGTGCCTGTTTGCCGTCATTGCCGTTAACAGATCAAAGAGTGCTAAGAGCTGTAATGCTGCGTACATGCCAGCCAACTACCTTTCGTTGTGCGCCTAGGCCAGTGTTTTTCTGACCAGTAGGAAGTGTTGACTTTGCTTGCAGTGACGCCGGATGGGCTTTTTGTGCTTTTTAAAAGTAAAGAAAAAGATTAATCAGTGTGTTCTTCTAAGAGTACGACTGAGAACACGTGTAGTGTCAGTCCTCAGCAATCCCCCGCAGTCGAGGATGATCGTCTTCCATGATTGCCTTATTTGTGGGTCCAAAGGTGGCTGGCGAGGCCAATCTGGGATCGACAGGTTCTAGTACAATGTAGGCGCATGTTCCCACGCAGGGTGGGTGGCCGTGGAAGTGTGTTGCAACAAGGAAGAGTATTATCCAATTATTCAATGAACAGGCTCGTGTTCGCAGGTAAAGGCAGAGCAGCCAGTTCCCAAATGATGAGGATGTCCTCAAAAGCATCAGAAAAGCAATAAATTCTGCGGGGGGAGGGAGAGATGTGTGCGTCCGTCCCTGCCCCTTTCCTGAGAACTCAGTGCTTCTTGTGCTGATTTTGTACCTAAAATGCCTAAGGTAATTTCCTCAAATTTCTGCTTTTTTTTTTTCTTCCTCAGGATTTTTCTTGTCATGAGCCTCAAACATGGCACCTGCTGCTTAAAAACAACAGGGGCAAATACAGATTTTTTTTTTTAAAGCAGGAGAGGGGCAGAGGAGGAACACCCTTTTGCAAACCTTGAAGGTTGTTCTGAATCTTTTCACACTAACCAATAACTGCTTGTGTCTGCATTTCAAGCGGTGCTATAGCTATATTAATGAACGTGAAGCAAAAAGCAAAATCAAAATACGAGTAACTCTCCCTATCCTTAAGTGTGAAATGCAGAAAGGAAATTAGCATAGCAAAAAGAGCTAGGATTATTTTGTTTGTTTGTTCTAATCCAAGTATTGTCATAAGTAGTTTTAAACCTTTTAAAAAATACAAGCTTTTAAAACTTCACAGTTCTTCAAATTTAACACTGTTCATAGCTGGCTCCTCTCCTCTCCTCTCCTCTCCTGCAGCACATTATGTAGCTGTATTCTTAATCCATTAAAGGGAAGGTTTCCAGGGAGGGTTTTGTTAGTGACTTGGCTGGGAGGCAGGTTCATGTCCTCGATCAGACTTTGGTTATCACTTGATTGCTCCTCTCCATGCGTGCTACACATTTTTGTTCATGCTAACTTAGGGGGAAAGAAAGTTGCTGCACACAAGCCGAATATTAGCAGGGAAAGTGCAATTTAATGATTTATTATTGGTATATCGGCAGTCGCACACTAGCCATCCAAAAGACCCTTATCTACTGAGGATACATGTTTAAGCTCAGGATACATGTTTTATCCTTAGCATAACTACCTTCACTTCTGAGGATACATGTTTTATCCTCATTAAATTTGAGATTAAATGTATTTTGGGACTGCTTGCGGATGTTAAAACAAAACCAAAAACCAGGAAAAAAAAGCAGTATACCTGAAGAAATAATGCAATCCTACAACCTGGCTCTGCAGCATCTATAAAGATGGGGCACTTCAGCAGGGCTTTATGGCGCTTTTAGCCAAAGTTGATTCAAACAGCTATTAGATAAAAATGCCAAAAAACCCCACCAAAGTGCCCAATCTTTTACAGACATTGGGTGAGCCAGGTTGACGTAATGTGCTGCCTCCTCTGGGCACGTGCAGGGCTTGGCAAGGGAATGTGCCACGTTTAAAGTAAAGCACAGGGTGTTTTGGGTTTTTACTTTTACTTTTTTTATTTTTAAACATATGGAAGCACCCTGTGCGCTGAAATGAAAACAGGCACATTTTCCTGTAGATAATTGGGGTGGTGGGGTTATAATACTCAACTAGAACAAACGTTAGCTTGCATCCAACATCAAATTATCATTTTGAATGGCAGCAGCAGGACTAGTTGCTTAACCACTCTAGCTGAAGGGGAGAGAGTTCAATGCTGTTGTCACAAAGTGAAAGCCTTTCTTCCTACTAATCCCCAACGTTACCTGTAGTATGTGTTTTATGTTTAATTGTAATGGTTAGCTGCTTTTTTGTAGACCAGCACCAAAATATTTATATAGCATTTTAGAAATGATACAGACCGTCTCCAGGCTGATAAGTAATTTTGATAGTGGTAATCAGACTTAATTCACATTTGTCAGGGGGAGGTGGGAAATGGACTGGGAAATTCTGAATTTGGCCTTTCTGGTGGGATTACCTTAGTGACCCCATTCAGTCTCATCTCCCTCATTGCATACATGAGTTGTTATAGACATATTTAACTACTCTGGCATCATAACAGCAGAACTGATAGCTGGTATCACAGTAAAACGTCCTAGGTAGGAACAGTTATCTCCAAGGAAATGTCTTAGCAAGTCGCTTCATCTGGACTTTTCAGGTCTTTTGTGTGACTTTTGTGTTGTTTGAGCCATGTTCTCTGTATTCAAAAAGCAGCAGAACAAGCACTCAAAGTTGTATTTTTATTTCCTGTGCATATTGCCTAACAGTAGAGAATATAATCAATGATTCTGGCTTACGTGGCAGGCTTCTGTCTCGTTTCAGGCCATGCACCGTAGACCTCTCCTGTCTTTTGCAAGCTTAGTTCAAGCAGCGCGTCTCTGCTTGAGCTCAAAGCTGTGCGTGTATCCTTTTTTTAGCCCATTTTGAATTTTGGTTTTAAAAAGGAATCTTGTGTCTGAAACTATTGTTATAGGGTGCAAATGTTAGTCTATAAATTAATTGCCGCAGGACCGGCAGACACGGGGAAAATATGATTCTGGTAGCTGCTTTATTGTAAAAGCATCCATGCAGTCGCTGCCTAACTCTTTGCCTGCTCAGCAAAAGCTGTTCTGCAGGCAGTACCTCCTTTTGTGTTCCAAGCTAAAGCTTCTGCTTTTGTTTTCATGTGATGTTAACCATAAATATCCGAACAATACAGGTTTCTATTCATTTACAACTCCTGTAGAAGTAGTGGAATTTGATCAGAGTTCTGGTACTGCTCTGCATTGCCAACATGACAGTATGGAGTTCACATTTTAGCATATCTGTTTAAACGACTAAACTTTTAAACAGAGCTCAGCATGAAAGCTGCTGTTCAGTGGCATTTGTGAACTTCCTTGGTAATAGAAAACTGATTGACTAGAAACAAGGCTCTTGTTCATATTTAATACTGCATAGTCTTCCCCCTCCTCCCCATCTATAGCCCTCTGATCCTGGCTGTGTTTGAAATGGGTGCATGACTGCCTTAAAGGGAAAAATCCTTTAATCCTGTCCTTTTCATGCCGTGAAACCTTAGAATTTTAAAAGAAACTATTAAAAAAAAATAGCTATTGTAAAGGTTTGGCTGTGGTGGGAAGACCCAACTGCAATGTCTTTGATTTTTATTGTAAATTTCTCTTTTTCTTTTGCTCTAGGCTAGTTCTTTGCTTAACCAAATCCAGTGTAATCCCATCAGGAGAGCTTGGTTGATCATGCAGTAATTTACATTGTATGGTTGTCCTAATCCAAGCTCTGTCACTGTATCAGAAAATATGCATTGCAGCCCACCATGCCACATAGTTTTGTTCATATGGAAATAATAAAGTGTGTAAAAGTGGCCTCCTGTTGCACAATCCAGTGCTGAGAATTATTTTTCCTAAGCAGTTTTTTTTTTTTCCTTTGAAAACCTAGAAGTAACTCCCAAGGCTTTCTTCCCTGAAAAATTTAAAGTTTACACTGTTTTAAAACAATGGATTAGGAGAAAAATAAATTCTAATATCCATAAAGCGCTCAATTTCTATTGTGTCCAGTGAATGATGCTAATTTCCAGGCAAGCTCTACCAGTTACGTAGATGTATAATCCTAAAGAGCTAAGGAGTTGTTCTGACTGCGGCTAAATGGGTCAGTACATTGTGCCAGGTGCTAAGCATTTATTTCTCAGAAATAGCAGTGATTTCCTCTCTGTGACTTTGAACTATACTAATGGCAGTATTCATTTATCACACTCAGCCTAGCTTATTCCAGTAGGCTGTGTGTTAAGCGATGTCTTTCATACTGTGAACAAAGGCTGGAGGATATATTTGACTCCAAGACCTTCCTGGAAGTTTATAATGCAGAATAAAATAATGGGCATGGATTTCTAGTAAATTGATGAAGTAGAGTTGTTTCTTATGGGTTTTTTTTAGTAAACATAAATACTTAAACTAGGCAGAATGTGACAAGGGCTGCAACGGGCATGTGTGTTATGACCAGGGATCCTGGTTTTCTATGATTTAAAAAAACCAAAATCACAAATACTACTCTAATTAAACCCCCAAAATCTGCATTTTTCCATGATTAAAATGAAACACCACTCATATATGTATGGGTGTGTATATGTACATGTATGTATATGTACGTGTGTGTGTATAGTATCAGTTGAGCACAATGTTTTATTGCTATATTTACAATTTTAATGCAGTTTGGAAGCCTACCAGTGCTTCAATCACTATAATAAAATAAATTCTAAATGCCTATAAATTTGAGGGTTTTTATCATGGACACTCAGAGCCCTTCCACCCCCTGCGCTCACCAGGACTTAGATCCAGCCTTGGCTGTGTGCCCCACTCCTTCTCCCCCCACTGGTTTGTGGCCCTGAGCATCCCTGATATACTGGTACTCTGGCCATGGACTGAGCTTCCCCACCGCACTGTCCTGCCACGCCAGGCCTCACCTAGGGGGGAGGGCAGCAGGGTGGGGGAGTCTGCCCCTGCCCCACGCACATATCTGGAGGGGGGTATGGCTTTTCATTTCCCCCTGGGAGTGCGTGCAGCAGTAGGAAGCCCCTCCTTCCCCCCCGCTGCCCTCTGGACAAGCCACCCGTGCCTCCATCCCACTTCCCACCTGGGCTCTGCAGCCGCACATGGTCCTGGGCCCCGGGCCCCCTGCACTGCCCCAGCTGGGCAGCAGCAGCCCCAGCCATGCCCAACTCCTGTCCTTACCATGGGGGCCTCAATTCCCCCCCCCCAACACTTCCCCCTCCGGACTCACGCAGTCATAGCGTTAACAACTGATTATGCTGCTGATTTACCACTGCTGAATGGTAGTTCTACATATACACATTTTCTAATTAAACTACTTAAACTTTTCAGTAACTACCTTTTCATAATTCCAAGCATACTTCTCCTAAGAGGTACTACATTTCCAGAAGATAAGTTAGACACTGGCACTGAGGCAACTACATTAGGTCTGTGCCTCAGCAGATTATTATTCTCAGAGATGGGAGGATTGAAAAATATCACTTCTTTTAAGAAAGCTCATTCACTGAACGTTGGGCCTCCTTCATCAGCAAGTATTTGCATGCACTTTTGAATTAGTATGCTAATCAGGGGATTCAGGTGAGTTAATGTAATAACGTTCCCCACACACACATGCACTGTAATAACTACTTTGTTTATAATGCATCTCTATTTGCTGTGCCAAATATGTCAAAACTAGTAGGTAGCTAAGGATACAATAGAAGTCAGACTTTTTTTTTTTTAAAATAAATAAGTTGCTACAGTCAAAATTATAAATGTTACATGGAGGAATTAATATGTAAAAGTTCATTATCAGTGTTGGATATTATGAGGATAATTCCTAATCCACCATCCCAAAAACATACCTCTTAGTTTAGCATAGATCAGGGTAATATTTTCATAAGAACAGACAGTGCTTGGATACCCATGTGTAAACAATTTTTGCTGTTTTTGAGCCAATGAGTGGTGGAATGCAGCACTGAAATATAAGCCCCCCATGTTTTATCAACCCACTTTATAGGGAGAGCACATTCTTATAGTGTGCAGGAAACAAAGCAGTTATACTATAACAAGGATTAATGATCAGGTTGACTGATTATTTTATCATTGTCCTCAGGGCTTTTGCTAATCCATTATTATGGAGCTTTGCATTTAAAATATTCCTAAAGGATAGCAAACTTATGACTTCTTTTTCCTCCTCCCCCCGGCCCCCAGTTTGAATTAATTGGCTATCCTTTAACTCTTATTCTGAAAGCTAGTGAATAACCTGTGCATCCTCTACACCCAGTTTTGAAATATAGCATAGAACTTGGAAAGCCCTACTAATTCTAATAATTCTGTCTTTGTAGCTTAGGTATCAACATGGACTGGGTACTCCAGATCTCAGGCAAACTCTTCCTAACCTGAAAAACTTCATGGAGCATGGGCTAATGGTCAGATGGTAAGTGCCTCTTTTATAGGTTAGAAACTACAGCAAATTTTAGTTCATCCAGATTTTTTTTTTAGTGGCATGTGCTCTGCAGCTCCCTTTCACAGTGAAAGTTCTTAAATGTTGTCAGCATGGAGTACATCATAGCAAACTCTCCTTTCCTCCTACGGGTAATGGCATTATATGCCAGTGAATGTTAAGCAAGATATGCCAGAGGTGGGGAAAACATTTCAAGATAAGGTTTAGGCCCGAAAACTCTGGACCAGCCAGGGAAGTTAAATCATTCCATTTTCTTTGTATTTAGGGACACTAAAAGAAGTACTTTCCAGTAGTAAGGTAACTTCCAGGGAGTGAGATGATCTTCATTCAGGAAGCCAATGCCTGCAGTAGCACAGGGCTTTGGATTGGTCACCACCTTCAATTAAATAATACAGCACCATTAGAAGCCAGTGGAGACTTGGCAAATTAAGATCAGCACAGTTCATAGTATTAAATGGGAAACCATATTGTGCAATACCTGAACCTGAGTTGCCTTCAAGGATAGTGTTAGGGGTGTGCAAAATGGGCCATATTCAATTCAGATTTGGCCTGAATCAAGGACTGTGATTTGATTCGCTGATTCAGAGCACTGTCCTGATTTTTTGATTTGGCCGAATCTGAATCTGAAGATTCGATGTTGATTTGTAGAAAAAGCAATTCAGCCATAGACACAGCTTTAAATGTTTTTTCTACATACCTCGAGGTACCGGGTGCAGGTCGTGAACACTGCGATGCTGGGGCGGAGGGAGCGTCGCACAGGAGTGTGCCCCCCCCCACACGCCTCCCCAGCTCGGCAGTCAGCTGCAGGAGGGCTGCAGGTGTCCCCCCAGACCCAGGAGGCACCAGTCACCAAGCCAGAGGGTGTGAGGGTCCCCCATGCACTCCCCAGTGGACCGGAAGTGCTTCTAGTCCACTGCCAAGCATGCTAGGACTCCCCGACCGTGAGACGCTTTAGCTGCCCCAGCATCTCAGTATTTGTGAGCTGTCTGGTACTTTGAGGTATGTAGAAAAAATATTTAAACCTGTGTCTACGTCCAAATCATCAAATCTCTGAATGGATTCAGAGAGGTTAAAGGGTCTCCTGATTCGATCGGGCCAAATCTATGCCAAACTGAATCAACAACCAAAGCTTTGCACAGCCCAGCATAATATCCTATCTGTCATCTCAAACAAACCCATTACTGTAGTGCAGCGGCTGGACCCGATGACCTCACAAGGTCCCTTTCAGCCCTAAAATTCTGTGAATCTATGCATTGCAAACTCATGAATAAATGGCGATCGTAGAACTCCCTTGAAACCCTCTAGATAACTCTCTTTCCAGCCATGGTCTCAACTCCTAAGTGCATTAGGTTTTTTCAATGCCCCTAGGTTAGCTTGGCACTGGAAAAGAAAAGCTAGTGCACTCTGGAGCTAGACAGAGTTGTATAGAACAGAATACTGCAAATAAATCTCTTTGTCTGTGAAGGCATTTACTGTGATGTTTAAATAATGCTCCTGTATTCCAGACTCTTGTTAATTCTCTTGCCCCGGCAGCTTTGCATAAAACACTGGACAGCGGAGGTGATGGAAGCAAACCTTGGGGAACGCTGTGTGACTGTCCCTGGCTTGGATGGGTAGTTTCTCAACTCTGTCTTTGCAAAACAGGGTGTCACCCTTCAGCCATAGCACAGTGTCTTCCTTCTAGGACCTATTGTCCTGGATTGAAACAAATGCTACCTTGGCTTCATTTGTGTGGAAGGGCTACTAAGGGATCGATCAGCTATGTGGAAGAAAGACTTAACACAATAACAGCCTAACCCAGATAATAATCTTTCCTCTACAAAACTTCCTTGAAGTTTCCTAGATAATTTCTTTCTGGAGTTCACTTTCTCAGCCATGAAGTTCATGCCTGCCCTGCAGCCTTTAATAGTGACAAGACAGAGGAACATAGGAAGTATCATACTGGGTCAGACTAACTGTCAAGCCCAGTATCCAGTCTGACAGGTGTAACAAGGCAGCCAGGTGCCTGGGACAGTGGGACGCATGGGGACAGCAGTGACTTTTTGTGGCTCTTGCTGTGCTGCCAGTGCAATTGCACAGTTGTGGCAACTGCTGTTATGTTTCTGCCCCCTTAACCCTCCAAATTGTGCCCAGGGTTGCTGCCCTGGTTGTCCCCTGCTAGTTTAAGCTGTTGCTGACGGTGGCAGTAATGAATATACAAATGGTTTTTATCTAGAGTGATCTATCCCCTGTCATACCCTCCCTGGCAGTTTAGACCTAGGAGACCTCACTAATGGTCTGTGAACACAGTTGTCCTTCCTAGCCCTTATTTATGCCTTTTGCATGGGGAAAGGATAAGTCTTTTTAAGGCCAACACCTAGGTCTTTACCTGTTTTGTCTCCCACAAGAAACCAGGTCACTATACAGCATAGTTTGTGAAAGGTATACCAATTTAATAAGTGACCTAGATTGCTATTCAAATCTGATTTAGTTGCGTTTGAAAGATAATGTAGGCAATGGAAAGGAAAAATATGGAAATACAAAATTATAATAAGCATCGTGGATGGGAATAAGCACCAACACCAATATGGTGTAAAAGATTATTGGGTTAGAACTCAGCAGAATCTATGGAATACAGATTTATTTTCCCTGGGCCAATTAATCCCAGATACGTAACGCAAATGATTCCACGAGTGACTCTGACTTGTCTAAGGAATTTTTCCCCCTCTGCTAGCTCTGATCCTGTAACAAGTCACATTAAAAAGGGGTTGCCTACAGTATGTAGATGTTTCTTAAGCTTATTATATAATAACTGTCACTGAGGTATGCAAGTGCTAAAATGATCCACGGTTGTGAGCTACAGGGCCCCTGCATTTGCTCAGGACTGAAAATGATTTTCCCCCAGTCCATGGAAAAATCTTGGAGCAGGTCCTCAAGGAATCCACTTCTAAGCACTTGGAAGAGAAGGTGATTAGGAGCAGCATGGATTCACCAAGGACAAGTCATCCCTGACCAGCCTGCTTGCTTTCGTGACACTAAGGAAGTATGAGTTAGAGGAACGGACTGTACAGTGGATAGAAAATTGGCTGGATCATGGGGCTTAAAGGGTAGTAATCAATGGCACAATGTCTAGCTGAGAGCCAGTATCAAGCTAGGTTAGTCCTGGGTCTAGTTTTGTTCAATATCTCTTGATTAGCGACTTGGAAGATGGGATGGAGTGCACCCTCAGCAAGTTTGCAGATGATACTGAGCTGGGGGGAGTAGTAGGTACACTGGAGAGTAGGGCAAAGGGTCAAAGAGACTTAAATAAACTGGAGGATTGGACCAAAAGAAATCTCGTGAGGCTCAACAAAGACAAGTGCAAAGTTCTGCACTTAGGCTGAAGCAATCCCATGCACCAGTACAGGCTGGGGACTGACTAGCCAGTCAGCAACTCTGCAGAAAAGGACCTGGGGTTACCGTGGACAATAAGATGGATGTGAATCAGCAGTGTGCCCTTATTAGCAAGAAGGCTAATGGCATTGTGGGCTGCATTGGTAGGAGTGTTACCAGCAGGTGAAGGGAAGTGATTATTCCCCTCTATTCAGCACTGGTGAGGCCACATCTGGAGTAGTGCGTTCAGTTTTGGGCCCCTCACTACTGAAAGGATGTGGACAAATAGGAAAGAGTCCAGTGGAGGTTAATGAAAAAGGTTTGGGGGCTGGGAGATGTGACTTATAAGGAGAGGCTAAGAGAACTGGGATTATTTAGTCTGAAGAAGGGAAGATTTAATAGCAGCCTTCAGCTACATGCAGAGGGGCTCGAAAGAGGATGGAGCTGGGCTTTTCTCAGTGGTGGCAGATGACGGAACAAGGAGCAATGGGCTCAAGTTGTAGCAAAGGAAGCTAAGGTTGGATATTAGGAAAAAATTCTCACGAGGAGAGTAGAGAATTTTTTAAATACATAGGGGGTAAAAAGAAGGTCCCGGGTAATGTGGGGCCCTTGCAGGATGCATTGGGAAACTTGGTTGTCACACCAGAT
>NW_017728906.1:198936308-198958403 GCF_001723895.1 Crocodylus porosus | reverse complement strand
CGGACTAGATGATCTGCTCAGGTCCCTTCCGACCCCAGAAACTATGAAACTATAAAACACTGGAACAGGTCACCCAGAGAGATTGTGGAATCTCCATCCTTGGGGGTTTTTAAGACCCGGCTAGATTAAGCTTTCCCTGTGTTAATCTAGTTGGGGCTGGTCCTGCTTTGAGCAGGGGGTTGGAGTAGATGACCTCCTGAGGTCCCATCCAACCCTTATTTTCTGTTTCTGTGATTTACCCTTAAAGACTAACCTGTTTTGAATACCCTTTGGAGAGCATGTTAGAGCCCTGGCAGAAAGAGAATGGGGCTCTGACCAGATTTCTGAAAGGCTTATATCTACCTAATAGTATTGTAAAGGGAGTCAAATTTTCAGTTGTGTTTCAGCACAGATGGGGGTAAGTTTTCTTTAAGATGGATTAAACAGGAATAATTTTCTACAACCAGACACACAATTCTAGATATTCCTTTTTTGCTTTATTCGCCCTTTGCTTTGAAGTGCCAATGATGGAATCCTTCATTATCCTTTAGGGATTTTGTCTTTACAGAGATGGTTATTTCTCGGAGTGATATACGGTCATTAGCAAGACGAAACACATTTTTGGCTTACTGATATTTCAAAGCATGTATCAATATGAGGCATAGTTCTCTGGGAGTATCGTATTCCCCCAAAGAGTGTCTATGCCTCATTTCATTCTCGCCTCTGAGGTTGCAATGCATAGTTGTTCTCTCTTTTTAGGGCTAATGATTCTAAACAATCCTTCCTAGTACTTCCTAATAATATAAATGGAAATGGGCCTTTTCGGGGAGCCTTACTCAAGGGGGAGATAATGGACCAGATTTTCCAAGTCAGACATTTGCAATTGTGTGCATATACACTTGACTGCAAATATACCATGTGTGTGGCTAATATGTGGTTCTGTACGCCTAAGCAAACACGCACACCACCAGGACTGTGTGAAGATTGTCAGAATAAACGGGGTGAGTGGTCTCCTCCTGACTGCGTCGCCCATAGCAAAGGTGTCTGCCAAGGTACTTCCAGGTTGCTTTTTATTGCTTTCTAATTTGGAAGTGTGCGTTTGCTTATGTCTGGTCCAGTTGTTCTTTTAATTTGTCTTCCCAGTAATTGTCATTGAGTCTTTTGTTTTCTGTTTTAGACTACTGGTTCCCCTTCCCCTCCCCCTCCCCCTCCCAGTGGCCACTTTACATGTGACAGGGGTTTAGTTTCCTAAATTGAAACAGTGAGTTTTAAATTGTGATGATGAAAAACCCACCGTTTTAACTGAGGAGCTTCCATCGCTGTTACGGTGAGGGGCCCAATCCTGCCCCCACCCCCTACGGAGCCTGCCTGCCTCTCCCATAGCTGGGGGGGGACGAGCTGCCAGTGGGCCAAGCAGCCCTTGTGCTATGGGGCCAGGTCCTTTCCTCCATGGCGGTGGCGGTGCCCCCCTCGGCTGGTGGCTAGCAGGCAGGTGTTGCCCTGGCTTACAGGTAACACCCAGCCTGATCCAACTGGTTCTTGAGCCCAAGCTGGGGAGCACCCTCCCACTAGCAGCCCTCCTGGGTGGCCCCAGAGGGTGCCGCTGCTGCGGTAGGAAGGACTGGGGCCTTCTGCAGCTCAGGGGCTGCTTGGCCTGTTGGCACCTCGGCCCCCCCCCCGGCTGCAGGAAATGTGGACAGGCACCAGGAGGTGGTGGGGAGGGATCAGGCCCTTCACTGCTTCTGCCTTACCCCACCTCTCCCAAGTGGTGGGGGAGCTGTCAGAGGCTGCAACATTAAAAACAGCTATGTTGCAAACTAAGCTACCTGCGGATGTGGTTTAGTTTGCAATGTAGGAAACTCATTTAAATTGTAATAAAACCCCCACATATACAGCGCGACTCAATTAAACCGCAACAACAACCGGTTTTTCATCACGTGTACAAGCACCCAGTGGTTCTCAACTGGGGTGATACTGGCATCACCGCTGCAGCAAAGTGGACCAGCTCCATGAGTATCTAGATAAGCAGGCAGGAATTGCTACTTCTGCCCCAGTCCTTCTTGGTCATTGTCCCCATCTCCCCCACTCCCTCTGGAAACAGAGGCACGTGGCATGGTTCAACCTGCACCTCACACCTTGTTTCTGGGAGGAGTGTTAGGGGTCAGACTGGGGAGGGCTGTAGCCGAATTGGTTGCTCCTGCCTTTTTTAGGCTTAAACCCTGACACAAGCAGCAGTTTGTGCTTGTCACAGCCCTTTCCGGTCTGGCTGCGCCACAAGGCATACAGGGCACTTCAATGTGGCTACTGCTATTCTAGATCTCCTCTGCCCTAGACTTGACTCGTGTTGACTTAATTCATGTTGATTCTACAATTCCTCTTTAAACAACATTGTTTTCAGCAGCCACTTCATGCTTTCAGTTGAGTGAGCACAATTCAGGGCATAACTGAATAACATGAATGTATTAGATTTGTGCCCTCTGCGAGGGACTCAGAATAACTGGAAATAAAAATCAAGATCAGTTATAATGACGGATAAAAAATCTTTAAAAAATAAAATGCAGTGTAACAGAGTAAACTAAATCTTGCTTAAAGAAAAGGTCTTACAGTGTCTTCAGAAGATGCTATTGAATGAATGAATAAATGAACATTGAAAGATTGGCAGTGTGCCATCCTTTAGCTCTTGTTTTAATGCTTTTGCTAGCCTTTTTCTATTAAATTAGGGTACAGGGACCGGTTATGAATTCAAAGAGGAAACCATGACTTTTTATTATAGATCTGGTTTACTTAAGCAAACGTATCTATTCAAGTATTCCATTTGTGAACGAGTAATTCTCTTTGCTTGCTGCCAATAACTAACTCTAATGTCAGGATTCCTATTGGGAGTTCTTCCTTGTAGGTTAAAAGTCCTGGGAATTGTCTGGACTGTGGGGGAGAGGTGGGGTGGGGAGGTAAACTCCATCAGTGCAAATCTCTAATGCACCCATGCAGAAACCCATTGGACCAGGAGTCTCCAAGATATACACCTTATCTTTAAAATATCTTAACTTTATGCACGGCAAAATGTTTTATATTAAAAGCATGCCTAATGCACCACTGGGGCCTGTCTAGGGTACATGGAAGAAAGGACCTGAATTGGTCTAGTTGTTCTGGTGCACAGCCTGGTTTCTTGAGACTAACTTGGCCTTTTAGGAAGACTATTCTGTTAAGACGCTCTTGGAAACCTGTGAATTGTCTTGCAAAGTCTTTGGGTAGAGGCAATCTCTTTTATTAGGCCAATTTAATAATAAAAGATATCACCTCTACCCAAACACTTCACCTGCCTTTTGTGCTCAGACCGACAGGGGTACTGCTTAGATCCCTGTGAATTGTCTTTGCATTTTAATTGGCCAAGCCTCCAGTTTTGATTGTGTCGGTAATGATAACGGAGAGACTATGTTAATAGATTAAAAGAAATGCAAAACTCTTGGTTCAGAGATGATACCTTTCATTAGACCGACTAAGAAATTGCAAAAAAATATGCACTTGGCACTTAAATAAAACCATTCATCTTCTGGTCAGAATGCTCTGACAAATCTGTTTCATGAATTGCACTGGGGTCCGGTACCACCTTACTTCATGAATACTGCACCTGTGCCACACGTATTCTGTTTGCATCAGTCTTCCACACTTCTTTGCAGCCTAAAATAATTAGGCACCGTTTTATAGAAACCACCTTAGCAGAGTGATAGGGTGGCTTTATACCAACTAGCTTAAAATTCTTCTATGTATCAAGATCCAGTATATCTACTTACATGTATTCCTACCCTGTCTCTGCCCCGAACCCCTGTGGGCAGTTGGAATAATGTGCATGCCCCGTTGTCCGCTAGGGGCCGTCGTATTCTTTCTTTTAGTCACTGTTGTGATAGTCTTATAAGAGAAACCAGCCTTGCAGAGGTGCAGCTGTCTTCTGCTACTAATCCCATTGCAGCACCTGGACGCCCTGGAAGTGTTAGGGGAGATTAAATGCTTCATTCAGCTTCACTTTTTCTCAAGATAGGCATCAGCTTACATTTGAGAATACCTGTCACCTCTTTAAAACGATCTAACTTTCTGCAAAAGATCCTTTCCCCTAAATTCCTGTCTGGATTAGTTTGGCAACCACCCGTTGAGTGTATCTGTTTGAGAGGCATTTTTTTTTCTTCTTTTTAGCATGACGTTTCACAAATTCCTTTGTTCGGCTTGTAGCCCTAAGACTGCCCTTAACCCCGTTGTAAGTCTGCAGCACGTTTCAGTATCTGTGGGTCAGGCTTTAATTTCCCCATGGTGTTACTTCTGCATCTCTCTGCCTGGTGAGATTTGTGTTGCTTTGGTTTCTCCAGGGGAGTGCAAATGATTAATGCACATGTTTTCTCATCTCGACAAAAATGATTTGCTGCTTTGAATTTGCAAGCTTCCAAACTCTCAGGTTCCCCAGTGGCTTCTCTCCTGGCATCTGTATTTTGTTGTGTTTACATATTTCTTCTGAAAAACATTATTTTTTTTTATACGTGATGCATAAAATACGTTATGTATTTATTTTCTGTCTGTAGGCAACATCAAGCTAGAGTCGGCAGTGTCTACACACTGTTATGACAGTGATGGAGTAAAGCACTGGGACAGGTTACCCAGAGTGGTGGTGGAGTCTCCATCCTTGGAGGTTTTTAAGACCCGGGTAGACAAATCTTGGCTGGGATGATGCAGTTGGGGCTGGTCCTGCTTTGAGCAGGGGGTTGGACTAGATGTGACCTCCTCACGTCCCTTCAACCCTCATTTTCTGTGAGGCTTACAGCATTTCAAGACTTGCATTTCTCATAAGGCTGGAGGAAGACTGGGGTTTTTTTTAAGGTGAAAGACAATGAGGCAAAACTGTTGATTAACCTATCCACATTGTGGTTCTCCAAGTTTCTTCTTTTTCCTTTGAAAATAAGTCTTTCTGTTTCCACATTTTCTTTGTCTTAGAGTTTAAGGGGCTTCCAGAAAAGCAGCTTCTTTTCAAGAGCAGTTTTTGCTGATGTGGAGGGCCCTGTACAGCCATATTATTCTTAGCATTTCATTCTCTAGGGTATTTTCTTGCTTTGGCTTCTGAGGATTACTGAAACTTAGACTGTATAATCTTGAGAGAGAACAGTTGTTTATATTCATCTCTTCATTGATGGAGCTGTTTCTCTTTCACAGATCAGGCTCTTTTGAAGCACTGCGGACTTGAAATCAAATCTAAGCCTTCCCTTATGAGTTTCACTCTTCTGTACAATTTCTGTTTAGTCGAATTGTGCAGCATCCCTAGAAAAGTAGGTGAGATGCCATCAAAGCAGCACCAGCAGCTAATGAAGAATGCAGTTTAGATTCATGCTGTGTAGTAAACGAATAGACAACGTGATGCATTGAACACCTCTGATTAGCACAAAAAGCTCCTTTAGATTCATTTTTTAGTTGGTGTTTAGGGAAGTCTCACTTTTATACCACTTAGTACAAGTTTTCCCACAAGGTATCACTTGGTCTCGGTGATCTAGTCATCAAATTACGTGCCTAAAAGTTGTTCTTCATTTTATACTGCCGGGTTCAAGAGACAGATAAAAAGTAGCGTTTGCCCAGTTTTGAAAACTCTAGTAGCTTAATTTATGAACTTTTTAAACAACTTATGTCAGGATTTCTTAGGTGCCAAAGATGTAATTTCACCTTAACCTCATATTGGCAGCCTCCTTTTGGCACCTTTTGCATCCCTGTCATTTATTGTGCGTTATTTAAGCAGTAATCCTTAAGAAGGTGAGAAACTATTATTGCTTTTTAGCACAGCTGACATGATATTGGCTCCAAGCTGTGGCTGGAGCTTCAAACATTTCAAATGGCTGTAAACCAACTTAAACACCTTCATTTAGCGTTCTTACTGCCATGAGGTCATCGTTTGCAACAAAAAAGATCAAATGGTGTTTAAGTTATTTTTTTTAAAAGTATTCTCATACCATAGCGCTGTAGCTGTGGATTTTGGCACCTGGCCAGACTATCAAGATTTAGTATTTTGACCAGCTGTGATCTAGTAATGTTCCTCAGAGGAAACATTTGGTAAGGAGGGAAAGACACATATTTGCGACTGTGAATTGTATTTCATCTTTCATAATACTTTACAGTTTCTGAGAGCCTGTTGCAGGCGGATTAAATAATCACAAGTGAATCTGATTGAAGGAACATTTTTACATATAGCTGTGAATAGATTGCAACTCAAATCTCTTGACTGGGGGCGGAAAAAAAGACGAACCTTTGAAATATGGTGGAGAAGCAGATTTTTGAAAATCTTCAAATTCTCGTGTTTGTATTGCCCCATAGCTGAATTCCTGTCTCTTGCACAATAGTTGCTTGTAAGAGTATCCAGAGGGTTTTGCTACCAATTAGTTGAGGAAGAATACTCTATACAGACTTCAAGGGAGACAGTAAGGTTGTCACAGATGTGTGCTTTATGTTTGAGCGGCTGGTACTGTAACTTCATGTAGCTTGTAAGGCGTAAATGCTTCTTATAATTTGGCATTTGAGATTTGCACACAGTTGAAACATTCAGGTTCTGCCAGGGAGGTAAGGCTGTATTTGTAATGCCCTGTAAATGTGAGTCTGCTTCTGCATTTTTATTTATAAGTTCCTTTTCACAGCACCAGTTCTTTTTTGCCCCTCAGCTCACTGAGTCCAACCTGATCCAGGCTGATGATTGAAAGTCATTATGGTCACATGGCAATTCACCAAGTCATTTCACTGGTTTTGGGCAACTTGTGTAGACAGGTGTCAACATCTGTTTGCAATATCTGAAGATGAGCCAAGTAATTTCAGTTGAAGTCCAAACCAACTCACCTTTAGCAGTAGTTCAGGTTAGGGTTTATAAAATAGCACAACATTGTAGGAATTCCTTTTATGCTGTCACCATCCATCCTTTACCATTTATATAAATGGTAAAGGATGGATTATATAAATAGACTTCAATCTCCAAAGCTGCTAGGCAGCTAAATTTCACACCTTTTTCAAATAGAAAAAAATTCTGTCCACGAACATTACTGATTCAACAATACATTAGCTTGAGTTCATGAATGGACTACACTACTTAATCACTTGAATAACTAACTTGCTCTTTACCTAAAATCCAAAAGCTAATCAGTTATTGTTTGCTGGACAACACCTAGTTAGGGAAGGCATATACTGCAAATTCACTCACTACCATATGTGATATTTTAGTGACTCTCCTGTAGGCAGTAACCTACTTATACTTCTCTAGATGCAGAACACTTTTATTTTTAAGGTTGTAGAAAATCAGTTTTCTGTACCTTCTCTTTTAGGTTACGATTGCAGGCTGCTGTGCAGTTGATGGCTTTACTTGATCAAACATGGAAGTATTTATTTTGCAAGTAAAGTAAAAGGAAAATGCTAAGCCACAGTGAAACGGGAAACTTGAGAATAGGAAAAGTGTGTGCTCACCCCCCTGAGTTGCTCAGTCCTGAGCAAATAATCCTTGGTGCATCTCCACTTGCATGAAATGTCATCAAGGATGAATTTGTCCTAAATTTGCTGCAGTTAGAATACAAATGTTGAGTTATATGGGTTTTTTTCCCCCAATACTTTTAGAATTCATTAATTGTCCTTGCTGCTTTATTTAGCTATTCCCAATGATGCATTTCTTCTACGACATGGTCATTCACAGATTGCAGAAGTACAGTACCTGTTGTTTTTCCTTAACTACTATATAAAAAGTATGTGGAGAAAAGCCCTGCTTAATCTTTTCAGTTTGGGAGTGTAGCTGCAGCTTATGCTGTCTGCCTGAGTGTCCCCTCTTCCTATCACTCTCTATTGGTTAAGGTTGGTCCTTCTGCCCTCTTTCAGAGATTTCATAGATTTCGTAGACATTGGGGCTGGAAGGAACCTCGGAAGATCATCGAGTCCCCGTGCTCAAAGGGCAGGAAGTCAGCTGGGGTCATAGGATCCCAGCAAAATAAGCATCCAGTTTGCTCTTGAAGGTGTTCAATGTAGGTGCTTGAACCACCTCCGATGGCAGGCTGTTCCAGACTTTGGGGGCTCAGACAGTAAAGAAATTCTTCCTTATGCCCGGCCTGAAATGGTCTCACAGTAGTTTATGACTGTTCGACCTCGTCATCCCTTGCCGTTGTTTGGTCCTGTTCATAAAACCGCAGTATGCTTAGCTTGCTTTCTTCCCTGCTGGAGAGGGGCTGGGGCCGGGAATGCCCTGCAGCGAAATGATTGCAATTTCCTGCTTAGAGAAACTGAACATTTAAAAGCAGGAGTTATTCCAGTTACATTTGTTAATTGTTCAGCCGTGTGTCCACTGGCATTTGCTGAGTAAAAGAGATTCTGTTGTTGTAACTTCTGTCCTCTCCGTCTCTGATTTGTTACTCCTTTGTTGTATCTGAAACTAAACCTGACCCAGCAATTAGACTCCTAGGAGTGGATCCCAAAGGGCTTCATTGGAGGGGTTCTCGAGAGCTGGCCTGCTTGGATCTGATTGAAGTATCCAAGCCTTAACTTGTAAGATCTAGGGATGGGGTCATGTCATTTTTATGTACTCTGCGACGTGTCTAGCTTGACTTTTGGCCCCTGTAAAAGTATGCTCCAATTCTTTTCATTAGTTCATCTGTTTACCACTCAGAAAATGTAGCCAGAGATGACTTTCCCCATGGAGCTGGAAACTGCAGCAGGCTGTGTGCACTTAAAAGAATTGGGAAGCTATTTTGCAACCACTAGAAATTAATTTCATATTGCTGCTGTGCTTGGCTATTAAGATCTCTTTGTGTGAATAGCTGACTTTGGAAGAGAACAGGGTCCCTTCTCTGTGTCTGTGAACTATGCTTTTTAAAGTCCTGGAGCTCAATAACACGTTGGCCTAAATAGTCTAGTCATAACTGTATTCCCTGGTTTTCTTTTCAAATAAATAAATAAAGCAAAACCTTGCTGGCTTTGCTAATGAATTCATTTCTCACTCTTTAGCTGCTAAATGCCTCTAATGTGGTTAATGTGGCATCTGTTTATGCAGCTGGCATCACAGTGTCCTAACACGAACAAATCTTCTGCAGTGTATATGCCATGCCTCGCAGTGCTTTCCTTCCACAAGAGACAGGCCTCGTTTTGTTTGAGTGTCTTGGCTTCGTTCCATCACTGCTGGGCCAGCTCGTGCTCTCTCTGTCTGTCTGAAGCAGGGTTTTTCTGCCTCTTTTGGACAGCACCGTTCTCCCGGGGTCCCAGTTAACAGGAAGAGATTCACATTTGACTGTTGACTCCTGACATTGTTATAGAACTCAAGGAGAATGATTTCATCTCTGATTTTTGCAAAGGAAATTAATGTTGGAATCAATTCTGGGAGGAATCTACCTTTTTGAGGGGATGGGAATAAGATTAGCTCTTGAGAGTGAGATGATGAGGGCAGACTGCACGTAAGGAATGATTATTCCCTCTTGTGCACATTAAAAACAAAACCAAAAAACAACAACTTAAAAAGATAGTATTTGTCATGGTTATTAGTAAGACTGGCAGAATTATCATGTTCTACTTTTGTGAACAGCAGAGACTCCCTGTGCTTGAAGAAGGGTGATTGCATCCGAAAGCTTGCTAAAAAACTTTCTTCCAACTACTTAGTCGGTCTAATGAAAGATATCACACCTGCCCAAAGGACCTGGCCTGCCCGTGTTCCACTTCTGATTTTACGTACGGTTACTGTGCCTATCGTTACTTGAAGTCCACAAGTAATTTTAGAACGCAAACTCCTGGTGAAGTTTCATCCCTTTATTGGATCTTGTTCGAAACAAGATAAGCTGCGCATATACCTCCAAGGACCGTTTCTAGGTCACACAGCATGCTCTTGGGCTGCGTAAAAATCATTGTGGTGCCTGCCATTATGCTGTTTAAACGGCTAAACTGAATGCGCAGTTGCTGTATCTTTCTGGCGTAGATGGATTCCTTCTGCAAACTGACTCCTACCATTTTTTGTTTGGCTTTTGACTCTTAATAAGCCTCAGTCTTTAAGCTGTCAGTGGCACAAGCAGGTGACAGTGTGCCCCATATGTAGCTGTGCTCAAATTCCTGCACCAGGAGGCATGCAGTCCTGCAATGGGGAGAAGGTCCAAACTGTCTCCTTTGTCCTCCCCATAGAGAGATGTGCCTGTTGGGTTGATCCGATTTCCCTTTTGCTCTGAGCAATTGCCTGTCATCACCATTCAGTCAACAATGAGAGGTCCCGTTCCCTCTGCCTACTAGGGCAGGTGGGCCGGCTACTCTGATCACATCTGTTGGGCAAGGTATGCAGCTTGTAATGAAGACAGCCTTTCACTAGATGTATGACACTCCTGTTAAAATAGGAAGACAATAACTGTCCACCATATAATTACCCTTTATATTTAGAAACGGGGAAGTTTAGTATTTGTCACGTTTGTTGAAACACAAACAGACATTTTATATTGAAAAGTAGTCTGTTTCTTTAAGTTGCAAGTGTCTGGTAATTAAAGAGGGAATGGTCGGAATTGGATGTCAGTCCCCTTTTTAATAGCCATTTAAAAGACGTTAGTTATAATCATTTATGAGAGGTTAGTTATTTTGCTTAAGTAGTTTCAGTGACAGGCCTCTTCCCTCCAGCTCTGGACAAGTTGCTAGAGAGTGCCATAAATATGGGCTGGAATTCAGCGTTCATAAATCCTCTGGGCCCAGAGCAAATCTTCAGGTTAATGCAACTTATCTGGAAAATATCTTTTAACTTAATGCAGAGCAGAATGCTTTATATTAAAAGCATTTTACAGTTTTAAACTTAATATAAAGTTTGCTTTTAATATAAGGGGTGCTTTAAGCTAAAATCAGAGCAGTTGATGTCTCTTTATTCTTCTGTTTCACATTTCATGCGCCCTTTATGTAGTTCATCTTTTCCCAAGGAAGGCTCAGCAAACCCAGAGAAAATGGAAAAAAAAAAGGAGACTCTTGTTAAGATGCAATGAAAACAGAATCCAGTGCCGATACTCAGTATTGAGTATTTGGTTGTACACTGAATCTAAATTGTGAAAGGACTGAAAGGATATAATGGAGCTAGTTACCGCACACCTGGGTAACTAAAATGCACTGCTTGTTCTCCACCTCTCCGTAGCATATCCCAATTAAGGTTCCTGCATATGTCACACCACTTTCAAAAAGGAATCATGTCTTTTGTATTAAATTCCATTCACAACATTAATAATTTAAGATGTTTTATAACAATTAACCAGGTATTAAAAGCTCAGCAGATCAATAGTTTAGGTCAGTCTATGAAACTGCTTTTTGTGGCCCTTATAAACTTACTACAAAGTAAGTTTGTAGCGTTTTATTAAGCACTTGTAAGGTATTTATAAGATAGAACCTTAATAAAAAGCATTAGTAAAAAAAAACTTGTTTTAAAGGAGGCCTTAAAACAGCCTTGAGACCCAGAGGACAAGGTAATGGTAATGGGGAAACACAGAATCATAGACTATTAGGATTGGAAGGCAGCTCAGGAGGTTGCATCTATTCCAACTCCTTCCCAAAGAAGGGCCAGCCCCAACTAGATCATCCCAGCCAAAGTTTTGTCAATCTGAGTCTTAAAAACCTCCAAGGATGGAGACTCCACAACCTCTCTGGGTAAACTGTTCCAATGCTTTATTACCCTCCTAGTGAGAGTTTGTTCCTAATAGCTAACCTCAACTTCCCTTGTTGCAACTTGAGACCGTTGCTCCTTGTTTGTCTTCTGCCATCACTGAGAACAGTCCAGCTCCATTCTCTTTTAAACTTCCCTTCAAATGGAAGTCAAAACTGTTTTATTTTGACTTCCGTTTCGCCACTTCAAAGGGATGGTGTTTTATTTTGACGGTCCATTTCGAAGCACCGTTGCATTTTGTTTTGTCAAAACTGTTTTGCTGTTTCGATGTTTTGTTCATAGGCTATAATGGGGAATCATGAAAATGCCTATAACTTTATCATTTTGTGCCTGATTTGAATGAGAGCAGCAGGGAGGGTAGCCCCTGCTGAGGTCACAAAGCCTGTCGTGTTTCAAGGCATTAGGGAAACTGCACCTCAAACTGTTCAGAGCAAAAGTCGTGTAGCTTGTAAGTGTCAAGGCACAAAGAACACTTAGTTCAAACAATGCTTTTTATGCTGTTATCTCAGCCCTCCCCCAGAGCACTGGGATTGGAAGGGACCTCAGGGAAGGATCATAGTCACTGGCCAGCTACACAGTCAATAATGAGAGCAGTCCTTCCCCTTCCCCTCTCTCTCCTTAGTTTCTGTTTCCCTGCAAGCAAGCCCAGCTTTGAAACTTGAAGTGTTCGAAACATTTCAACTGCCCTCGTTTTGTTTCGAGGCTGTTTCAAAGTCTTTCGTTTCATTTCGAATTCGCTGTTTCGAGCTCAGAACGAATCAAAACTCAACACCAGGTGAAATTTTGCGCAGCCCTAGTAGGTCTTCTCTTCTCCAGTCTAAATAAGCCCAGTTCCCTCAACCTCTTCTCACAAGTCATGTACCCCAGACACCTAACTATTGGATGTTAGGAAACAGATTCACCTAGAAAGCTGCTAATGGCTGTATTTGACCTGGCTGCATGGACGTGGGTGTGTAGCCACAAGCTTTTTAATGAGCAGACATGTACCATATACTGACATTTACCATCCATGGTGACATGTCAGCAGAGTTGCCAACATTGTTGTGTCCTAGGCAGTGTGCATCTACCAAACTATGGTGGTGATCTGCATCTGGCTGTTGTTAGGGTTACAGGTGAAGGCAGGTTTGCCTGTGCTCCTTTCATTAAACAAACCAAAAAAAAAAATAATAGTAGTTCACAAGTTACAAAAATGGACTGCCAGTCAGGATGACTTGGTTTAATCCATAGCATGGTTTACCACAACTCACTTCTGTTTTTGCTAGGCAAGGAAATGATGCTGGCATTTTGCTAACAACAATAGTATTTAAATAGCTCTGGCTACCAGAGTGTTTCTGTAGGAGAGACGAGCCTTTACATGAATAATACAAGTTAATTTTACAGTAGTTAACGATCCTTGTGCGGGGTATCCTGTACTCTTGCAATAAGCCATGTTTTGGGGAGTTTCCACTTGAAAGCGTTTCCAGTTGCAGTCAGTTGTGCTGCCTGTCGCAAGGCTTCATGATAGGAAAGCGAACTTACAGACAGTGCGTTCAGAAGTAGTAAGGGGTCTTGTGTGCTTATACATGGTACGTGTTAAATCTTTGTAGGGAAAACCCATGCGGAGCCACAGAACAGGCATCAAATGGTGTGGAGAAAGAAAGGATTTAGCAAAAATAATCCAATACAAATTGCAGCCTTAAGGTTTAGCTCATATGCTGCCCACATGAAATAAGTCTCATCCCTGCTTCCGTGAGAACTTGTGCTTGAAGGATCTTGCTACCATGTCTCCAGCATTTTTTTGTTTCTTCTCTAGGGATTTTATGGTAATCCCATAGAGGTGGGTGAGGAGGAAGGGTTGTGGTCATGAATGGTTTTCTTAGGCCCCTGGCAGACATTATACTTAAGATGTGGTTCATTGGTTAATCCCATTTTAAGTAGTGACCTGGCCGCAAGTTCGTTCAGTTAATGGTGTGTTAAAATGGGGGAATAAACCACAACATGATTACACATAATATGTGTAATAACTTTGTGGCTGGTTCTTTTCACGCCTTTGATTTGAATGTGTGGCCTTTCAAGACTCCCATGCATTACAGAGGCTGGGAGGCCGCGCAGCTGATCAGGGCTCCCAATCAGGGGAGTGGACCTTAAGCCCCAGTCATCTACTGGAAGCCCCCAGTGGGAGGAAAGTATGGTGCACTCCCTGCCTAGGAGGCAAGCTCGTTACTTGCTGGTGCAGGGAAGCCTGGGATCAGGCTCCCCCTACCCTGGCAGTATGGTGCAATGGGATCTGATGTAGGAACCCACAGTCATGTCGCCTACCATGCATGTGTGGCAGTGCCATTACTTTAATGTCTGTCAGGGGCCTTAGAAATAGTAATTGATGAAGTACAGTCCCTCTTTCCAGAGGTGCACTAATTAGCACACGTCTTGATAGTCTTGTGGTAGTTTGCCTGTTTAGCAGTCGCAGTTCTCCGAAGACATTACACTTGAGCTCAGTTTTTCTCCCAGGGGTTTTTGTTTGGGGTAATGTCTACAGTTTACACAGCCTTAAACAAATGAGCCAGTACCTTTTGGCTGTTGGACTTGAGCACCAGCCTTGCTTTTTAGGATTCCTCAGGTGATGTAGGTTGTCCAAGACTAGTGGCAATTATTTGTCATGGACTTGACCCTTTGCCACTCGGACAAGAACTTGTTATGCTATTTGATCACCTGTTGATTAATTTTCATTTCATCTTTTTTTTTATAGTGATCGGCATCACACTTCGAGTGCAATTCCAGTTCCAAAGAGACATAGTTCTACCTTCGGGGGTTTGGATATGGGCTCCTCCCCAGACAAAGGACACCGGAAGCGGGCCAACACAGAGAGTGAAAGACTGCAGCACAAAACGCCCCCTCCTAGTTACCACTCTGCGTTAGCACAGACCGTCACCATTGCAGGAGAGTCAAATAAAAAACCAGGATCGCTCTCCTCATCCTTAGATACCTCCATCGATTCATCGAAAGGAACCAACAAAAAACCCGAGGGTTTGTGTGACAGTTTAAATGGAGAAAACGGGGATCTGAACAACGTCCAGGACCAGCAGGAGCCTTTTGTGGGACATCTGAGTGCAATAAACGGGACATTTCTACCTAGTGACTGCTCTGGCATTGCAAGCGGCGGACAGCCATGTGAGCTGCGTCATCCCCTTGGCACTGAGCTTTGCTGCACGGTGGAGCAAGCTGAGGAAATCATTGGGATGGAAGCCACGGGGTTCAGCACAGGAGATCAGCTAGAAGCCTTTAACTGCATCCCGGTGGACCACGCCGTGGCTGTGGAATGTGATGAACAAGTTTTGGGGGAGTTTGAAGAGTTCTCCCGAAGGATCTATGCACTGAATGAAAACATGTCTAGCTTTCGCAGGCCGCGCAAAAGCTCGGACAAATAAGCAAGCTTGATGAACGTGGGGTAGCAGACGTTAGCAAGGTGAAATCGGCGATCTGGAATGAAGATGATGAAATTGCACTTATCATTTGTATTTGTTATGGCAAAAATGATTAAAGCTGTTCCTGTTGTGTTAGGAGATGGACTTTATAACTGAGAGCGAATAGCCCAGGATCATGGTGTATTCACAGTGCAGGTAAATTTTTGACTCTGCTTCCAGTCCTTCCTTTGTCTGGTATTTATAATCTGTTTTTCAGGTACCAGCATCCATTCTGAATACTTTCCTTGAGAGAGCATCTAGTGCCGCTCCGGCCCTTGTATGAATATGCGTCTGCTTTAATTATTATTTAGAGTTATATTTTATTTTCTATCTTTTTGAGAGGAAAGAACTTTAATTTAAAAATACATTTATGGGAAGACCAGCAGACATTATTTTTTACCTTCTCCCATACACAATTTTTCTTGAGCAATGTAGTCAGTGTTACAGAAATACCATGAATTTTTGTACTCGGGAGCAGCTTGTCTTATTCGGCTGTGCTTCGCAGACTTTTGAAGTTCTGAGATGGCACTGATGGGTTTCTAGTTCTTCAAAACCCGGTGTACCAGAGAACGCGCATCTACACACTAACCACAGTGTTTTCCCCCACAAATGATAACCACACCACTTAACTTCCCTTCCCTCCCCGCTCCTTTCACACGCACTGTTTGCTACCAATGGCTGCAGTCTTTAGACAGACCTCAAGGGCAAAGTAACACTTAATTGTTCTTAAAATGTCATCTTTAACCAGTTAGAATGAACCATCTCCCAATCTGGGATTAAAATACTGTGCCTAGGCCAGAGGCCAAAGGGGAACAAATGCACTATGTCAGTAGGTGCCACCTGTCGTGTGTTTTATGACATGTAATTTCAGACAATGTGCTGTGATGCGTTTCATGGACATGTTCTTAAGTAATCCGGACTCAAAATGCAGTCAGCACATTGGAGTTAGGTTACTTTATTAACTCCACCTTTTGTAGAAAGGGGGCACTTCATATCACTCATCTAAAATACCTAACCTCTTCTAATTGTACCATCTCTACTTTAAATGGAGCGGTTTTCAACAGCTTACCAGAGACGCAGTTTGATTGTAGATAGGTAGTTTACCACTGGCACGTATTTCAACTGCACTAATGGGAAAACAGAATTTGCCATCTGCTTGTGATTCCTGGTATTTGTTTGGGTTCAGATTTCATTGCTCTTGCTTTCTATATTGTATACCTAAGAATTCGGGCTTGGTTGTGAGCTCGCAAATATAAATATATATAGCAGAATAAAAATTTAATTTACTTCACCATGCCTGACTCTTCTTTCCCACTCAGAGGTTTCTTTTGGATCAGTAGCCTAGTTTATACCTTTCTAACATCACCATAAGTTTAGCCTAAATGTTACTTTTAGGTGTGTACAATCCTGTGGTTCTCCACCTTTTTGGATCCAAGACACATCTCCTGAGACTTGAGACACCCCCTCCGTAACTTTTGTGATTTGAGTGGTATCTTATTTCAACAACTGATTTACAGATTGTAGTGCTTAAAAGGTACTGGGCACTTGGGGGTGAGGGGTCATTAAGGCAGGGACAGGTCTGAGCCTGTTTATCTACTTAGCATATCTGCTCATCTCCTTATATCTTGCTTATCGCTGGGTAAGAATCACCAATATAATCTAAAAATGCATCTATGGGTATGAGAGAGATGGTATGCACCATTTGACTGTCTAGTACGTCCATTTTCATATAACATCCTAATAGTTGTAATGAAATTCTAGTAATGTTTTCACCTATGAACACTTGAAGTTGTTTATAACTGCATAATTGGATCCAGCTTCTCATCTATTTTTATTATACTGCAACAGGACACGTTGGAGAAAGAAACCAAGTCCTCAGTTCAAAAACATGCATACACGCAAGTCCAATTTTAAGCACAAAAGCATCCCAGATTTGTGTGTGAATTTGCAGCTGTACAAGTGCTTTGTGGAACTGATGCATCTGCAGCTAGAAATGAAACACTTTCTGAAAGAGAAGGAAAGACGGTTCCCCGTTCTGCATGAATGTCCATATTTTCATTAGGGTTACAGCTGTTATAGCTCTGCTACTCTGCATGGAGGAAGCTTACTGAACACTTTTTTTAAGTCAGACTCCAAGGCCTAGTCCTGGTGTGGAGGGCTGGATGGGCCAGCGCTGGGCCTCCAGGACCCAATCCTGATACGTGGGGCAGCGCTGGATCCCCAGGAACCAATCCCAATGTGTGGGGGTAGCGCTGAACCTCCCAGGCACCAATTCTGCCATGTGAGGGCAATGCCAGACCTCCAGGAACCGACCTTAATATGAGGGTGTATCCATGCCCCAGGGGACGAATCCTGACATGCAGAGGCACTGCCCCGGCACCCAATCCCAGCATGCAGGGGTGCCCCCAGGCCCCTGGAACCGATCTTAGCACATGGGGTGAGATGCAGGCTCCTGGGAACCAATCTCAGTAATTCGGGTGGAGGGAGAGTGGCACTGAGCCCCAGGGTCTGATCCTGGTGTGTGGGGCTCCATCTGAGTCGTGGACCACTCATTTGGTCCATGGGGCCAAAAGATTGAGCACCACTGCCTTAGACCAAACGTGGCATCTCAAAGCACGAGGCAGCACGACGGGACACGGGGAATACTGTGCTGATTTCAAATTCTTTTTATTTTTGTCACAAATAGATTATTCCAGGTTCCACCCAACCAAACGAAGCCTAATAGTTCTCTTTCCTTACGCTGTGTTGCTTATGCTGTTTAGTGCTCTTGTACTGACGCACAGTCATTACAGAAGTGAGCCATTCCTCTGCCTCCCACCTCTTAGGCTGCAAGGTGCCAACCCTGTCTTCTGCAAGTCTTAAATTGTCAGTAAGTTTGCTTGCAGTATTTATAATATTCTACCTAGAACAACGTGGGATGGTGGGGGAGCGGGGGTGATGGATTGCAACCAATCAGACTGTTATAAGTAAATGAATTTTGTGAGCTGCTGCATCCTCGCGGCTTTCTATTAAACAGCACAGGTTTAAAAAAAATAATCGATGGGAGGGAAACCCGCAGTAGATTTTAAAAGGAGGGGAACGATCCATCATTGTACATTTAAAGTCCCAAAAGCCTTTCAATTTCTGCACAGCTGTGATGCTGTTAAAGTCCTCCAAGTGTTTTCAAGTCAAAATGTTTCACTGCCTTTTTCTACCCGCTCCTTTCCAAGGAATTGCAAAGATTTTTTTTTCTTCAGACTATTAGTCTTGGAAGATTGTAGCCGCTGTATTTTCATAGCAAGCAGAAGACTGTTGGCTTATCGTTGCCAGCCAGATATTTTAAATAACTGGAAGTAAAATATTCCACAGTAAATGGCACATTAAAGTATTGTTGGTGATTTGTGAAAGAGTACTTCGCATCTGTATTTATAAAATAAATATAATCCATATCGACCTAAAGCAAAGTGCGGGTTCTTTACTAATAAGGGTTTTTAATTGGTGTGTTGCTTCATATTGTGGGGCAGGGTGAGATTCGAGTTGAGCGTTCTCTTAAAAACCCCTGCGGTTTTACAGTTCCTGGTTTCATAGTAACTCGAATGTGATGAATATTCCAAAAGCAGGTTGAGGTTAAGGAAACATCGTACTGTCCCATTTGATCCAAATTCTGTTTCACCTGAGATTGTTTCAACGCCACGGACCGCAGCTGGAATAACATCTCCATTGTGTGATGGGGCAGCTGGGTTTGTGCAACTTTGGGGGATTGTGGAAATGCCCTGCTCGTGCATGGGGGAGGCGTGGTCCAAGCTAATGAGCACCATGTGCCTGTGTAATGAGCTTACCTTCCAGCTCAACAAGACACCACCACAGCCACCCCGACGCAGGGAGTGACCATGACCTGGGGCACCGTGAGATGGAGGCTGTGTAAAACATGAACCAAAGGGACTCTCCGGGCTTCAACAATGATGGAGAATGTGCTTCCTCCCACTCCTACCTGAGAGAGGAAAATGCTGGGACCCCAGCTGAAGGGTGCATGTGCGAGGGAAGCTGGAGTGCACAAGAGAAAACTGGAGCAAGCTGGAAACCTGGTAATGTACAGACTGTAAACCCAGCACAGCTGGGATGGGAAGGTCCCCGAGGTGAATGCCATACTGTTCTTCACTTTGTCTTCATCATTGTATGCGTTTAAGCAGTTGCTTAGAGGCTTTTTTTATGGTGGTAAAATGAATTGCGTGTGCTGGGCGTGCAAAAGAGTTTATTACTGCATTTGAACTACTGAGATGGCTGGAAGTAAGGCAGATAGACTTGCCCATGGTCCCAACTCTGCCGCTGCCCTTGGGAAGATTCCCCCATTTACAGAAGTTTAGGGCTGGAAAGGACCTCGTGCAATCATTAGGTCCAGCCCCCTTGTTGTGGGCAGGAAAGACTGCTGGGGTCAAATAACCCCAGCAAGGTGTGCGTCCGGTCTCCTTTTGAAGATCTCCAGGGTAGGAGTCTATTCCAGAGTCTGGTCACACAAACTGTGAAGTTTTTCCTTGTATCCAGTCTGAAACCTGGATATTTCTCCTCTATGCTACGGGGAAATTCCTCGTCTGCATTTGGTTGGTTAAAGTTGTAAACTGTTGGGCAGAGAGTAGCTAGCACAGCGGTGACCCAATCTTAGTTGGGCCCTGTGAGCTGTGTGAGCACCTATGCTCTTGTCCCTGCCCCACTCCCAGCTGATTTCAGATGCCCATTCTCGGGCTACATCCTAATTTGCAAAGCGCTCAAGTTTCAGCTGCATTAATAGGGACTGTGGAGCTATAAACTAATTTGCCCTGGCAGTTGACCTCTCAGGGACACACCAGGTCAGGAACGTGCGAGAGCTGGTGAAGGTATCCTCAGCAGAGAGGATCTGCTCCTGAATGAGTTTCTGGAGGAAACTGAGCAAATTCAGAATCTGGCCAGCCCTAGGGGAAAAAAAAGCAAGGCTATTTTCTTTAGCAGCTCTTTCTTTTCAGTAAGTTTCATCCATTTTGAAACAAGTCAATATGCCAAGCTTAATTGTTGCAAAAAATTGCAAGCTGAAGATTGCATGAGGGACTTTGCTACTGATTCTACATAGTGTAAGTCTCTCTGGAGTATTAAGTACTGATTAAGGGGTGTTAGTTGTAGCCGTGCTGGTCTAAGGACATAGGCAGGCCAGGTTCTTTGTGGAGATGTGATGTCTTTTATCAGACCAACTAAATAGTTGGGGAAAAGTTCTTTGCAAGCTTTCAGGAGAACACATAACAGCAGCGGAGTCCCCCCGTGCCTGAAGAAGGGTGTCTGTGCCCAAAAGCTTGCAAAGAGCTTTGTTCCAACTGTTTAGTTGAGCTAATAAAATATCACATCTACCCAAAAAACCTTTCCTGCCTAAGTGCTGATGAATGCATGTACAAATCATGAAGTCATGGCCAAAGCATAGACCAAAAGAGGCCTTACCAAAGGCTGGCCTCCCAGCACCATAGTGCCGGTGGGAGTAGACTTGGCAGACAGCAGTGTTAAAGTCAGCTGTTAAATTGATTGATAAGGGTGGTTCCTAAAAGTTTTTTAGAGCAGTGATTCCCAATCTTTTTTTTTTTTGTACCAGGACCCATTTCTAAACATAGATAGCCAGTCCTAGCCCAGTGCCCCCCAGTGTGTGGGGCAGAAGATGGTGCCTGTGGGATATGGGGGGTCCCAAGTAACTCCTTGCAGCCTAGAAGTCGGCCAGCCTCCAAGGGAAAGTCCACTGTTTCCCATGTTTTTCTCCTTGAAAGGAGAATCTATTTTTAAAGTTTGCCTGCATCACTTTCATATATTCTTGCAACCCAGTTTTGGGTTGCAGCCCACGGGTTGAGAGAGACTGGTTCAGAACACACCTGGTAATGACAGGAGGTGTGGGGATTAGCATTATTTGGAAAAGGTGTTGATGTTGGTTATATATAGATGCCTGAGGACCACAAAAATGTTTTGATGCTCAGGGAAAAGGAGGACTGGACATCTCTGGGATTTGCATTAGGCCTGGGGGGGCACTATACGCGAGTTGTGCCTGTGTTTTACCACCAGCATCCAGGTCTAACCTCTTGTAAGCCTTTGGACAGGTGCGGTGTAGGTAACAAGCCTGGCGGAGTCTTGCAGCCCTTGTAGTCATTTTGGATGCAACTTCAAGGTCTCCAAGAGAGCTCTTGCTGTAACAGCAGCACAGACAACACCTGGACAGAGCACTTGCAAGCAGAGAGCTACATGGACCAAGAGGGAGCACAGAGGCCCAGCAGGTGGGGAAGCTGTCTGGGGAAAATGCCTACAACGGCCAGTCGGCGTGCTGGTACTTAGGCCCTTCTGGTGAGATGGGATTAGAAAGCACTGTGTGTGGCTTGAAGAGGACTCTAACTTTGTTCTCTTGGTACCTAAAGCACGATTTATATGGTAGAGTGCCCCCCTGTATCTATAAAATCAACCCTGTAAAGCACGTGTTTTTTCCTAAGGAAACTCCTTCCACCTGCAGACTGGTTTCAGGGGAATCCAGCAGCTCTGTGTGGCGCGCAGGATGAATTTCACCGCCCCGTAGACTAAAGCAGAGTTGTACTGATGGAGAAATTTGACAACTGATCTTCAGTCCCTCCCTTGCTCCTCGTCGCCATTGCAGTCGTGTGTTTTGCTGGGCGTTTGGCTAATCAAACAGCTCTGGGCGCCACATTTCAACAAGGATGTGGAAAAACGTGAGAGGGTCCAGAGAGGAGCCAGCCATATGATCAGGGACTTGCAAGACAAGCCATAGGAGGAGAGGCTGAGGGACTTGGGCCTCTTCAGCCTGTGGAAGAGGAAGGTGAGAGGGGACTTGGTAGTGGCTTACCGCTACATCAGGGGAATACATCAAGAGCCCAGTGACTAGCTGTTCACCAGGGCACCTGGGGAAGACCAGGAGCGACGGGTACAAACTCCTGAAAGGTCGCTTCAGGCTCAATTCCAGGTGTCCACAATGTGGAATAAACTCCCTTCAGAGGTGGTGCAGTCACCTACCCTGGAAATCAAGAGGAGACTGTGGAC
>NW_017728906.1:198934549-198936048 GCF_001723895.1 Crocodylus porosus | reverse complement strand
TTGTCAGGTTTGAGTTGGTTCCTCGTGTCAGCCAGCATGCGTAACCCACTTGGACTAGCAAGTATTTCCCTGACTGCAGAAAGCAGACATTGCTGCTCCTCTGAGGAGGTTCGATCAAGAATACAAGGGGGAGAGGAACATTTTTTAATGCCGGCATTTTCTCCTTAGCCCTGCAAGCTGAGCAGCAAGCCTGCAGCTGAGGAAGGCTGCTTTTGCAATGCTGCGGGCTGGGGCGGCAGGGGTTTCCCAGCTGAAGCACCCATATTGATTACCAACCATAATCGGAACAAGCTCAAACTGTTTCTTTAGGCAGAGTTTGATGTCATTTCCTTGGCTGGGCTGGGGCAGGCTGTCGGGAAGGGGGTAAATCTAACACTTGCTCTAATTATTGCCTAATTTTTTTGGACTCTTGGCAGCAGTGCTCAAGTTCTTCATCATTCATTCACCTGCCAGCAGCGGGACGTGTCCTGGCTCTGAGCACCAAGGGGATCATGTAATTATGGCTACTAACCATCATATTCCCATAACATACCTGTCAGGGGGGTTTCCACACCCCCGCTGCTAACTATGGAGTGGGTTGTGCCAGTGATACCCTTTCCCCAAGCTCAGCAAGAGCGCTGTTACCCTTCAATAAATGTCATGGAAAGTGGTAATGCCTTTCAGTGATGTCATCTGCAAAGAAGGCTAAATCCGTGGCTGCTCAAGTCCAATGTTTTCAGTTGTCTTGCCTGGTATTTTATTTCATGTATCCATTAAAAGTGATTACGGATCAAATTGCGTGGTTGAAGCCGAATGTCGGAGTGAAATTATGGATAAATATTACAGATTATTACAACTCAGTCTCCAGGCCATTCTCAAGTCCCGCAGCACTGGGAGCTGGAGGAGCAGATCTCCACAGACAAGGAGTTCAGGGCAGCTAGAAATACTCTGAAGCCAAAAATGAGCTCCAGTTCAGAGTAGAAAGCAATATGGCGCATTAGATCATGGGCTGGAGGGAGGCAGCAGCTCTGCAAGGTGCAGTCGGTAGGAACGAGTAGCTAATAGTGATCTTGCTGTGCAAGGCACGCAGATATTGGTCTTGGTGAGCACCCCCGCAGGTGAGAGGGCCTTGGGAGGTCCATGTTACATTGGCAAGTCTGCCTCCGATTCCCAGCTCCACCATGAAGTTGAGTGTTAATCCCCTGGTACGTTAATGGGGCAGTGTGCTGCAACGATTAGGGCCCTTGGGAGACATGGGCTGTCATCCTGCTTTTTCCCTTTGGCACTGGTGGCACCTTGAGCAAGTGAATCCACCCCTTTATCTCTGCTTCCACTCCTGCTGTTTGTCTGATCTGGTTAGGTGGGAAGCGTTTGGCATCCAAGGGGTCCGTGGGTGCTGCTGTAGGCACATGATGGGGCCCCACCTACATAGCTCATAGGTGCTACCAGCTTATAAATAGCACTGGGCCATGCAGTGCTCGGTGCAATGCCTGTGCTCTAATCAGGATTTGCTCTTCTTC
>NW_017728906.1:198901384-198934004 GCF_001723895.1 Crocodylus porosus | reverse complement strand
CTGGGGCACCTGCCCAGGAGACGCTTTCTGAGGGCTTCCTTTCTCAGCTCTTCCCATCGTCTTAGCAATCCCCTGTCTTACTTCATCGCCCCTTCACAAAATGTTAAAAATGCCAACAACTTAGCTCTCCAGCGGTGCAACCAAGTCAACCCTGACTCATTCTGAAAGCGGAGGTACCCACGGCTTTAGCATAGGCAAGGCTTTGGGTTGCGTCGCTGCAACAATTAGTGATCCAAGTCCTTTTGGTTGCTTTCAGACCGCTATCCCAGCCTTGTGCATCACCTCTTCCCCACCACCAAATGGGAATGTGAAACACAAAAAGAAGCTTTCCATGCTGATGCGGCACAGCTTCTAATTCACCTTAAAATGAACTGCTTATCACGGCGCTTGGAATATTCCCCCCCCCCCCCCACACACACACTTTCTTGCTGCAGACAAATTGCAGCAATCAATGCTGAGCTGATCATCCCCTGAAAGGCTCTGAGCTTCCCTTTACAGTTGGACTGATTGTCTTGGGCTGTGTGATGTGGGAGGGAAACGGTGCGAGGACATGGGTCAGTAATGGGCCTCTCGTCTCAGCTGCGGCACTGGAAGCAAACTAGCATCTGGGTGCATTAAGGTCTCGCAGCTTGGCGGGGAGCTGCAGTGGCTCTCTAGCATTTCAGAACATTTCTCAGGGTCCTAACGGCATTCTAGTTTTGAAAGGCATTCATTGGGGTTTGCAGTGCACTGGTTTTTGCTCTTCCTTTTCCATTTAGCCAGTCCCAGGGGAGCAAAGGCAGAGCATTCTCTCCCAATTGCTGCCCATCCTGTAAAACCTCTCAAATGTCTCTGCTTTGGAAGGTCTCACGTAGCTGGCGTCCCCTCACTCTCTTTCCTGCCAGCTGCTTGTATCAGCAAGGCAGCATCATGGGCCCGAGGTGCAGAAAAAGCCATTTATGCTAAGGAAAGGACTCCCAGTGCAACGTCTGTTCCAGCCGTTGCGTGCTCTGGACTTCACATCATAGTGCTGCCATACAGGGTGTCTGCACCTAGGCTTCGGCAAGCGGAGAGGTCTGTCTCCATGACCTCTGGGAGACGGGAGACTATTGCAATGGAGTGCAGAGCCCCGGCTCCAGCGCTCTTTAGACTGATGCCATGCAAGCATTGCCTTGGGGAAAGGACCTGCTTAGGTCAAGGTGGTATCTCCCAATCCCCTCTACAGACAGGTCTCCAACCCGCTGACCTTCAGGTCTCATGAACTGAACGCCAGTTGTCCTTCTGCACTATTTTTCAGCAACAAAATCTGTTGCAAGAGAATGCATTTCCCCTGTTTATTGGCAGCCCACCTTGTTAATGCTCCCCTGCACGGAGCTGGACTTTTAACTCGAAATAGTAAGAAATAAGGTAATGAGCTGTCAGCAGCTCTGCTCCTTCAGCATGAAAACACAGATTCGTATCACTTGAGCCAAATGAAATAATCCCAGTAACACAGCCACGTATTAGACTATTATCCTCCAAGTTCATCAATCACTAGGTCCCATGTAGGACTAGCCTAATAATCTAGGCTTGTGAATCCCCACCGGGGTGCTGAGGTGGAGGAGATGAGATTTAAGCACAGCTCAGGCTCGTGCTTTCCTGACCGCTCGCCTACCCCAACTGCTCAGCCCCTCTGCAATGAGTTGCGTGTTCACCTTTACCCAGCTACTCTTTCCCCCAACTCCTACTGCCTGGTCCGCATGAGGAGCTAAACCAGGGATAAGCAACCCCCGGCATGGGGGCCAGAGTGTGGCACGTGAAGACATTTTGCTTGCTTTTTGACTGCGCGTCTTTCACCATCCCGTAGCCATGACTTTACAAGGCACTGAGTGTGACCAGACCACATCCCAATCCACAATGTGCATGTGCCCCCTGACAACGGTGGTTGCAGTTTGGGGCAGTCAGCGGGGAAGGGCCAGGGATGAGCTGCCACAACAAGCATCAGGCCCCTTGCAGCTCCCCTGCCATCCGCCTCTGGCACACCAACATCTTACAAGTCGACGTTGCAGGTACTTTTGGCACGCTGCCCTAAAACGTTGCTGACCCCTGAGCCTGAACACTATGATAAGTAAATCCAGTTATGAAATGGGGTGCTGCTCAGCTCAGAAGCCATGGAGGGGTTCCTCGAGTCTGAAAACACTCAATCCAGGCTCAGACTAATGCAGGGGCTCAGAATTGCTCTCATCGTCCCTTCTTCTGGATCCAGGGCTGGACCTAAACGTTGCATTTTCAAAAAGACTGCCTGTCTCTTAGGGGTGTTTCTGAACCTTAGTTCCTTATTTGAATTGATCTAATTTCAGGTCCCAGTCGTCGATTGCGTCTTTGGTCTGGTGTACGAGCCCTCCGTTAGAAGTCTTCTCGCAATGGTGATTGCTTTGCATAGACTATTTTACCGAGGGCTTTTACACACCAAACGGCATCCTGGAACCCACTTGGGCACCTTCAGTGTAAGGCTATACATGGAAGTAACAGGAGTACAACTTTTTTTTTTTTGCTCTCCCCTAATGTATATTGCTAATATATTTCCCCAGCTCCAGCAGGAAATGCTCTCACGCTAGAGGGGCCGCTCCTGTGTTTGGCTCCAGATTGTTTTTCAGATGATAATTTTGTCAACAGTGCCTCGTGTGACCGTGCGAAGGGGGTCACTTGGCTACCCTGCAGCATGACGAGGAGACTCCAGTCAGAATGAGATTTCTTCTGGGTGAGAAATCCAAGGTGCTGTCAGCTTGGTTGGAGCGGTACGTGAGCTCACGTATATGAGCTAATGGAAGCGTTTTAACTCTTACTACGCTCATGTTATCCAGACTGTCCTCTTAAAAGACTCTGCAGGCTGGTTCCAGGCAGCAACTCCCCTCGTACTGCTGAAACGCTCCAATGGAGACTTCAAACGCTCAGAAATAAGGAGATTATACAAGTAAGGCTGACCCCCCTCAACCTTAACCGTACCCCCTTGTGCATTGCCTGTAGAATATTCTTTCTCGCCCATTAATGTTTGTCGGGGCACGTTAATGCACTTTTTTTTTTTTTTTTTGACTGTGCATCTTTCATCATCCCTTAGCCATGACTTACAGGGCACTGAATGGGACTAGACCGTATCCCAATCCACAAACGTTCGTGCTGCTCCCTTCCTACCCATATGAAGGAGTCCACCCTTTCATAGACTCGTAGGGCTGGAAGGGACTTCCAGAGGGGTCATCTAGTCCAACCCCTGCCCAAAGCAGGATCAATCCTATCCGGCCCATCCTATGCGAATGCATAATCTAAACTCTTCATAAAACTATCATCAACCCTGACACAACTGCCACAGGTGAAGCAGGGGAGCCACGGCAGCCAACCTCCTGCTTGTATAAAAGGCTGTTTATATATATATGGTCAAAAGATCCCAGGAGGAGAGCCATGCCTCTGCTACAGAGGAAGGCAGCCTCCCAAGTCTGTACTAATCTGACCATGGGGTAAAATTCCTTCCTGATCCCAAATGTGGCATCAGTCTGACCCCAAGTGAAGGGGCAAGACCCTCCAGCCGGGAACCTCAGAGTTTAAATCCCAGCAGGAGCACTGGCACAGTCCCCAGCCTTGGCTGCATCCAACACCCAATGCCTCTGAAAGAGGTATAAAATCCCCTGACGCATGCAGCAGAAAAGGCAGGGCAGGGGTAACTAGCAAAGCCCCAAAGGCTGGGAGACACCCAAAGCAGAACACAGGCATCATTATGCCCAGATCATCTGCAACTAGTGGCTGTTCACCCTCTTCTTGAACATCTCCAGCAATGGGGAGTTCACAGCTATTTTGCTGCCTCACTATTCCAGTTGTGAAGAAGCTGTTTCCTGATATCCAATCTAAACCTGCTTTGCTGCAGCTTCAAGCCATTTTCACTACAACTTTCACTCCCTCCTCCTCTGCAGGGAAGGGCAGAGTGAGTGGATGGTATTTGCACAATGACCTGAAAGTCCTATGGCTGGAAGTAGGGCACTGGCAAGTTTAGAGAAAGTAGAGTGACTGAGAAGGATTTCTCTTAAATATCATGACCAGGAATCCTGGTTTTCTCTGATTAAAAATAAATACATAAAAAAATCCTCAATTTTTGGATCTAAAAAAGTTACCCGCAATCCACATTTTTCCGTGATTAAAATGAGAGAGAGAGGTTTAATTTTAATAATGGAAAATGTGGATTTGGGGTTACTTCTTTTGATCCAAAAATTGGGGATTTTTTTTTTATCGGAGAAAACCACGATCCTGGTCATGACTAACAACATCTTTGCATTTAGATTTGGAGGCAATACTGCGTGAGCCTCAGCTGAAAAATAAGTATGAAGGGGGCTGGATTAGATGATCTTGTGAGAGGTCCCTTCCAGCCCTACTTTCCTAGGAGGCAATCTCCAGAGTAGCTCGAACCAAGCATTTTTAAGTCAAAGCCATCGCCTTGAATGGCTCCTGCAGCTGGGAAACCAACATGATCTGGGGGAAGGAGCTATATACAGTGAGCTCTTCTAGTGGGTCAGCATCTTCTGTAGGATCAAATGGCTTTTGCTGCAACATCTGGTCGTAGCCCAGCATGGGATGTGATGCAGCGATGTAGGTTAGAGCAAACAAAGGTGCAGTTAAACGAGGGTGAAGGTCCCAACTTGGAGACCACAGCTGCCATCTAGCATAGATGCATGTGAGAGAGGGTAAGTGATCTTGGAGACTGATCTTTTGTCACTTCAGTGTAGACTCAGTCTGACTCTCAGCCTGTTTGAACAGTTTCGGGGGTTGTGCATGGATGGGGGTCAATGCCGCAAACTTCTTCCAATGAAGGTGCTAAACCAGCTCCAGTCACCTCTCCAAGTCCTTGCCTCTACCTGCTGGCTTTGCTGCTCTCTTGTGTCCAGAGAAAGCAGAGCTGTAAAGGGAAAGCTCATGTATAAGATGGAACGAACCTGGGACACGAGAGGAATGGGAATCAAAGGGAGGTGGGGGGGAAGGGAGGGGAGAAGGAATGAAATAACTGCAGTGAGGGAGATGCAGGGATGGAGATGTAAACTCTTGATAGAAGTTGGACTGCAAAAAAATTCTTCCTTTCCTCTCCTCTTCTGTTGTGGGGTGTGTGTGTGTGTGTGTGAGAGTGAGCATCACAGTGAAAATCCATAACGACAAGAGTTCTTGGGGCATGGGGGAATGCATGGAATTTGCTACTCTCTGCAATTACAATAATAGAATAATTATTACAATTATAATATAGTGCTTGCGTTGTAATTATAATATAATTGGTGCAATGCTATGTCCCTGATGTATTTTAGGTCATTCCAGGAAAGAACGTGTGGACTTTCTTTTCATCGTTGCAAAATGTTTGTTCTTCAGGGTCTTGGATGCAGTAAGTCCTCCTAGGGGGTGGACTGCATGACTCTTGGGGTCCCTTCCAGCCTTGTGATTCTGTGAAATGGGTGTAGCGTCTCATGACATACAGAGAATGACACCTGGAAATTCAAAATGCCTCACACTCTTTCCCCTACCTGTTTGTATTATGGTAGCACAGAGAGGTGCTCATTGCACCTGAGGCTTTGTTCGGTTGGGTGCATGCAGACGCACAGAGTGGGAACCAGTCACTGCCCTGATGACTTGACCTTCTCAGTGGGCAAGATGGGTGGAAACAAATGGTTATCCCAGTTGTACAGAAAGCATGAATGAAGCTGGGGGGAAGAAGTGATTTCTGACAGAGCTGGATGCTGAACCAATATGTCCCAAGCACAGTCCAGTGCATTTACCACCAACCTCCTCTGTTTTGGCTGGGGAGAGGCCTGGTGGAAGGTGGCTGAGGGACATCAACGATCCATCACTTCTAGGTTTCTAGGTGCAACCTCCCATGGAGTCTTTGCTGAGGAGGTGGGTACAAATCCATCCCACAACCATTTCCTACTATCCTCCCGTTCCCTTCCCTTAGTGTACCCGTTATATTCCAAGTTTTCTTGAGCTCATATATGAAATCCCTGACAGTGGGCATCTCGAAGTAACGCATGTTGCAGCAACGCAGGTAAAGGAGGGCGGCAAAACCCCCGAGTGCACATTTCTGATTCTGAGCTGATTTGGCAAAGGGCTACTAGTGGGTGTGCCTAGGCCAGAAGATCAGATAGGAAATAAAAGGGAGGCGGGGAGGTGCATCTCTAGCCTGCACTGAGGATCATTTCATCCTCACTGTTTGTTTCTGCATGGAAAAATCAGTGCTGCAATGCTCCATATCTGGCAAATCTCAATTTGGAGTTCCTGACAGGTGGCCCAAGGGTATAACTGCATGCACTCGGCACTTATTTTGACATCGTAATCCAAACTGACTTGTGGCGCTTGGATATACAATAAATTCATTACAGCTAAACCCTCTGGCTCTGGGATTTCCTGTTGGTAAGTCTTGGAAAATCGGGTTTCCCAGCGGTATCGGGTTGAAAATGTTTGCAGATAAAAATTCAAGCAAGCAAGCTGTGCCAGAAGAGCCTTGCAGCCGGACTGGGGGTATGTTTTACTGCCTCGGGCAGCGGTAGATTATCCCTTTCTGCTGCCCTGGACGGGGGAATGTAAGGCCTACTCCAAACAAACACATGCACGCACATTTAACACTGAACTCGAGCAGCCTTTTGAAATCGGTGGAAATATTTGTGAGCTTAAATGATAAGCATGTACATAAGTGTTCTGTTGGATCAGAGTCTAAAACAGCTGCCTCTGCCCAGCTCCCTGGCATGCGGGAGGAAAACCTAAGTGTCCTGTCACCAAGGCAGCCAATGCCCAGCGGTTCTGAATCCAGCATCCAGGTAAAGTGGTGGGTATAGGCAATAATGCATTAAGTGCAGTTGGCATCCACTGCAACCCATCCACGTAAGCGGACAGGGGCAGTCGTGCACCTTGCACTGTTCCCATGGGGCAGCAAGACTAGTCTGCGTGCTTTGAGACTGCTTGGGGGTGAGTAAGGGCATCTCAGCGTGGCCCATGAGGTTGCCCTCACCTGTGACTTGCATCTCCGTATGATGGTGCGTCAGTCAGCCTGGGTACCTCACTATCCTGTGTCCAGACCCTGCTGTCTTTCCTGATGCTGAACACAGCTTGGGATTGGTTGCACTGAGGCTAGTGAAGCCAGTACAGTATGCAGGCATCAAACTCGCTTTCAGTTTTGGTATCAGCTTTGACTGAAATGTTCTCTGTCCCCAGGAGTTAGAAGCCAAATTCCCATTGATTTTCCTGGGGAGGTGGACATCTGTCTGTTGCCAGGCCTCCGAGAGGCCTATTATCTCTGTTTCCCTTTTGAAGCTTACCTTATCCTTGCATTCAAGTGGCTTCATAGGCTGGAAATGCGGTCGAGCCTTGTCCTCTCTCTTTGACAAGTAACTGGCCTGGTGGATAATAGAAAGCAGCGGGTGTGACATATCTTGGCTGTTGCAAGGCTTTTGGCACCGCTTATGGGAATATCATGTGAGACTAACTAGGGGAATGTGGTGATTTCATCTGGACTTCAAAGTAGGTGCACAAGTGATTGAAAAACTACGCCCAGAATTATCCGTGGTTTGTTGTCGGCCTCGGAGGACATCTTGAGGGGCTTGCAGGAGGGGTCTTATAGGTGTCTGTCCTGAGCCCAGTACCAATCAATGTTTTAATTCGTGAGCTGGGTCATGGCATTTTGTGGATGACACTAGAGGGAGGAGGCTATGAGCACTTTGGAGAAGAGGATCAGAGTTTAAAACGACCTTGATATAATGGGGAACTTGAAATCCACACAATGAAACCAATAAAGACAAGTGCAGAGGGCTGGTCTTGAGAAGGAAGAATAGTACAGGTAGATCCAAAATGCAAAATAATTGGTTTGGCAGGTGTGATGCAGAACAGGACCCTCAGGCTTATGGTGGACCTCTGCCACCGTTGAAGTTATGGACTATCTGTCGCATAGAGCTGGCTCTGTATTCCTGTTAAACACTGTACTTAGAAACAATTTCTCGACTATATTCTATTGTCTGCTTATCTTGGGTATGTGATTTGCCTGGAAACATTATCAAATAACGTTGCTTTTCCTCGGTGGTGAGGTCACAAGGAAGAGCGATGTCATTCCTTAATGCATTAACGGGAAATTAGACAAAGGCGGGGAACTGCTTTGCTCTACTCAGTTCTTGCAAGGCTTTGCCTAGAGTCCTGCATCCAGTGTTGAGCATCCTTTTGTTAATCAAGATGTGAACAAATTGGAGAGAGCCCAGAGACAAGAATGAGGAGCAACTATTAAAAGAGTTTATAATACATAATCTATGGGAAATAATTGAAAGAATTGGTTTTGGTTAGTTTAGAAAAGGGGTGATTGAGGTGGAAAGTGGGTAGTATAGTTCCAGTAGGTGAAAAGTAGTTAACAAGGACAGTGACCAGTTTGCCTTCATGCCTACTGGGGGTAAAGCAAGATGACGTAGATTAGGAATTACGGAAAGCTTTAAAAGGGTAGCAAAGTGCCGGATCTTATTGTAACCCCCGGCGGTACTCCAAGGGGTAACCCCTCTCCAGTTGAAGGGATCAAAGCAAGGTGCACAAGTGCTGTGGGAGGTGCAGGGACTCTCCTTCCCCTATAGAGCAGAGCCAGACCACCAATGGGGACTTAACCAGATACCTTTTAATACTGGGAACATAGGCATAAATTGGAGGGTATAGTGGACACTACAATGCCCCAGGGGGGCAGGATTCAACAAAGGTTAGACACTTACCATCACTGACAAAAAACAGGGTTAACAAAATATAAAACACAAACAGCAGAACAAACAATTTGGGTTGGTGAAATCTAAAAAGGTGCAAAATGTCAAGTGACAAGGAAATATAGGGCCTTGGTATCTGGAGGGGGAGAAACACAATGGCCCCTTTCCACTGCAAGAAAACTTGCAAGTCACCTCAGCTGAGCCTTGAACCCAGGACTCCGATGTGGTAGGCAGGAACACGGCCACACAGCCACCACTGCTCCAGGCTGCTAGGGGTCTTGGCCTTCCCAGAGGCCTGGCCTCATGTCGAGCTGCCTGGCCTCTGATTGAAGGAGCTGGAAGCAGAGCTGGGAACCTCTCAGGCCGCTGTTCAGACCCTTGCTGGAGCGGGGGAGCCTCTCCTGCTGGGATCCTGGAGCCCAGCGGGGAGCCTCTCCTGCCAGCTGCGTGCCGCGCTGCTGAGGGCCCCACTGCTGCCTGCAGGTCCTGCTCTTTCAGGCTCTTCTGGGGCACTGCTCCCACCCTGCTGGCCCAGCTCTTGCCAGCTCTGTGAAGCTCCTTCCTTGTTGTCCTTCGCTGGTCTCCCCCGAGTCAGCCCACACTGCCCCTTTTATCCCCCTCCAGGTGACCCAAGGGGCCAATTGGGACATGGGGGGTGAGTCTCTGGGGCCTGATTGGTGTAGAAAGGGAATCCCAAGTCCTCAAATCATCTTTTGTCCTTTCAAAACCCCTGGGCCAGGTCACTGCCAGCCAGCCCGTCACATCATTCTTTGGAAGTTTCTAGGAACAGGATTAGATGCACGCTGGCCAAGGACAGTCTGGGTCTGGCTGATCCTACTTGGTTTTGTTAACCTGTGTCATGAGTCTCTAGTTACTATAAGAATTCAAGAAAAGGCTTAGAAAAATGTTGCCGTTCATTCCTTCCCTTGTGGTTTTTAAACGTAAATCCATCCCAGTTCATCTCTGACCCTGTCCTAAGAGAAACGGGCATGATAACATGGCATTTTCTCTCCTGTCTGCAATGGAAGAGCACAAGGACAAATAAAACAGTTGCCACCTCTGAAGTTATGGACTATCTGTCGCACAGAGCCGGCTCTGTATTCCTGTTAAACACTGTACTTAGAAGCAACTTCTCGACTATAGTCTATTGTCTGCTTATCTTGGGTATGTGATTTGCCTGGAAACAAGATCTGGGGTTTTAATTGTTGATTTTCTTTTTCTAAAAGATGTGTTTGTATTTCCACAGTGCCCGGATGTTCCAGCCGGAGCTGGGTTTCTGGTTCCCTCAGCACTGCTAGGGCCCGAGTATAGTGCCATGGAAGTCGAAGGGAGTCTGCTGCGTTGAAGGTCACCCCATTAGACACTGTGGATTCAACAGAAGGAGGTGGCTCGGTAGGAAGCCTGCTCGTTGTATGCATCATGAAAGAGAATCAGAGCAGTGAAGACCACGCAGCTGAGTTGTTACCAGTTAAAGACCCTTTTATTTGAATTGCCCACGTGATGCCAGCAGCTCCTGTTTATCCCAGACGCTGCGTGGTCTGAATCACTGCTTGCCTGTTCTTGCTCTCAGCTCTGTGTAGACGCACCCAGAAGTTTCTGTGGATTGCTATTGGAGCCAGTCAGGCTTCGCAAGGGCTTGCTCACAAGGGCAGGTCACCATCCTGTCATCCCACCTTTGTCTTGGAGAGCCCAGGTGCTGAACTCATTTTTGTACTACAGCTGTTGGGTCTGGGATATGGAGCTTCTCTCTGGCTTTGCATTTCCATGCTGTCTGGGCAAGGACAGGGACATGTGCTTTGGTTTCGTTTTAAGATACCCCTGGGCCTGTTCCTCCATTGCTGTGATTTAATTTGGGCTAATGGATCATGGGGCTTAACCCTTGGAAAAACCTTCATTTTCAGGTCCGTGAAATCCCCTTCCAAGTTTGCCTGCTAGGAACAGTTAGCAAAGTTACAAGCACTACAGTCATTGTGAACACGTGGCAAACCGGTGATGTTTCCAGTCCTAGGGTGCGATCATGAAAGAGTCCATTAAAATCAAGAGTACTTGGTACCTTGTAGGGTTGGGCTTTACGTGAGAGAGGGTGGAAGAGGTTTCAGGGCCAAACACAGCCATGTAGGGAGCTAATCAGGGAACTTGGGCAGCAAAGTGGTTCGTGCAGAAGGTAATTAAACATATGGAACAAATTACCAGCAAAGCATCCAAAGCAGAGAGCATACATGAGCTGAAGAGACCTTGACGTTCCTGCTTGAAGAGGGAAGGCATTATGGAGCACGGTGCCAGAACAGGAAGATGGGATTAAGATAACCCCGAAAGGGGCAAGTGTGTGTGGATGAATGGCTGTCTTCATGTGGCTAAAATTTATGGGCGTTGCAGTCCACCCTCAGATTTTTCTCCGATGCGCAAAAAGGTCTTTCATTATATCATTTTTCCTACCCCTAGCGTGGCTGAATTGGCAGCTGATCAATCACAATCCCTTTGGCTGTGCCCAAGATGTGCCATTCATTTGGAGAAGCAGCTCTGATTTGCAGAGGAAATTATTTGGTTTATAGGGCATCAGTCCTCCCTAATGGCAAAGATGATGGGTTATTGAATAGCTGCAGTGTAGTACTTTTGTCCTTTTTGGAGCATCTTGCAGCCCAGGATCTCAAAGCCCTAGATTCTGTTTCATAACACCCCTCTTGTACTTCACAGGCTAGGAAAAAAGCATAAAAATAAAATAAATAAATAAAAATAGATTCATGGACTTGCCTGTGGTCACATATAAGCTGGGAGGCAAAGCTGGGCCCCAAACCCAGCAGCCCTGATCTTCATCCTGGGCCTCCTCAACAAGACAAACTATCCTTGGTTTCTCAAGGTGAATCAGATAGGTATCGATGCCTGGCAAAACCTGAGAAAGATCAATATTATTCACAAAAATCAATGCTTACAAATGCTTTTCCCTTTCACCTTGTTACATTCTCCCTTCATACTCTGCAAATGCATGGAACAAGCCTAAGATCTGGGTTTTATTTTCACTTCTTCTGCATCCCTGCTGTGCCTTTGGGGGTAATTCTTCCCCATATCTCCTTCTGTTCCCCTTCCCAGCCCTTGTCCATTTAGACTGTGACATCTTTTGGGCAGTGACAGTTTCTTGCTGCCTGTAGCTGCAGCTGCCTAGCACGGCTGCAGCCTGATTTCAGCTGGGTGCTTCTGTAAAACAAAGAACAGCTCCTCCATCTGAACTCCATAAAGCGTCCGAGTGACTGGAAACACTTTGTAATCTCAGCTTGTTTATGCTGCTCACTTGTGCATGGAGCAGCAAACTCTTCCAGGCACAAACGGACATTACACGTACAAGTGAACACCAAAGCTGGAATGTGTTGGGAAGCCCACGGGGGTAAACATCCTCTCCATAAATTACAACAAATGAAGCAATTTCACTGAGGGTGGAGCTTGCTACGATCTCTGCATTAGTTAAAGCAGGGCTGCCTGCCGGCTTTCTTGTTCCCTTGGCAGAATCCAGGTGCTCGCTACCCCTGGTTTCTTTGTACCTTGCAGGGAGGGCCAAAGAAAGAAGTTGAGCTGGCTCTTTCTCAAAGCCAGACCTTGGATCCAGGCTTCATAATTTTCATAGACATTAGGGTTGGAAGGGACCTTGCAAGATCATCAGGTCCACAACCCGGCCCAAGGGGCAGGAGGTCAGCTGGGGTCAGATCACCCCAGCAAGATAAATGTCCAAGCGTTTCTTGAAGGTATCCAGAGTAGGTGCTTGCACCACTTCTGGGGTGAGTCTATTCCAGACTCTGGAGACTTGGACAGTAAAGAAGTTTTTCCTACTATCCAGTCTAAAATGATCTTCCAGCAGTTTGTGACCATTAGATGTTGTCTTCCCTTGGGGTGCCCTGGTGAACAGGTGTTCCCCCAGATCTTGATGCGCACCCCGTATGTACTTACAGGTGGCCACCAAATCGGCCCTGAGTCTTTGCTTCTCCAGGCTGAAGAGTCGCATGCTTCTGCCTCTCCTCATAAGGTCTGCTTTCCTGCCCTCTGGTCATGCGCGTGGCTCTCCTCTGCACTCTCTCACACTTCTCCATGTCCTTTCTAAAGTGCAGAGTCCAGAATTGGACGCAGTACTCCAGTTGCAGCCTCACCAAGGCCGAGTACAGCGGGAAGATGACTTCTTGGGTCTTGCTTAAGATGCATCAGTAGATGCAAGCCAGACTTTTATTTGCTTTGCCGGCTGCGGCATCGCATTGGTGGCTCGTGTTCATCTTGTGGTCAATCATGACTCCCAGCTTCCTTTTGGAAAGTCTCTTTATTATGTTTCATCCCTGAAAATGCAGTGCGTCTAGTTAGGTCAAGGCTGCTTATCACCAGGTGTGGATGGTTGAGGCTAAGAAGAAAATGAGACCTTTTCAAGAGCAGCTCCGTGGCAGTATGAGCCATATGACTCTGTTGTGTAGGCACGTCTTGGATACATTGCAATAGGCATCTCTGTGGGAAGGGTCTTGGGGCTGGATGATGACTGAGGCCAGAGCCTGCCCCAGTTGCAGCCAATGGGGCAGTGACTGAACTGGCCAGTCTTCCCAGATTCATGCAGATCGGTTACCCTGAGAGGTTGGCTGGTGCCAGGTATTTGGGGCAGCACTTAAAAGTCAGCATGTGTTCATCCCAGTGCCTGGTGGTCATCTAGTCTTAATTCCTGCTTTAGGCTTCTGATTTGGCCTTGTCTCCTGGCCCTAGACCTAGCTATGAACTAGGACCCCCTTGGGCAATAAAAGCCCCTGCCCCACAGAGATTACATTACAAAAGTAATAGCATGGATAACAGATGAGAGACAGACTGGGGAGTATGGGGAAACAATGAGACAGCTGTGATAGGCACCTCCCTTGGCTCATCTCACTATTGTCAAGTTTCTTTTGGGGTCTCAGAAATGGAGAGTTTTGAGGAAAGTTTTGAAAAAGAATGGCTGAGTGCTGTGGATATTTATGAGGAGCTTCTCCCAAGCATGAAAGGCAGTGGGGGGTAGTGGAGGAAGCGCGTAAGTGTGGTTATTTGAGAACACGAAAAGGAGGAGGTAGAGACTAGCATCAGGGGCCATCAGGACTCGGACTTTCAGTCACAAATGAGAAGGTAGTTAAGGAGGTGATAGGCTAGGAAGGACCTTGGCAACGAAGACGAGTAGCGCTCGGGTGCTCTGTATTTCCATATCAGCTTTGCCATTTTTTTTTTCTGGATTCCCAATCCTAAACATTTACTAATAAAAGTCAATCTGTTGTGTCAAGGGATGAGTGGGAGGTGGGTAAGCACCCTGGGGCTTCAGACTAGACAGCCATGAGTCAGGGGTCAGGACCCTATCGGGTCAGGAAGCAACAGTCCAGGCTGGAGATGGGGGCAAGGAGCTGACAAGGCAGGAGCAGGGATCCAGCTGGAGTCGGGAGCCAGGAGCCTGAAGCCCAGGGCTAGTCAGAGAGACCGCTGTCCTCTTGAGTAGCCTCCAAGGCATTGGCACTGAAGGGGCTACTGTGTACAAGTAGGCAGCTGCACACATGTAGGCAACTGGGGGCCAGCTGTGGGTAGTTAGGCCATTAGCATCCAGGTCCATTTCTAGCAATCAAAGCCACCAACCTCTGGTTCATTATGGGACACTTAAGACATAAAGAGCTTTAAGGAAAGGAGTGGAAGGCACATTCAAGGGTCACAAGAAGGAAGGTTGAAGGGGGGATACAAGGAAATGGAGTGGAAGAAGAAGAGGAATAGCAGGAGGCCAAGGGGTGATGCAGGATTCATAGATCCACAGATTCCAGGTTTGGAAGGGACCCCCTGCCCCACAGGCAAGAAAAGGGTCACCAAACCTGGGGTCATGTGATCCCAGCCAGGTGCTTGTCCAGCCTCCTCTTGAAGACCCCCAAGGATGGGGCGAGCACCACCTCCCTTGGAAGCCCATTCCAGATCCTGGCAACCCTGACATTAGAAAAACGTTGTTCACGATCCAGTCTAAACCTTCTCTCTAGTAGCTTATGGCCATTGTTCCTTGTTGTTCCAGGGGATGCCCTGGCAAACAGATCGTTGCCTACTTCATGTTGCTGTCCCCTTATGAATTTGTACGCCGCCACAAGGTCCCCTCTCAGCCTTCTCTTGGGGAGGTCAAAAAGGTTACGGTCTCTTAGCCTTTCCTCGTAGGTCCTTCCCTGCAAGCCTCCAAACAGATGAGTGGCCCTTCTTTGGACCCTCGCCAGGTTGTCCGCATCCCGCTTGAACTGCGGCGTCCAGAACCAGACACAGTGCTCCAGCTGTGGACTGACCAGTGCCGCGTAGAGAGCGAGAATCACCTCCCGGGACCTGCTTGTGAAGCACCTACAGATGCATGACAAGGTGCAATTGACTTTGCCGGCTGCTTCATCACGTTGACGACTCATGCTCATCCTGGAGCTAACAGTGACTCCAAGATCTCTTTCTGCCTCAGTGGAGCTGAGAAGGTCGCCCCCCCAGCCTATAGGTAGGATGGCAGTTCTTCCTCCCCAGATGCAGCACCTTGCACTTGTCCTCATTGAATTGCATCCTGTTGCTCTCTGCCCAATTCCTCAACCTGTTTAGGTCAGCCTGGATCTGGTTTCTCCTCTCCAGGGTGTTAGCTTCACCCCATATTTTTGTGTCATCTGTGAATTTGGACAGGGTGCTTCCCATCCCCTCGTCCAGATCACTGATGAAGATGTTGAACAGCAACGGCCCCAGAACTAAGCCCTGAGGGACTCCACTGCCCGCATCTTTCCAGGTTGACACCAACCCATCCACCACCACTCTGAGTGTGACCCTTGAGCCAGTTTGCTACCCAGTCTACCGTATAGTCATCCAAGGCAAATCTCCTCAACTTATTTATAAGGTTGGTATGGGATACCATGTTAAAAGGCCTTCTTACATTTCCAGATAGATAGCATCCACCTCGACTCCTGCATCTAAATGTCTGGTGGCCTTGTTGTAAAAAGAGACTGGGTTAGTCAGGCAGGACCTGCCTGCTATAAACCCATGTTGCTTACCCCTCCGCATCACATTAGCCAGCGGGCTCCCACAGATATGTTCCTTGATAATTTTTTCGAGGATTTTCCCAGGGATAGAGGTAAGGCTGACCAGTCTATAGTTCCCCGGATCCTCCTAACTCCCCTTCTTAAAGATTGGGATGACAATGGCCCTCTTCCAATCTTCCAGGATCTGACCTGAGCACCATGTAGTTGGGGGTTGGAGATGGAGAGGAATAAGCACCATTTCCCCCATCCTGGGGGCGGTGGAGAGCCGTAGGACGGTCCCTTAAGAGCAGCCAATGGGAAGGGCACATTTTTGCCCTCTGAGGGTCAATTTAGATCCTCACGTGCTTTAGTGGAAGGCATCTGCCCTGTGTAGAGCTCCATCGCCTTCCCCATCTATCGCTGTAGAAAGATCTCAGGACTTCAGAACCAGTCATCCGAGTCTTGGGGCTTCACCCGTGACTTTTTAATGTCGTAGTCAGCATCACTGAATTTCTACTTAAGCAAGATGCCAGAGTCCTACGTAGAAAAGTGCCTGAGCCACAGGCTAGCTTTGCAAGCACCCTGACTCTGCAGCAGGTCCACGCCATCCCAGTGTCCTCACCCCATCACCGCAGGCCAGGTCCATGGTATTCATCTGCATTCCCTGCCAGGCCCTGCATCTCCTGGGCTGTCAATCAGCCAGATTTAGGAGATTATTATCATTAAAATTGTACTGTGAAAAGCCCATAACCTTGGTGTGCTGTTGTTACAGGGGTGCGTGTGTGTGTGCGCGCAGAAAGAATTTAGGAATTTAAAGAGGATAAAATTACTGAACAACGTTCATCTCTAGCTATCCCAGTCCGCTCAAATAAGTTCACCTGCAAACTCTGACAAGTCATTGTCGCTTTATTATACTGTTTGCATTCCTGCATTGCCTACTAGATGCTAGGTACTGTCTAGAGGCTGAGGAAGGCATGGTCTCTGCTTTAAAGAGGCTGGCAAATGGACAGGAAAGGCTGAAGCCGTTGGGGAAAAAGTGGTGAGCATCAGTGAGAACAGAGAAATATGATGTTGCTATGAAAAAGTGTCATTGCCAGCAGTTCCTCTGCAAGGACATCAGTCTTCCAGTTGATAGGGAAGTCATCAGTGTGTCTGTAGATGGCTGAAGAGGCCAATCCAAGATTTATGTGTTCGATTGCAGACGTGGCAATTAGAAACAGTACCAATATTTACCGACTATTATCACGGTCTGAAATGGAGAGGAAGAATGTGACAAATGAATGTCAGGTAGGATGTCCCACAAATATCCTTTCCATCTAATCCAAATGCTCTGGTACTAGAGCACCATCATATCTCAGACACGTCTGGCTGTGGCCATAAAAAGTGGAATCCCAGTTGGCTGGGACTTTCCAAACTAGGTTGGACAAAGCATCCAGGAAAGGACTGTAGGGAACAAACTTATGCTAGCAGAGATCAGGGAGATCTAATGGGGCCCTTTCCATCTGATATTTTGTCTAGGAGCTGGGTTTTAGGACACTAATAGAATCTTCCAAGCCTTGCCTTTTTAGCTCCCAAGTACTAGGATGGTACTCTAGGAACAGATAAGAAAATATTGGGATAGTACTTCCCCTTCCCTGCCTCCCCCCTTTTTTTAATTTTATTTTATTGCTTAAGGTGAGTGGGAAGAGAAGTATTGTCTGTTGGCAAGAGTTGGGACTTTGAAGGCTCAAGTTCAAATCTCTGCTCTGACCTTGGCTCCCTTGGTTGCTTTGCCCCTCAACCCCCTCTCTGTACAAGGAGAATAAGCCCCTTCCCGATGCCCACGGCTGTCGTCAGCATCACCACGTGAAATATGTTGAGATATTCGGAGACCGTATTGCGACGGCCCCATCCCCAGAGAAGATAAATAGGTAGGTTTGGGCAGGGTATGTTATGTCTGACACCGGGATGACCATGTGTATTTGGGTTGCTGCTAGCCTCGTAGGAGACGGAGGTGTTTGCCAGATGTAACTGCTGCAGAGATGGTGTGCGGTTTGTATGAGGAGTCAGCTGGAGTGTTACTGTCACTGAAACGCCCAAGATGCTTTGTCAGCGCCAGTCAAAATAACAGCTTGGCTGCTTTTCTATGGCTGCCGCTGGCTCAGAGAGGCCTCTGGGAACAGCTCTGCAAAGAGCCAATTTGCATTGCCCAAATAACAGGCTCGGTGAGCAGCTTCTTGGGTTAAAGGAGTGAAAAATGAGAGTAATTTCCTGCACATGCCAAGCAAACAGAAACCTTCCCCCATGAAGTTTTATGAGGTTGCAGGCCCTGGAAACGTATGAAAGGCAAAAGAGCTGATCATCCGAGGGGGAAAAGCTAAATTCAAGGAAATGAAAGATGTCGAAGCTTTATGGAAAACCTTGCCGCTATCTGGAGCCCCTGGATCTGATTCTGAAGCAACACAATGGGACAGTAAGTGTATGGAGTTAATGGGATACATTTGTGCAGCCCCGTGGTCATTGCTGGGCATAGAAGTGTCACCCGACCATCGTTGATGGAGGTAGGAGAGGAAAGACCATCCAGGGATTAGGGTGCTTTAAGAGACTGGGCCCAGATCCTTGCTTGGCCCCAGGCTTCCTGCACAGCCCACATCCAAGTCCCCTCTAGGCAGGTAAGCAGCATCTCCGCTGGGAATGGACATAGTCTTTGTGCCAGCATAAAAATGTTTATGGCAGCACAAAGGCCAAACAAAGAGACTTCCAACCCCTTTGTCATGCTTCAGATTCGTGGGTAGCATTAATTTGTCAGTGGTGGACATCGCTGTTTTAAGGCAGGAGGGTGTCGGCAGGCAGCCCAGAGCTGCCCGTGCTCTCCAGGCGCTCCCAGGGCTTCCCAGAGTTGTGTGTGGCTTTAAAGGGAATTCCCAGGGCACGCAGGATCAGACCCCTGATGTCCAGAGGCATGCAGGGCATTCCCTGGGGTCCCCCTATCTGCACAAGCATGCCACCAGTGGTGCCCCACAGACCAGGCCCCTGCCACCCCCTAAGAGGACAATAGGTAACATCTGATTTCTCCAATAAAATGAACCAGCTGTGCCAGAACATGTCCCAGCACAGTTAATCCCCTCATTTGGTGACGTCTGTTTATAACCTTTGATCTATGCCCGCCCCGTGCAGCTCCCAGGCTCAGAAGTGTCCGGTGCAGCCAGGGCAAGCTCCATAGCAAGCCTATTGCACCCAGGTGGGTGCCTAAACCATGTAAGTCTCCAAAGTGTCTGTCCCAGAAAACCACAACTAGGGACTGACCATCTTTGTTGTCAGTTAAAACTAGCAAAGGGAAGTTCTTGTTCACACAGTATGTAATTAAAGCACGGGACCCACTGCCACTCGATGTTTCAAAAGCTGCCAATTTAGCAAAAAGGGATTAGAGGCATTCTTGGAGGAAAGGGGCATCAGTAGCTACCGAGCACTACAGTGTAGGGCCACGGCCTCTGAATCAGAACGTCCTAGACCTTAAATGCTGGAGGCTGCAAGTGGGAGAGGAACAGTGGGAAAACCCTGGTCAGACCCAGTCCTTTCTCCCTTTCTGCACCCACCCCTGCCCCTGTGTGACACAGCAGACTGGGCAAGGAGATGGACCTATGGTCTGACCCAGTAAAGGGCTGTTCTTACGTTCGTAGGAGGAAGAGGAGGCCTTTTTGCTCTCTCAACCCAACAGTTTTAGGAGCCAACACTGGCTCAGAGTTTCTGAGGTCATAGATTCATAGATGTTAGGGTGGGAAGGGACCTCAGTAGATCATCAAGTCTGACCCCCTGCATAGGCAGGGAAGGGTGCTGGGTTCAGATGACTCCAGCCAGATATCTATCCAACCCCCTCTTGAAGACCCCCAGGGTAGGGGAGAGCACCACTGCCCTTGGGAGCCCATTCCAGCTTCTGGCAACCCTTACTGTGAAGAAGTTCCTCCTAATGTCCAGTCCAAATCTGCTCTCTGCTAGCTTATGGCCATTATTTCTTGTGACCCCCAGGGGCACCTTGGTGAGCAGAGCCTCACCAGTTCCCTTCTGCGCCCCCATGATGAATTTACAGGTAGTCAGGCCAACCCAGTTCATTTGCCAGGAGCTGAAGAGTGCTGCCTGGCTCTGGATGGGCTGCTTTCAAAGCCAGAAGCAGTGGGACTGTATCTGTGGGGTGTTTGAATTTGCTAGGGCCAATTAGCCTCCTCTGTGGTAATGAATCTACTCATGGTACCAGCAGCAGAGGCATTGTAAAAAGATGCTGGAGAGAGCCTTGAACGGTAGAAGAGGGTGAACATCCTGGGATGAGCGCCAGGAAGTCAACATTCATCTGCTCTTGTCTAGGTGTCCTGGGTGACCTTGAAAAGGCCACTTCACCTTTGTGGGCCTCTGTTCCCCATCTGTAAAATGAGGGTAATAATCCACCGTAGGGCCCATCCTTTGTCCATCTTGTCTGTTTTAATTCTGTACTTTTTGGGGCTGGGACCATCTCTTTCTCTCTGCATGTCTGTACAGCCCTGCAGTGCTCTGGGATTTTGATTACAGCTGGTGTCTCTAGGCATTGCAACCATGCAAAGAGGGTGGCACTAGTAACGGATGACTTTTGTCATTTTGGAAGAACAGGAAAAGTCACTTGTGTCTTCCCCCCCATTTTTTTTTCAAAGCTATTAACATTTAATTTACCAACAAACTCTCATAACTTTATTGGTTATGATTTTTTGAGAGAACTTGAAAATGGAGCTTTTTTCCCCTAAAAAATTTAAACATTTGATAATGTAGACTTTTTTGAGAAAAGGATATATTTTCCATGACAACACTCTGACCAATTTTAATGCAGAAATGATTTCAGCTTGAAAACTTCTTTGAAGATTCAGGAGAAATGGCAAAAAATAGGGTACAATTATGCAAGTTGACATGTGGCCACAGCAAACTCCAGTACTACTTGTATAGAAAGTGCAGGGGTCTCTTCACTGAGCGAAAATTGAATTTTAGGTTTGTCTCATTATGTCTCCATGCAGTGATCTCATTTGTGACTTGGCAGGTCAGCAATGGCCGTGGCAGCGATCCCTGGATACAGGGACAGTCTTTCAGTAAATAGGTGGGTTATTGGTGAGCCTGGAGATGGACCAATCTGAAATCCACATGTTCAAGTGCAGATGTGGAGTTCTGGGAGGAAGAAGTTGGGTCCTGGTGATGGCAGATCACAGCTCTTTCCCTTTGTGTCTCTCACCTATCTGCCTCCATAAGATGAGTTTGCTCAAAATGACTGACACCTTGTCATACATCACGTTGCCACTGAGGGTGATTCAGTGCTTGAGTCTCCAAAGTACTGATGTTAATATTGCATTTCTTCAGCTCGGCCTTCAAAGTGTCCTTGAATCTCCTCTTTTGCCCATCTCTATTGTGGTGACCCACCAGTGAGTTGGGAGAACAGGACTTATTTTGGGAGCTGGTTGTCAGGCATCCTTACGACACGTCCTGTCCAACAGAGCTGGGGTTGTATAAACATGACTTCAGTGCTAGTGGAATTAGCTTGAGCCAGAACGGAAGAAAGCAGTTGGAGATCCTTGTATATCTATATCTATATGTGCATATATCTATTTGTCTCTCTACAATCACTCACTCATTCGTGTGCACACGCATGTGTGTGTCTGTGTTTGTAGATCTTAGAATCACTGAAAATGAGGGGTGGATGGGACCTCAGGAGGTCATTTTGTCCAACCCCTGCTCAAAGCAGGAGCAGCCCCAACTAGATCATCCCAGCAAAAGCTGTGTCTAGCTGGGTTTTGAAAACCTCCAAAGAAGGAGCTTCCACCATCTCTCTGGGTAACCTGTTGCAGTGCTTTACCACCCTCATTGTGGGGAAATTCTTCCTAATCTCTAACCTCAACTTCCCTGGCTGCAACTTGAGCCCATTGCTCCTTGTCCTGTCATCTGCCCTCACTGAAAACAGCCCAGCTCCATCCTCTTTGCACCTCCCTGCAGGTGCTTGAAGGCTGCTATCAAATCCCCTCTCAGCCTTCTCTTCTTTAGACTAAATAAGTCTATTTCCCTCGGTCTGTCCTCACAAGTCATATCCCCCAGGTCCTCCAACCATTTTTGTTGTCCTTCACTGGACTCTCCAACTTGTCCCCATCCTTTCTTTAGAGGGGGGCCCAAAAGTGGACACAGGACTCCAGAAGCAGTGCTGAATAGAGGGGAAGGATCACTTCGTTCAATCTGCTGGTAATGCTCCTACCAATACAGCCTATGATGCCGCTAGCCTTGTTGGCAACCAGAGCACACTGTTGGCTCCTATTCAGCTTCTTGTCCCCTGTCACCCCCAGGTCCTTTTCTGCAGAGCTGCTGCCCAGCCAGTCACCCCCAGCCTGCACCAGTGCATGGGATTGCTCCCTCCTAAGTGCAGGACTTTGCACTTGTCCTTGTTGAACCTCATGAGATTCCTTTTGGCCCAATCCTCCAACCTGTCCAGGTCTCTGTATCGTAGCCCTGCCCTGCAGCGTATCTACTACTCCCCCCAGCATGGTGTCATCTGCAGACTTGCTGAGGATGCGCTCCATCCCGTCTGCCAGGTTGTTGATGAAGATACTGAACAAAACCGGCCCCAAGACAGACCCCTGAGTCACTCCACTTGATGCTGGCGGCCAACTAGACCTCAAGACACTGATTACTACCCTCTGAGACCGATGCTCCAGCCAGTTTTCTATCCCCTTTAGAGTCCATTCATCCAGCCCGTACTTCCTTAGCTTGCCTGCGAGAGTGCTGTGGGAGACTGGATCAAAAGCCTTCCTAAAAGCCAGGTACACCACATCCACTGGTCTCCTCACATGCACAGAGCCAGTCACTTTATCATAGAAGGCAATCGGGTAGGTCAGGCATGATTTGCCCCTGGTGAATCCACGATTCCTTGAGGACCTGCTCCATGATTTTTCCAGGGACTGAGTTGAGGATGACTGGTTTCATAGATTTCATCGATATTAGGTCTGGAAGGGCCCTCGGAAGGTCATCGAGTCCAGCCCCCCGCGCCAGGGGCAGGAAGTCAGCTGGGATCAAAGATCCCAGCAAGATAAGTTTCCAAGCGTTGCTTGATATGTAGTTCCTTGGATCCTCCTTTTTCCCTTTCTTAAATATGGGCACTATGTTTGCTGTTTTCCAATAATCCAGGACCTCTCCTGATCACCGTGAGTTTTCAAAGATAATGGCCAGTGGCTCTGCAATCACATCAGCCAACTCCCTCAGCACCCTTGGGTGCACCCCATCTGGCCCCATGGACTCGTCCAGCTTTTCTAAATAGTCCCTAATCTGTTCTTTCACCACTGTTGGCTGCTCACCTCCTCCCCAAACTGTGCTGCCAGGTGGGAGATGACCTTGCCTGTGAAGACTGAGACAAAAAAGGCATTGAGTACTTCAGCCTTTTCTGCATCCTCTTGCTTCATCCTTTGCTGCATCCTCTGCATCCAACAAGGTTGCCTCCCCCATTCAGTAAGGGACCCTTGCTTTCCCTGATCCTCGTCTTGCTACTGACATACGTGTAGAAACCCTTCATGTCCCTTGCTAGCAGCAACTCCAATTGCTCTTTGGCTTTCCTGATTTTATCTCTGCATGCCTGAGCAATGCTCTTATACTCTTCCCTAGTTGTTTGTCCAAGTTTCCACTTCTTATAAGGCTTCCTTTTTGTGATTTAGTTTACTGAAGAGTTCCCTGCTAAGCCAAGCTGGTCTTCTACCATACTTGCTAGTCTTCCTGCACAACGGCATGGCTTGTTCCTGCACTCTCAGCACGTATACCTAGGGGTGCATGTGTTATTTTAGACAGATGGATATACACATATTGGCATATGTATGAATGCTGGGGCCAGAAGTGTGTGAAAATATGTGAATGCCAGAGTTGAATGGATCCATCTATCGATCTATGTTTATGTGATTTTAGACCGATAGAGATATAGATATGGGTATAAAAGCATCTCCAACTATTTTCTTGCTAACCATTATGATGGGTATAATTTCTTGTGAGCATCATGGTTGAAGTGGGTGCAAGTGAGTGTTGAGAAGGTATTAGCCTGAAGGTCCATCTCAGGCAGTATGTCAGAAGTTAAATGAAAGAAATTGGAAAATGGTTGCAGGAGATAGGTCCAGGCTGGGTTTGGAGGACTGCCCCCGTTCCATTAATGCCAGCATCAGCAAGCAGAGTTTGACCATCAGCAGAAAGGTTCACTGGGGCCTTGCAGATCTCCAGATGAAAGGTTTGAGCTTGACACAGCTCAGCGAGGGGTTCAAAGAGGCTGTGGTGGCTGGAAGATGAGGGCGATTGCACAGGTAAGGTCTGTGCCCCCAAATCAGCACTGCCAGGTCCAGTCACCACTGCCAGTCCCAGGATATCCTACATCCAAGGTAACAGTATCATGACCTACAAGAGCACGGTGTATACTGTGAGCTGAATAATGATTAAGTTTTGAGACCTTATAGATGCTACGTTTCCATTTTCAGCTAAATTGGGGACGGAGGATGAAGTGGGGGTTAATTTATTTATTTATGGTCTGTGCATGTCTCGTCTTCATCCGGCATGTCTACAGGCAGTGAGCACCCTTTGTAGAAACCTCTCTTCGGTCCTTATCACCCTGTTACCTCCCGCCCCTTTCCTGTTGGTCATTCTCTACCGCTTCGGTCTGCTTGTCCCCTTCACCATCACTACAGCACCCAGGCCCTTACAAGACTGTGTATGGTGACCCCTTCCCTAGCTGACTTCCTGCCCTTGGGGCGGGGGGCTGGACCCGCTGATCTCCCGAGGTCGCTCCCAGCCTGAATGTCTATGAAATCTATGAGTCTATGAAATGTAAAGAAGCAACTCCAGGTCTATTGGGGATTGCGATGGCCTTCAAAAGTCGTGTTTACCCAACAGGCTTCAGGTCCATTAAAGAGTTTTATGGCTGGGAATTAAAAAAAAAAAAAAAAAAAAAGGCGAATGTTTACATTAGGAATTAGAAAGAAGGATGTCTTGGATATGAGCTGTTAGCTTGCAGACTTGGCCCTAAATCATCTGGAAATGAATGGTCTGTGAAGCTTCACTCCGTAGGCTTTTGGTTAGGCAGGCAGGCCTAATCTGTCAGCCCCATGACACGGTACTAATAACAAGGGCAGTTAGAGAAATGGGGGATATGGTATCATTTGACCATCCAGAGAGGAATCATAACATCTTATTAAGGTGCTTTGATAGCTGTCAAAGGATTTCTAAGGGATTTTCCTGGAAAGGGGGGGGGGGCGCGTGAGGCGTGTTTTATCATTGCAAATAAGTCAGGAACTCGTAGGCATTCCCCTGTAAATCTTCCTCAGCATCCCGCTGCCATCTGTTTTTCTGCCTCTGGGTCCACTTGGGCTTAGTCACGTCTTTGAAGTTCTCCTGCCAGTGCCATAAATATGTAGTGCAGATGTCACCTGCAGCCCGTAGCTGGGGCAGGGTTTGGATTAGCAAGGGGGAAGCACCAGGCCCAAGCTGACAGTGGTCTTCAAGGCCTGTAGGTCTTTGCAATATGAAAGGAAAGAAACCTGGAAAAAATTACCCTCCTTGCTGCTACCTGGTTTGCGTTACGAATGAGCCGAGATGGGCTGCAGCCTGGGGGCCTGGAATTGAACCCAAGCTCCCCAAAGGGGCGGTAAGGGGGGGATCTCTCCATCTTGCTGTAGTCCTGCATTTAGGTAACAAATGCTTCGTGCTGACACAATATGGATAAAGCCACAGCTGCATTACGCGGTCTTTCTTATTTGCATTACCCTAGCACTGAAAGGCCCTGCTCGTGGACCAGGCAGCTGGGTGCCACATGGTTGGTGCTATGATGGCCTCTGTGATGCTGGTTGCTCGTGCTGTATGGCTAACAGGGTGGTGTGTGAGCTGGCAAGAGTCACGCTCTCGTCTCTCTTTCCCCTCTCATTGGTCACGCGTACATTTTGCAGGGGTCCCTGCTCGGCTGGTTACGAGGAGGCTGCCGGCTGCTCCTCAAACGCCGTTCAGTGCCACGCATCTATTTTGCATCGTGGCAACAGCTAGAGATCCACCTAGGATCAGGTCCATGCGGTGTTAGGGGCTGCACAAACCCACGATGAAAGAGAATCTCTGCCCTCACAAGCTTTCCAGTCTAGGAAGGCAAGATTGCCTAAAGTCGGGGAAAACGGAGAATAATTATTGCTGTCATACAGGTGGGGAAGCTGAGGTCCAGAGAGCTTAAGGGACTTGCCTAAAATGACTTCTACTTATCTGGAGCAGAGCTGGGGGCGGGAAAAAATATGTCTCCTGAATCCCAGCCCAGTGCCTCCATCCTTTATGAGGACCTGCGGTCATTAGCTGTGCCATTGCCCTTCTGTAGCTAATAAGAAGAAAAGCTAAAGTGAGAGGAGAAGATACACCGCCAACAAAAACACATCAATGCACTCTCCACCTTCAGTCAATACTTTGTAGGTAACTGGGGTTTCCATCCCAAGGTCTGCAGGTCATTCTCTAAGAGGGAGGAGGAGGAATCCTGCTGTTCCTAATGGGCTCGTCTCATTTTTCTCTTTGGAAGCAGTAAAGTTGACTAGAACCATTATTAAAATATATAGAGACCTGGGAGGATCTTTTATAATTGCTACCACTTGGGTCCTTGCTTCTCCATTTGAACCAGGGGTTCCCATGCTAGCTGCGTGATGGAGCAGAGCTAAGTACTTTCCCACCGGGATTATGGTGCCATATGACTTAATTGTCCTTGATATTTTTCTAGTCACGTCAAGTGCTTCCTTGGAAATGTTATATAGCTGAGAACAAGTTTATTATTTGCTGTCAAGGGGCAAATAAACCTGTGGCATCTCTGAACAAGTCTATAATGTATCTGCATAATGTGAAGGTTAAAATAAATCAGCAAAAGAGTTAGCCCCCTGGGGCCGATATAATGCAAAATATTTCATCAGAAGGCCTGGATATTATTGTGCGTGTAATTAATCTTCTCAGTAATAAGACTAGGGTTTTTCCACTCCTTGTCTTGTTTAGTGTCTTACCCGTTGTGGCCGCTAGATGTCATTGGGAAACGCGATCTGCAAATGGAAATTTCCTTACAGCAAGGTAATGTATGGGGTTCTTCAACTCATTTGGAGGTCAAGAAAGAGCGGTACCTTTCTGATTCAAAGGTGCAGCAGTAAGTCCTTTCCCTCAGCCGCTATATTTTCAAGATAAACATGAGTGCATTGAATTTTTTTGCAAAAATCTAGTTGGTCTAATAAAAGATACCACCCCTGCCACGAGTCCTGATTTGTTTTTTTTCCTCTAGACCAATACGGCTACTTCATGGATGTGTGAAACTTGTGGGCTTATGTACAGTAACAGGTAGGATGGTTAGGATTCCTGCCGGGGTCAGCCTCATTGCTACGGTCGTGGTAAGGATGCTTAGGGATCGGCCTCTTCTCACCTTCCCCATCAGTCATCCACTGCATCTCCTCAGGGAATTTTACCTGAGCTCTCAACACAACCCAACCTGATTCTGAGCAGATTTCTCCTTGATGTCTCCTATGCCATGTCAGGCGGTTAATATTGCAGAGTACCCGAGGCCTGATTTTTCTGTCTGTAGGTGTTGTTTGTGCCTTCCAGATGATACCAAGGGGAGCTGGCGGTGCAATGACTCTGGACAGCCCCTTGCTCAGGGACCAAAGGGTGCATCTACAAATGCGTTTTAATGCACAGTATCCTATTTTACTGCACATTAAAGCAGCGGATAAAAAAACCACACAAATATGCAAATACACAGTAAGACAGGCTACTGTGCATTAAGCATCAATTAAAAAACAAGGGTATAGGCTGTAGCTGTGTTGGTCTAAGGACAGGCAGTCAAGGTTCTTTGGTAAAACCTGATATCTTTTATTAGACCAACTCAAATAGTTGGAAAAATTCTTCTTTGCAAGCTTGTGGGTATTAATATCCTTCGCCAGGCTGAGGAAGTGTCTGGAAGCATCATGAGGAAGCATCAGGAAGAGCACAGACCAACCTCATATGCTTCCTCAGCATGACAAAGGGTCTCTATACCCAAAAGCTTGCAATAAAAAAGCATGCGCTTCTGCATACAGCACATTAGGGCAACCTAATACGCATTTATTTAGTACCCCACATAGGCGGTACTACATTTAATGCACATTAGGAAAAGTGTATTAATGCAAATGTAGATGTGCCCAAAGGTTTTATTTCCGTGCACTCCTTCCCTGCAGCAGGGCAGGCCTCCGCGGGCCCCTCACATGCAGGGCAGGAGACTGCCGCCAGACTTCTACCTTGTCTCTAAGAAAACCTACCTATTTCACCAGTGCACAATAGAGCATGGGGGCCACTCCTGTCTGCGGTTGCTCCCTGTACCCTGATGTGATCCAGTCTCTGGGAGAAGAACAAGGGCACAGATTTCTGCAGGTTCTGCTCGCCCCAGGGAAGGCTGCCCTTGTGCAAAGGTTTGCCTCATCTCATCACAGGAGGAGGAAGCTGAACCAGAACCTGAAGGCCTTACTCCTTGGAGTTGTCCAGAATTTGGTTCAGAGTCCTCAGCTCTCCGTCTGCTCCTGAACCTTGGTCCCAGGTTGCATTCAAACCCAGAAGCATGCCGCTTGCTGCTGTGGCGGCGGTTGAAATCTCACCAGTGCAGCCGCTTTCACCAGGCATTTGTTAGAAACTGCAGAGCAAAGAGTTATTCTCATGCTAGTAATTGTTAGACATTGCCCAATGCAACTAGTTGTTCTAGTGTTGTGACAGCTGACAGCCAGATTCAGAAAGGGACTGGACGCCTTCTCGGAGGAAAGAGACATCAGTAGCGCGGGAGTTTGGGGCACAGCCTCTGATTAGAACTTCCTAGACCTTAAATACTGGAGCCTGCAAGTGAGAGAAGAAAAAAATCCTCATTATACCCATTTCACGTTCCCTTTCAGCAACCCCTCTCTGCCACCATGTGACTCAAGAGACTGGGCAAGATGGACCAATGGTCTTATGTTTTTCGGAGGAAGAGGAGGCCTCCTGCCCCTTAGCCCAATAGTTGTAGGAGCCAGGACACTGGCCCAGAGTATCTGAGGTCTGGCTAACCCAGTTCATTTACCTAGAGCTGAAGAGTGGCATCCTCAGGCATGCTGCCTGGCTCCTGATGGGCTGCCTTCAAAGCCAGAAGCAGCGGGGCCACATTTGTGTGTTGTTTCTGGCAGTTCAATTTGCACCGCAGAATGCTAGGGCCAATTAGCCTCCTCCATCGTAATGAACCTATTCATGGTGCCAGCAAGAGACTAGCCGGAGAGCGTCTTACACCGTAGAAGAGGGCAACCATCCCGGGGTAAGAGCCAGGAAATAACGTTCATCTGTACGACCTAGAAAAAGCCACTTTACCTTTGTGGGCCTCAGTTCCCCATCTGTACAATGGGGATAATAATCCATCCTAGTTCCCATCTGCTTTCCATCTATTTGAATTGTGAGCTTTTTTTGGGTGCTGGGATGGTCCCTTTCTCTCTGCATCTTTTCAGGAAGCTGCTGGACAGAACCAGGAGCTAGCAGGCAGAGCCGGCGAGTCCTACGCACGCTGTCTTTGCATCTCGAGTTCGTATTCGTAGGAACATAGACTCAGTCCTGCAAATGCGTGGCATTGTTCTTATGAGATTTCCATCCCTCGGGGTTGCCGTCTTGCAAAAGTCGTGTCCTAGATTTTGGCATGGTTTAAATGCAAACCTGGCACTCAGGGCACTGCAGAATTGATTCAACGAATGTAGAAGACCTTGTCAACCCTGGCCCAGCCACTAGGCCCGTGCGAGTCGGCAGCGATCCGATCTGGCTTCGGATCCAGCCGCTTCGGATGGCCGCGATCCAATCCGGAGCTCCGGACTGGGTTTCTACCTCGATCCGGCCAACGCGACTCTGCCTCTGAGATCCGGCCATAAGGTATAATGGGGGAATCAATGCAATGCCTATGTTTTTAGTCCAATTTGGGTGAAACTTGCAGGGATGGTAGCCTCTGCTGAGAGCATGAAACCTGCCAAATTTTCAAGAAGTTCGGTGCAGGGGTTTGGGGGGAACTGTACCCCAAATTCTTGAAATTCTTATAACAAAAAGAGGATTCCTGCCCCGAAGACTTTACAGTCAAAGCTTCAGCTGAAAGGCAAGAGACAGATGCAGATTGGGGAGCACAAGGTAACCGAGACCGAGCGATGGGAGAAACCTACTGGCCGAGATGCCTCAAATCCTACATACGTCAACGTTTCCTTGGGCCATCAACCTTGTCATTCTTTAACAGTTAACTTCATAGAGAAGTAGTTTTAAAGGAAAACCGCATGAGCAGAAACACACTATGAAACCATGGATTGATATTTTTCCCCGAAGTTTACAAAAATAAATTCCATCAATTCTTCTCTCGCTGTGTTTCATCTTGGCTCCCGCTTCATTCCCAGGTGCTGGAGAAATAAAAGTAGGAAATTGTCAGGAGGAAACGAGCTCTTGGAAAATTTCCAGGTGCATTTCTGGGCCGGTGAACAAATTCACCACCTGATACTGTTTACCACCTGAGCAGAGTGAATGCAAAATACTACCCCATCCCAGCCTCCTGGTTGACTTTAACGGGAGCTGTGGGGACTCATCTCTGAAAATTTAGATCATTTGGGACACCTGAATATAGATTTTGGCTACTTTAGTCACACACATTGGAAAATATTTGCCTAACACTTTGTTTTAATTTTCACTGCATAACTGGCAAAGGTAGGTATAAAACTTGGAGATAAAATGAGTCCCCCTTTTTTTTTTTTTTTACACACATATCTTTGCCTTGATAAGCTGCTGCTCTTGCTGCTGCTGTCGAAAGTTTTAAATGTTTGCAATTTTCCCCTGATCCTTTTATGAATATTATACATTTTTTATCCATGTTTTCAGTCTCACGATTGAAGGCTTTCTGTAGCAAATGGACAACTGGTTGCAGATTTTGCGATAGATCCATGCTTTTGATGAGAACGGAAGCGAAAAATTGGATAACAATGTTGTTTTAAATTGCAAAGACGCTTAAAGAAAATGAATCCCCTTCGAATAATCTTAAATGGAAATTTCATAGAATTTGAAATTTTTCACAAAATCACTTCTTTTTTTTTTTTTTTTTTTTAAAGAGTAAATCCTGACTTAAGCAAATGCTGATCCCAGTAGGCCAACAGCTCTCAACCTCATTACTTGAGGCCCCCCCCTCAGAAAATCCCAGCCCTTAGCTCATTTCACTGTGGGGAAAAAGAAATAGAGCAATTCTTCTACCCCAAAATACAAAGTTTATAACAGGTCAGAATACTGTGGACACTCTGGATTCCTAGCTGAAATCTCCGGATTGATCTTGTGAATCGCGTGTAGGTGTTTGCACACAAAACAATGCTAATATTGCATGTCCTTTTAAAAGGATATTGCAGCACCCTAGCTGTGAATAAGTGCAGTAGGCAATGCGGTGCAATGTGGGATACTGCTGAAACACCATCCCTCGTGGAGCTGTGGTATTCTGTACCAGGAAGAAAACTGGAGGGGGGAAAGGGTAATGTTTGGGGCCAAGAGGAAGAAGAAGAGAAGAGCTTTAGAAGCCACTGTGGTCCGTGTGTGCAATCTCCTTAAGTCACCAGGCAGACACTGTTCTTTGGGCAAATGTGATATCTTTTATTAGTAATTTTTATTATTGTTTTGAGTTGGTCTAATAAAAGATTGTACCTGCCTTGACCTGTTCCTGGATCAGCTACTGGGTGTGGGATGAGCTGAGTACCAGGTACTTCAATGGGGAAAGGTCACAAAGTTGGTAATGCTGGGCCTGTGTCTTGGAGCTGTAGGGTTAAAGGTCTCGCTCTTTAAAGATGCATCTGACAAGTATCGAATGCAGTATACAGAGTGTGCACAGGGTGTGGAGCTTTAAGATCAGGGTGACTGTGGATATAGAAACAAAGGGACCTCCAGAGATCACAGAACCATGCAAAATGAGGGTTGAAAGGACCTCAGGAGGGCACATCTAGTCCAACCCCCTGCTCAAAGCAAGACCGTCCCCAACTAGACTACCCCAGTCAAGGCTTTGTCTACCCGGGTCTTAAAAACCTCCAAGAATGGAGACTCTGCAGCCTCTCTGGGTCACCTGTTCCAGCACTTTATTACCCTCCTAGCAAGAGTGTTTTTCCTAATATTTAACCTCAACTTCCCTGGCTGCAACTGGAGACCATTGCTACTCCTCTTGCCCTCTGCCCCCACTGGGAACAGCCCAGCTCCATCCTCTTTGTACCCCTCTCCAGGTAGTTGAAGGCTGCTATTCAAAGCTCCCATAGTCTTCTCTTCTCCAGACTCAGCAAGCCCAGTTCCCTCAGCCTCTCCTCACAAGTCATGTGCCCTGGTCCCCCAACCATTTTCATTGCCCTCCACTAGACTCTTTCCAACTTGTCTATATCCTTTCTGTGGTGGAGGGCCCAAAACTGGATGTAGTACTCCAGATGTTGAATCGAGGGGAAGAATCACTTCCCTCGATCTGCTGGCAACGCTCCTACCAATGCAGCCCGGGATGCCATGTGCCTTCTTTGCAACAAGGACACACTGCTGGCTCCTATTTAGTTCAGTGTCCACTATAACCTCCAGGTTGTTTTCTGCAGAGCTGCTGTCCAGCCAGTCGGCTCCCAGCCTCTACCGGTTACTCCATCCTAAGTACAGGACTTTGCATTTGTCCTTATTGAACCTCATGACATTTCTTTTGGTCCAATCCTCCAATTTGTCTAGGCTGAATCCTGTCCCTACCTTCAGTGCATCTTCTATGGCCCCCACCGTAGTGTCATCTGCAAACTTGCTGAGGGTGCACTTCATCCCATCTTCCAGGTCATTGATAAAGATATTGAAACAAACCGGTCCCAGGACCGACCCCCCCGGGGGGCATCCACTTGATACCAGCTGCCAACTAGACATAGAGCCATTGATTACTAC
>NW_017728906.1:198892822-198900879 GCF_001723895.1 Crocodylus porosus | reverse complement strand
TTCTCGGACGTCTCCATTAAGGTGTATTGCATCAACCTCCCATAATTCATAGATCCGTAGTTTGTAGAGTCGGAAGGGACCACAAAGGATTATTGTGTCTGACCCCCTGCCCAGGCAGGAAAGAGGAGCGAGGTCAGATGACCCCAGCCAGGTGTCTATCAAGCCTCCCCTTGAAGACCTCCAAGTTAGGTGACAGCACCACCTCCCTTGCCAACCTGTTCCAGGTTCTGGCCACCCTTACTGTGAAAAATTTCTTCCTAATGTCTAACCTGAATCTACTCTTCACTAGTTTGCACCCATTATTCCTAGCTACTCCTAAAGGTGCTCTGTTAAATAGTGCTTCTTCAACTCTCTGTTGTCCTCCCTTGATAAAAAGTTATACAAGGTCTCCCCTCAGATGTCTCTTGTGAAGGCTGAAGAGATCCAGATCCCTCAACCCTCGTAGGGTCTTTCACGGAGGCCACTAATCATGCGCGTGGCCCTCCTGCACCCTTTCCAGATTCTCCACGTCCCTCTTGAAGCACAGCACCCAAAAGTGGATGCAGTAGTCCAACTGGGGCCTGACCAATGCCGCATAGAGGGGGAGCATCACCCCCTCAATCTGTTGGTCATGCATCTGCTAATACATGACAAGGTGTGATTGGCTTTGTTGATGGCCCCATTGCACTGCCGGCTTATGTTCATCTTGGACTTAATTATGACTCCAAGATCCTTCTCAGCCACTGAGCTGCTGAGGTCGTCCCCCAACCTACAGGTGTGCAGGGGATTCCTCCTCCCTAGGTGGAGTACCTTGCATTTATCTTTGTTGAATTGCATCCTGTTTCATTCTGCCCATTGATCCAACCTGTCCAGATCAGCCTGTATCTCCTCCCTGCCCTCCAGTATGTTAACTTTGCTCCATAACTTGGTATCATCTGTGAACTTGAAGAGGGTGCTCTCCGCACCCTTGTCCAGATCGCTGATAAAGATATTAACACCGGTCCAAGGAATAGTCTATTCTAGTGTATTCTAGTGTTTGTTAGATTCTCTTAATATTCAACTTAAATCTTCTTGGCTGCCAATTCAATCCTTTTACTTTTTGCTCTTCTACTAGTGAACATGGAGAGAAAATTATCACTCATCTCTTCATAACAATCTTTACTCCTGTTGGAAGACGGTCATTTCCTTTAGTTTTCTCCTTTTTAGGCAAACCCACTCCTATTCTTCCAACTTGTCCTTAGTAGTCATGTTTCCTAAACCTTTTCTCAATCTTGTTGTTCTCTTCTGCACTGCCTCCAGTTCGTTGCATGTATTGCGCCGTTTAAAGTTTGGAACTTTCTACTTGGTCATTGCATCTGTAGCTAGACTACAAAGATGGAGCAGATCAAGATGAAGCCTACAAACAAGAGACCATCTCACTCCGGTCACTTAGTTGATTCATAGCAGAAGGGATGTTATGAATGCCGTAGGAGACGTGTTCACATCACGGCCCCTATGAGATTCCAATGAATCTGCTAAATTCTGCTTAAATATCATATCAGCAGCAGTCTCAGATGTGCACAATTTGGGGGAAAAAACATCTAATTTATGACAAGGACACAAGAAAACGAAGAACTTTGTTCATTTTTGTTATTGGATGTTGCCAGGAGCTGGGTCTGCTGGGCCCCAGCCCCACATGGGTCATTTTTATTCTTGGTTTACTGTATGTAGTTCAGTAAGTATGCCTTAGAGGGTCTTTAATCACCATCAGCTGACTAATTAGATTGGCTGGGCAACAAGTCTAAAACATGATAGAATAATTATCTTTTATATCATTGAATAGTTATCTTTTAAATCTTTTATACATAGAAACCAGTCAGACTGTAATGATTGCCTAAGGAAACCAGTTGCCAGTCTTCACACATGCAGGAGTACCCCATTTCACTACTTTAGTATGCTTTCAAAATCATTGGTTCCTTATTGTTGAACTTTTCTTTCAGCCAGTGATTTTCAACCTTTTGCGACTCAAGGCGCCCTTCAATAGATCTGAGGCACTCTTTGGTAGACTTGAGACAGACACCTCATAGAAAATACCAGCTCTTAGTTTTCACCCCCTTTTTTTTAAACTACAAAACGGAGCGAGTCTGCCGTTGTAAAGAACCCAGAAAGACCACAACTGGTCAAAATGTATTTAACACTCTGGATCCTATTGGAAATCTCTGGGTTTATCTTGTGATTCCTGCTTGCAAACCTAAAAGTGCTGATGTTGTATGGCACCCCATGGCACTCTTGGGAGGATGTCCAGGCACCTTCAGGTGCTTGGGCACCCTGGTTGAGAATCGCTGCTTTAAACCTTCTTATCCTGGAAGAAGTGTTACTCAATTCATCAAGGTGCCCCTCCCATCTGTATTTGCTCGCTGTCCTGTAACATAGGGGGCAAAATCCTTGATACCCCCGCCACATGGTGAAGGGGCTTCCACTGATTTCGCCAGGCTTTGGCCTTGTGAGATCCCTTATCCCCATCCGTTGGTCCGCAGTCTAGTGTGAAAGGTGTTACAGGACATACACAGAGATGTAGGTGCGAGGATTCATGCAAAGAGCACCCACCACCTGTTGGTCAGCAAGACTAGGCAATATTGTGCTACTAATAATATATTTGCAGGGATCAATCACACCATTCGAGTTGCGCACTGCAAATATTTTCCAGACTACACACCTGTTAACAACTTGCGCTCAGGCTCACGATGCCTTTGATCTTTCCTAATATTCAACCTTAATTTCCCTTTCACTCAGTGGAATCCTGTTGCTCATATAATTATGAAACATATTATGGTAGGAGATAGGAGCCCCAGTCATTCACTGGGAACCTGCTATACAAATGCAGACGAGAAAGCTGGTCCCTGCCCCAATGAACGTGCAGTTCCCAGTTACACCCCCCCCAGCCTGTGTTTTATCCTTCAGCTTTTTGCCTTTTCTTCTGCTATACTGAGAGTTGTTGGGAAGCGGTCGGGAATGAACTGGCTGCAGCTGTAAAGCAGAAACCAAGCTTGGGAAAACACAACTGGTTCCCCCTTATCCTTAAACCTGTGAGTCTGCTTAAAACAGCAGCCCTACGCGGCTGAGATGATTTAATATCAACAGTTCAATAAAACGATCTGTGGTTTTTGTTCAGCTCATTCTCAGGCCTGTAATTCAGTGCTGTTCACTATATTAGCTGTTCCTGCACATTGTCCGGAGCAGTCACCCATTAAGTACCTAATTAATCAGCGGTCTGAACGGAGCTGTGTCTCTACCCTGTGCCCCTCCCAGGAGGCCAGTTGGGAAAGGGGGAATTTTATGCAAGGTCTTTTTTAAATCTGGCATTTCTTTTTATTTTGAGAGAGGATGTGTGGGCTCTGTTGTGATTTTTTTACTGCTAATTATTATTCTGAGGCACTGACAGTACTTTCCTTCCCCCTAGCCTTCCCCTCTCCCCCTCTCTGCCCTCTGAATGTTCATGGCTTTGCCTAGTGCTAGAAATGCACACAGTGTCTCACTGCATCCCGGAGTTGTAGACTTGTATTAAGTGACAGTCCAGGCTCCAGAGAGGTTGCAGGCTAAGGGCCTTTGTCACATGTTACACTTAGGATGTGTTTTATTTAGGGTGTAGTAAGCAGTACTAAAACTTAGAAAGTTTTCCGAGGAGTCAAATGCTGGCTGTGATCTAAATACAGCATGTCCTAAGCACCAGAGCCACTGAAGACTAAGGAGATTTTTTTGTTGGTCCTAACTGCCCCCCCTTTGGAGTTTTGAACCATCTCCAGTGCATTGGTTGGGTGGGAGGGCTGAGACCTGGTTGAAGCCCCTGTAGTGCATTGAAGCCATTGAAACACTACTTCTTTGATGAAGAAGTCCAGCACCGGGGTCAGTGCCGCCGCCTTCGAGCTGCAACAACTTGTCTTCAAAAATAGAGACCTTCAGAAGTCGACGAAGGTCCTGGTTTACAAGGCCATCATGCTGACCACCCTCTACTGCAGTGAAACCTGGACCGTCTACTGACACCACATTAAGACCCCTGAGAGCTTTCACCAGCACTGCTTGCGTTGAATCCTGAGGATCAAATGGGAGGACTGCTGGACCAGCGCAAGTGGCTTCCATGAAGCTGTGTCCACCAGCATCAAAACCTTGATCCTGAGACATCGGCTGCAATGGATGGGCCACTGTGTCCAGATGTCTGAGAACCACCTCCCTTGCCAGTTTCTCTTTTCCCACCTCTCCACTGGCCAACGCTCAAAGGGTGGTCAAAGGAAATGGTACAAAGGCACACTCAAGGTTGCCCTCAAACATGGAGGCATCAACACCAACAGCCAGGAGCAACAAGCTGCTGAGCATTTGGTGTGACACCACTTGGTCCACCAAGGCACGCTCCACTTTGAGGCCCAGTGACTCGATACTGAGGCAGAATGGTGATGGTGGAGGACAGAGAAGGAGATCAACCTAGGGCTGTGCATCCCACTCCCTGTGCAACAACACGCCCCCGTTGCCAAAGAACGTGTGCATCCAGAATCGGGCTCCTCAGTCGCCTGAAGACCCATCAAGCCTGATGGACATCATCCTCATCTTCAAGGGACTGCTGACAGCACTGAAGCCAGTTGAAGACTGTGCTGCAGGGGCTGAGACCAAAAAACAGCACCAGTGTCTTGAATCATCTGCAGTGTGGTGGGGGCCTGGGACTGACAAGCAGCTGCGCTGGAGTCTCCCAATCATATTACCTCTTTGGAGCAGTTAGACATTCACTCTATATGTGTCAGGTAGTACAATCTGGATATACCCCCTGCTGGAAAAGTCTTACCTTTGCTATGCTGGGATGGCATTTAGCATGTGTTTTGCTGCTTCAACATTCAGATGCTGGCATTTGAGGTGGAGTTGACACGTGCTAAGTGCAATGTATGACAAGGCCCTAAATAGACAAGAGAACGGATAGGAGGGAAGTGACTTTGTCCAAGGTCATGCAGAAGTTCAGGGACAAAACCAGGAATAGGGCAGAACCTGGCTCCCAATCTAGATGTGGTTACCATAGGAAGCCATTGTGTTTGGTTTGGTTGTAGATGGTTCTCCTTAAAGAATACCTTCTGGTGGATGAGTGACAGCTGCGTAGATTGGGGAAGCATTTGGTAGCTTTGTTGGTCTGAGGCAAAAAGCAATGCAAAACTCTAGAGCTCTTGGTTCAGAGATGATACCTTTTATTAGACCAACTAAGAAATAGAAAAAACAACTTTTTTTTCTTGCAAGCTTTTGGGTGTACGCACACCCTTCCTCAGGCTCAGGGAAAATTAAAGTCCCCATAGGTAGAAAATTAGTACCTGTATTTTGCTGTGCAGATTGTAGCAGACCCCATGGTGCTAGGCACTGTGATTTTTCCCAAAGGCACAAACACAGCTCCTTTGCTTACTTCCCGTTGAGAAGCAACACGAGTTGGGCACATAAATGGATGTTATTTTGCATTTGAAAAATTTTCCTCCTTAACACCTAGAGGAGAGCTGCAAAACAGATCAAAACCATTCATCCTGAGAGACTTTGGTGACCTAGCCTGCTGACTGCGGCAGGGCCGGCTTTCCCGCTCTAACACACCAGGGAATTGTTTCTCTTCAGAAAGCTTTACTTTCCACACAACTTCTCCTCGTTTTCAAGGAGCTGCTGGGAATTCATTTTGCTCCATGCTCTTGAGAATTGGGTGGCTCAGGGCATCTTCCCTCAAGGATTATCAGGTCAAGTCCATGCCAGGTGTGCAGGGACTGGAAGATTATACCCAGAACTACTTGCTTGATGGCCTACGTGAAAGGGGTCTCATGAAATTGGTTCAGGGGCCCACAGCACACAATGCTTGGCCTGAAATGCCAGTTTTTGTAGTTTAAGGGTTAGACTGGAGGTACCATTGAGGATGGAGTGAATCTAAGGGTATGAGGTATGGGCCACGTGTTGCTATGTGCAAGTTGATTTGGACAAGCGCTCTCTCGTTATCCCATGAGTGTACAAAGCCTCCAGAAGTGGAACCAGGGCCCTTGTCTCCAAGTGTTGCTGTAATGGAAATGATAATGGTTTGTTGTAGCTGTGGGAGCCCGTGGAGATGAGAGAAGCCAGATTTGTGAGGTGAGGTAATACTTTTTTTTATGGGACCAGTTGCAAAGGAGACGGGAGACAACTTTCAGGCTTCAAGCACCTTTCATCAGGTCTGGGAAAGAGGTCAAATTAATTAACCTAATTAATACATAACTAAAGTAGTTGTTCTAACCTTAGACTGTGATTGCTTTTGCCTCAGACCTGATGAAGGGTACTTGGAGCCCTGGGACTTGTCTTCTATCTCTCTCAATTAAGCAAGCTGGGCCAATAAAGGATATTACCTCACTTCTAAGCTGGCTTCTCCAATAATTTGCAGGGCTAAAATATGAGATATTGTTGCCTTGGCTCGGCCTGGTCTAGGGACAGACTGAGGAAACCCTTCCCCAAAGCTTTTGCTCTAGTAAAATTCATGATCCCTATAACCAGACATATTCAGGCACCCTTACACATGCACGTTCGTACACGTAAAGGCAAGCGTGGGCAGGTAGCGGGGGAGCCTCTTGTGTTTGTTAGTGTTCAACATTAAGAATATATGTATGTATATCTATATGTCTATGTCTAGATAGATACACACACACACACACACACTCCAATCATCTCTTGCCAGCACCTAGCACTGAAAATTTGAATCAAATGACTCCCCAAATGTTATAAAGTAGAGGTTGGGCTCATATATATTTATTTGTTACTTTCCAATGCTTTCTATGCTATTATTTATTTTTCATCTTCTTTGAGGCTTTACTTTCAAGCCTTTCTTCATAACCACAAGGGCTGGTTGGGTGCTTCTAATTTTTTGTAATGAAAGCTGAGATGTTTCTGTGGGTTCAGACCTTGGTATTTAAAGAGAAATGGTCAGTCTCCTCCAACTTGCAATCCAGTTCTGAGCTGCCAACACTGCCGAGGCCAAGATGGGCTTGTAGGATTAGGGGCCAAATGTATTAGTTTGCATTGCATGTGTTTGCCTGTTCCTTGTGCGGAGGAGGAGGTGGGATCTTGTGGAGGGAGCACTGGGTGGGGAGCTAGGAGACTTTGGCTGCATTCCCATCCGTGTAACCTTGGACTGCCTATCTATCTATTGATATCATAAGTTCTTTGGGACAGTGCCTGCGTTTTCATAGCTTCATAGATGCTAGGGTTGAAAGGGACTTCAGTAAATCATCAAGTCCAACCCCCTGTCCTGGACAGGAAAGAGTGCTGGGGTCAGGTGACCCCAGCCAGGTGCATGTCTAGCCTCCTCTTAAAGACCCCCAAGGTAGGGGGCCACCACCTCCCTTGGAAGCCCGTTCCAGATTCTGGCAACCCTCACCATAAAGAAGTTCCTCCTCATGTCTAACCTAAATCTGGTCTCCGCCCATTCGTGGCCATTGTTCCTAGTGACTCCGAGGGGTGCCCTGGTAAACAGAGCATCCCCTATTCCTTGCTGCCCCCACTTGATGAATTTGTAGGTGGAGTTGTGCAAGAGTGCTTGACACCTGGCCCGTGGAGCTCCTGACAGGTCTGAAAATTTGATAGCAGGGGACTGGTGGCACCATTAATTGCCTATCCTCTACTGTCAAATTTGCAGACCTGTTGGGAGTCCCAGGGGCTGGATAGCATGGCCCTGCATGCTAGATCAGGCATGCAAGGTAACCTGAGACCCGATTGCTGGCAGACAGGGCCCGATCTGGGAGTGCAGGGCCAGGCAGGGGTGGCATGGGGCCTGATTCAGGCAGGCAGAGGCTCTGCAGACTGACCTCGTGCTACTCATCTGGCTCGTGCAGCCAAAAGATCGATCACCACTGCCTTTGTGCAGTAGGGCCTGCAGGTAGCACCATGCACACTATCAATAAAAAAAAAAAGCATGTCTGGAGCCTGTTTATGAGGAAACCCCATTGAAAAACATATTGTTCCAAATTAAATACATTTTCCCCCTCTTCCCATTGTTTGATCAGGCTACTGGAGATTCAGAGCAGTTTGCTGGCATGATTACTCGAGATGGATGCTACTGTTTGAGTGCCTTC